>NW_026712322.1:0-361367 GCF_030504385.1 Musca domestica | reverse complement strand
ATATAAAATTTGGTAATTGTGTCGGTTCGAAAATGTAATTGTACGAAAGTTCTGAATGGAACCATATTTGGTATTAATGAAGGGATAGAGATACAAAGTCTGAAATTTTATATCAGATAATGATGGGATCTGTACCAAAAGTACTAAATGTTACTACATCTGGTATTGGGTTATTTTTTATAAGAAATTTTATATTAAGATCTCTCGTGGTATCTTGAAGTGAGACGTGGAGGTTGTCTTTGGAATGTGTAATAGTTGTAAAAAAAACCCTTATAGCACTAAATTTGATATTGGATGAAGGAATATAGCAAAAACTCTGAAATTTGATATTGAGGTCTCTTTTGGTATCTGGGATTGTAATAGGGAAGTGGCTTGGGGAGTGAGTGTATAATTGTACGAAAAGTACTAAAAGGTACTATATTTGTACAATTTGGTGTTTGGTGTACTAAAATTGTACGAAAAATACTAAATAGTACTGTGTTTGGTATTTGGTGAACACAATAGGGCTGAAATTCTGAACTTTTTTGGATATCAATGGTGGTATCTATAGTTGAGAGAGGAACTGGTCTTGGATATGCGTATATATTGTACTAAATGGTACTCAACTTTGTAATAGGGAAATTAAAGAGCTGAAAACCTGAAATTTATATTAAGGTCACTGTTGGTACCTGAGTTGAGATATTAAGATTGTTTCAAAAATGCGTATTTTACTGTACGAAATTACTAACTTTTTATTGGGTTAAGGTATGTAGTTGAAATCCCGAAATTTGATGTAGAAGTCACTTTTTTGTTTGTAGTTGAGAGAAGGAGTTTACTTTGGAAATACCGACACAGAATGTGCCGCTGGCTCTTGGGGTAGAGCTGACATTTTAAATTTGATATTGAGGTTTACATATGGAGACGTCGGAATAGTTTTGGCCATCGAATTTGGATGTAGTTCGATTGTACAATGGTTTTGCTAATAACCGCTTGGTAAACTTTAAATGAAATATCTAAAGACTTTTTGGTGTAGAAGGTAAACATTTCCTATTATTCTTTCCGAAAAAGGCAACACTTGAAAATAATATAAAACATTGAAAAATGAACATTTAGTACAACGCATAAAGTTTTGGTTAAAAAAAAAATGTTCTGTATATATTGTACCCTAAAACGAACGGTGGGAACAAATCCAAATTTTTAGGTGGACTTTTAGCGATATCCCGAAACTCGCATCTATTAATATTATGAAGGATTGCTATATATCAGTCAACCCCAACTTGAATTTCCTACCACTACTATTTTGAGGTAAATTGGTCTTCAAAAAAATTCTCGTTTCACCCAATCGAACTGCAGTAAAACTTCCAAAGGTATGCCGCATACAAATTCATTTTATTGCTAGCCCCATATATAATGATTATATATTTCATCATAGTCAACGCCAATAGTTTTATCATGGCAATGGCATCGTTATTTTAACGTCATGTTTTAATATTTTTCGTGACATGTAAAGGAATTAACAAAAGGAGAGCCAGACTAAGCGTCTGGCAGGATGGCAATCAATATTAAATAATTGCTTGCCCGCCTGCTGCAGTTGGAGCTTCAAAAGCGAAATTAATATTTTGTTTGTATTTTTGAATTTTTCATTTTGACGGCGGGTAATATATTTCTACGAAGTAATTCATAGTGTAAATTATTTTCAAAATATTAGAGAGTGGCGTATGTAATTTGTAGCATTAATTATATACGTAAGTTGTGTTCATGGAATTTGAGCATTTGCATTAAATTTAGGTTAGTGAGTGAGTTTGGAAATTGTGAATAATTGAAAGGAAAAACAGCAGATTCTGTAATTTTTTCGTCTGAAAGTAGGCATAACTATTTTGTAGTAAATTGAAATATGATATTACTGCCCGGTAAAATTAAATCTGTTTACAGATTGCTTGAAAAATCCAGCAGACTATGAAAGTAGAGCTTAAAGAAGAAAAAAGTTTAAATCATGAAGTACCTAACATCTAAGTGGACAAGATCCTCACACTTTAAGATTTTTTGATATTTTCGGATTAGGATTCTTTGGAATCCATGCATTTAAGTTATATAGGGTCCTCGGCAATATTGATCACAACAATACGATGGTTTATTTTGGGCAAAATAAGTTAAATTCCTCTTAAAGAGGATCCTGGTAAATTTAAATATTCTCCAAAGTTATTTGCCATTAAATACTACTATAGGTCCTAGAATACACCAAAAGTCTAAAAACTAAGGGTTGTACTGCTTTAACCCTACTATGCTTTAATTTTATGTATTTCTAAATTTCTCTTGTGCTGGTGGTGCGTCTCCGCTAAGACTGAAAGAGGCGATGTTTCGGCGCCTCTAAAATAGCCAAACTTCTTTGCTGGTTCTTACATAAAGAGGCCGTAACAACCACGTGCCCATCAGTGTTGCAGGTTTGCAGTTAGGGTCAAACTCGATTCTACACAGCTTCTTTGATAGCTGGACCTTAAAACAAGAATTAAGTTCCTGGTATAGTCACCGCGTGCTTGCCTTGGTATGGCGGCTATGCCAATTTCGATCTCTTTCATTTAAAATCATTAAACAAAACCAAACCCAAAAAAAATTCTTTCAACTGATGTTTGCGTGAACACCTTAGCATCCTCAGTCAAAAAGTTACAAAAATGACCTTAAGTTCGGACTCGTACAGTGATTCCGTAGGACGTCTGCTAGTAGTAGCCCGAAACAAAAACAGTAAGTCTGGGAGGCGAGAGTGTCTTGACACTGAACCTAATTAATGGCAGAGTAACTAGACAGCAGCCAGCAATCCATCAAATTATTGAGGACAGCCTCCCTGTAGACTTTTGGAGAAGCCCCCCTGTCTGACGCGGAAGAGGGCATGGGTAACACGGTAGTCCATGCCTCAACCTTACACTGCACTTAATAAATAAGAGAATAACCAGACAACAGCTAGCATCTGTCAAATATTGCTGATATGATATCGTTAGGGCTGAGTCTGTACAGTATCCGGGAAGTTCCCGACAGTATTTGGAGAATCTCTGACGACGAATATATGGTAGACTAGGCCTCAACTTGTAGTCGCGGCCAATTCGTCGGTAAACACCGAAAAGCCCATACTCTCAAGGCAGCGGGCAATCGAGGTAGAAGCAGGACAGAACGGCGTCTCAATGGTAAAGAGGACGTTCCGCTGAGATCGTTGAGAGGATACCCACATGCAGTACAGTGGTGGACACTAATCGAAGCTTCAAAAAGGTTGACAATTGCAGGAAACATGTTCAAATGTTCAAAGCTCAATATTAAAGGTTGGGGAATATATCTCAAAATATTTTGATCCCTTGATAAAGGTCTGATAAAGGTTTGCCCTTTAATGAAGAAAATTTTTTCTCTGACTATACTCTCCAAAATGATGCTTTTAGGAGATTTTTTTCATAAACTCACATGGAATTAGATTTAACCCTAAAATATGTTTTTCAAATTTTTTGATTCCTAGTTGAGACAAGGATGAGACTTTTGCTGTATTCTGAAATTTTTAGTAGCATTTTCCGACAAATAATTTTGTATAATAATATTCTGATTACTACAATCCCTTCTAGGGGAGTTTTAACCATTTGAAGAAAGTATTTTAAAGAAAGTACCAAAAGACCCCGTTGGATGTCGATTCGCGTTTTAAAAGCTTCATGGAATTTCAAAATTGTGACCTTTATGGGAGAGGTACCAGAAGCAAAGACCTAAAATGGTAAAGACTAGACAAAATGCATTCTGAGCAAGTGGTTTGTGTCTATACTATAAGATAACAGTTCATGACAGGATCATGTTCATATAAATAACACATTTATAGCAAAAATGACAAACAAAAGTTTGAAAAGTCCAAAAATTGGGTTTCAAAATTCTATTCCAACGACTTTCCAAATTAATTGCATATTGCCTAAGCGGTTTAAATCACATAACATTGCTAACTATGTTGTTACGATATCATAACAACAGAGGTATTTTCACAGGGTTGCCATATCTTAGCTCTGTCTTGTCCCATTTTTATCATGTATTCTATTATTCCATCTACATTCATAACCTACTATGGTTTTCTGTAATTATAGAGAATAATGAGAATACAATCAATGGTTCCTTGCAGGACCATTAAGTTCGAAAATTTCTAATTCCCATCAAAGTTATATTGAAAATTCGTATAAGTACTTATTCAGCTTCCCTATCTTCAAGATACATTTAAACTGTTGTTGGTGTCAAATGACTTCTGAACTCAACTGACATTAGCAATCACTTGGAAGTCTGTTCTTTGCAAATACCTCCAACCATTCCATACCGTTTTGATTCTTTCTATGCATGTAATTTACGAAAAACACACACATACTTGAACAAATCTACCTTCCCTTAGGTGTCAAATGGCACTTGTATATTTGCTCGTAGTGGTAGTTGGCCTTGTTGTCGCTGTCATTTTCGCCTTTCGCTCCAGCTAGAAAAACAAACTTTCTCCACAACTGACCATTGAGTTAGAAAGACGGATGGAAGGTCGGGACATACAACATGCTAAAATTATGCATGTTTTTATGCTGCTGCTCTCCATGTGTGAGGCTTCAATGTCCCATCGATTTTAGTCTGTCCGAAAAGGCCACGTTGAGAAAGGTAGGAATAATGGAAAAAATACCTTGGACATTGTTGTCTTTGTTAATATCGCCTGTTGTTGGGTTGGCCTTTTTTATTCTCTCTTTTTCGGACTGCTTGTTTGTAAAAGTCTAATTTGTTAGGTTGATACTTGAAGTTGTACAAAAGGTTAGGTGATTCGAAGGATACTGCTGTGGCATGTCTATTTATGTTCGCTGTGACTTGGTTGTGTCTCGTTTTTGGTTGTTCTGTATTGGCAAATTATAGTGTGTTTTAGTTATTAAAGTGGTTGTTTCTTTAACTTTTTGTGTTTTGGGATGAATGGCGGGTAAGAGATGTGTACATGTAAAGACAAATATATTTATCTGGAGTGGACGATGTTAGGCACATTACAGTGTGTCATGCAAAAATTGCAACCAACTTCAGACTGCTGAAATTTCTAAGCCACTCATCCGACAGCTGTTAAAATTATTCTAGTGACAGCTCATATATTGTTTACAAGCGTACGGGTTGTCCATATTCGACGGACCCATCTGGCAACGCCATAACTTTTGACAGAGATGTGCGCCTTCTAAGAACACCATTAAACGTTTATACAAAATTTTCGACTGGTAAGGCTCTTTCTAATCCGAAGAGGCCATATAAAAGTCGACCAAGGTGATCGTCCGAGAATATCGTTGCCGTACGAGCCAGAGTTGAAGGTCCCCAAGAACATCCCAAAAACGCCGTTCTCAGCAGTTGGGCATGGCTCGGTCCACTTACAACGGATTATTTGCATTGATTTGCATTTGTTCCCGTACAAAATTCAATTGACGTAAAGAATGTTGCCTGCGGACAAGCCTCGTCGATTGGAATGGGCCCAAAGGTCCGTCGAATATGGGCAACCCTGTACAAAAGCATTTTGGTGAGAATTTTCCACAAAATAAGTTATTCGTGATGGAGTTCAAGCGGGATATTGTGTTTTCTTTATATTTGGCTGGAGAACCACAATTTAAATGTGAATACATTTTTGTGTCTCGTACCATCGCTCTGATACTGTGATACTGGTAGCGTAGCCCGACGTCAAGGAAGTGGATGGAAGAAAACGGCAACATCAGCGGAAATGGTTCGAAAAGTAAAGAAGCGACTTGATCGAAACCCGCGTCGCAGTGGCCGAAAAATGACTCTTGAGGTGAACATATCCCAATATTCCATTTGGCAAATATTGAAAAATGAGTTCGAGGTAAAGCCATTGAAATTAAATGGTGCAAGAACTTACACCGCAAAAGAAAGAAAATAAACTTAAAAGAGCTAAAGAGTTGCTTCGCTTGGCCGAAAGTGGTGAAGTGCAGAATTTGGTTTTCTCCGATGAGAAAACATTCGTTGTCCAGCAGTTTGTAAACAAACAAAATGCTCGTATTTACTTGCCAAAGAGGTCAGCTGCAAATGTGCAATTTCGGTTGGCCACCAGAACTCAAGCGCAGGCCATGGTGATGGTGTGGGCCGGCATAACAGCCGATGGTCGCTCTCCGCTCGTATTGACCGACCGTGGCATCAAAACAAATGCCGAATATTATGGCGAAAATATTCTGGAGGGTGTATTAAATCCTTGGACACGCAAATCATTCGGCCCCAGACCTTAGACATTCCAACTGGACTCAGCACCATCACACTCAGCATGCGCCACCCTAGAATGTTTACAAAATGAGGTTCCTTGCTTCATTTCTAGCGTACAATGGCCACAAAATCTCCGGATACCAATCCATTTGACTATTGTGTCTGGATTTTCGAATAAAGGTTGGCACTAAAATATACCAAAGTGTCGATCACCTTAAGCAAGCGCCAGGAATAGGCCAAAATACCGCAGAGCAACATTCGGGCAGGGTGTGACGGTTTCATCGGCCGTTTGAAGGCCACAATTCGTGAAAAAGGCAGCCAATTCGAACAAATCTAAACTTATTTTAAAATTTGATGCTATTTCCGACATTTGTTGCTTTAATTCAATAAAATTTAAAAAAAAAATAAAAATTATGGTGTTTGCCTTTGTTGCAGTTTTTTTTTACCTCACCCTCTATATCTGCAGTGGGCGATGTAAGGCACTTTTGGATGGACAATGTAAACTTCTTACTCATGGTATGTTAAATTAGTGGAAACAATCAGAGGAGCGCCTATAAGTATGCTTAGAATTGGTAAAATAATCAGTTTACCCGTAGCTCGAAAATGATTTGTAAACAAGCCTATCAATGCCCAGGTTTAAGATAGAACCATGGAATATATTATAATGGGCTTTGTAGGGATTTATGAAGAGGGACTTACTTATTCACATTTAAGTTTCAAAAAAATGAGGGACTAATTTCACATATTTTCTGTAAAAGTATAATTTTTTCCCTTCCACTTTAAATCAAAATTGCCCACTTCTGATGTGTTTGCCAAAACTATTGTTTTGCTATTTAATATCATTCAACGTATATGCAATGTGGCCACTATTGTCGATGAGGATGATCATAGCCTCTCCTTTTTACAAGTTAATCCTTTGAACTCATCTTTTTTGTTTGAATAACTCACACATACACACACACACACAAAGCATTTACCCCTCTTTTTGTTTGTTTCTGAGTTTAGCCCACTCCGTTACGTTTTATCAGCTTTCATAGTCAGATCAGATGAAAGGACTACAAACGAAAAGTTGTTACTGTGTGTGTGTGAACATTTATGTTGTTATAAATGTCTTCCTTTGGGTACATATGTTTACTTTTGCTGCATAATATCTACTATTTCCCAACATTTAAAAATACATTCATATTTTTTGGTAGGGAAAATATTTTGGAAATAGCAACAAATTTGAGTGTGAGCTTTGTTGTTATTTTGGTTGCTTGGTAAATTGTAGATTTTCGGGAGGTTATCTGCCACAAATGAATGCGAAAGTAACAGTGTTTGGGAGACACTTTCCGAATTCCAAATTTTGTACATAAGAGAAGGCCTTAAAACGGTTTCTATAGACGAATGACTTTCAGATTTTTAAAAGTTCCTGCAAGGATATTAGACCTTAGGGCCTTAATTCCTTTGTATACATCAGACCTTGATAGTATACCTTTAAAAGGTTCTATCGACAAAAGTCTTTCAATGATCCTGCAAGGACAGAAGTCCTTAACACCTTAATACCTTTTATAGGCAGCAGATAGAAAACTTTTAAAGGATGTTCTTTAAAACGACAAATAACAACAAACAGTTCATGAAGGGCCTTTAAAAATATTTGTTACTAGCAAGTGACAGCTTCTTCGTCAGCGAAAAGTCTACCTTTATATTTTGGATTCTTTCCAACAGCTCGTGATAGGCATTTTTAGTACACAATTTGTTCAGTTTGACAAAAAAAAAAAATAATTAAAAATTTCTACTACTAAATTTTTAGTCCTTCAAGATTTATATATTATTCAAGAGTTTTTTTTTTTCGCAATGAATGATAGGAAAAAGTTTACATTTCTTACCATAAAATTTTAAAAATCTTTCATTTTGAACTTTACCAAGCAGGATATAGCAAAACCACTGGTCAAAGGACGAACACACAATTTTTTTCCAAAACCATCTCTCTCCATCCTAGAAACCAACACGGACCTCAATATCAAATTTCAAAATTTCAGCTAGATTCCCTCACAAAATACCAAATTTAGTAATATTTAGCACCATATCCAAATAAATCTACATCTCTCCATCATAGACACAGTAAAGGAAAATTAGTACTGTTTGGTACATTTCAAACAATTATAGTACGCAGTTGCAAGACCACCAACAGAGTATTGAACATCGAATTTCGGGATTCCAGCTCTATACATTCACCCAATCCTAAATTAGTAACACTTAGTACTTTTTAAAAATATAGGATGCATTTCCAAGCGACTGTCAAATTTAAAACACAATTCCATCAGTAATCTGTATATCAAATTCCAGAATTTTATCTCTATCGCTTCACCCAATCCCGGAATGATACTATACATTCAGTACTTCTCGTATAAATATTGGACGCAGTTTCAAAACCACTACATAAGCCAAAAGTGGCATCTACATCAAGTTGCAGAATCCCATTTCTCAATTACAGATACAAAGACCTCAATATCAAATTTCGCGATTGCAGCTTTATCCCTTTACCTTTATCCCTTCACACAGTACTTTTGGAACAATTATAGTACAAATGTGCAAGACCAACTCCATATCTTAACCACTGACACCAACATCTTCATCAAATATCGGAATATTATCCCTATCCCTTTATAAATGCCAAATTTTATACTATTTAGTACTTCTTCGTATAATTATAGAACAAATTTCCAAACCCACCTCTATATCTTAACACACAGTACCATTGAATACTGTTCCTAAATCACCTTTATTTCTTAATCACTGACACCGCAAGAGACCTCAATATCACATTTTGGAATCCCCGCTCTATAACTTTACTCAATACCCAATTTAGTACCACTTAGTACTTTTGGAACCATTATCGTACAAATTTCTTAACCGCTGACACCAACAATGATATCTTTATCAAATTTCGGAATATTATTCCTATATTTTATCCGATACCAAATTTAGTACTTTTTAGCACTTTTCGGCAATTATGGTAAACATTTCCGAAATCTCCTGCAAATCTTAACCACAGACACCAGCATTGACATTTATATTGAATTTCAGGATTTCAGCTCTATTCTCTTCACCCAATTCCAAATTTAGTAATATTTAGTACATTTCATACAGTTACCAAAACCCACTTCCACATCTTCATCTCAGATGCCAACAGAGACCTCAATGTCAAATTTGGGAATTCCAGCTATATACCTTGCTAATACGCAATTTAGTCCCATTTAGTACTTTTCGAACAACTATAGTACATATTTCAAAAACCAATTCTATATCTAGAGACAGGCACCAACAGTGGCATCTATATCAAATTTCAGATTAGTATCTCAATTCACTTCACCCAATACAAAGTTTAGTACTTTTAAGTACCTGTTCTAAAATTGTAGTCAACATATTCGAAGCCACTTTCATATGTCCAGGCTGCACATGAAACCCCAATGTCGAATTTCCGTTTTCAAGCACTATCTGTTCACCCACTAACAAATTGTACCAAAAATAATACTTTTCATCCACTTGTAGTATAGATTTCCAAACCACTCTTTATCACCAACCTAACCCCACAGAGACCCAAATACAAATTTTCAAAAATCCAGCTTCATCTGTTCACTTTAAACCAAACTATTCCAAATTTAGTACCATTTAGTACTGTCCAACTTCATATGCATTTCCAAAACCACCTTCACATATCAATTTAACTTTCCAAACTTTATGCTCACAAATTAAAAAATTTACAAACTTCTATCACTCTCCCTTCACATGATACCGAATGATACCATTTTAGAGGTTTAGTACCATTTTAGAACTTTTCGTAATCTTAAAGTTCGGATTTTCAAAAACATTTTGGTACATCTTTCTCACACTCCATCAGTGACTCTCATTCCAAATTTCAAATTTCAGGCTCCATCAGTTCATCACAATTCCAATTTTATCAAATTTAGGACCATTTAGTACATATGAGTACGAATTTCCAAAGCTTCCTACATACCCCAATGCTACACTCGCACAGTAATCCCAATTCCAAAATTTAGGATTCTATCCCTGTTGGTTCGCCCAAATACAAATTGTACTTTACTAAGTACATTTTAGTACATACACTGAGGGAAAAATCCCGTTGCGAAATCAAGCACGTATGTTGTCATTTTCGCAACGACCCGTTGTTATATTTTTCAACAACGGCTGTTGGTGAATTGTGCACGAACGTGCTCAAATTGACACCGAGACGTGGTCAACTTTCGGTACCAACAACAGCCGTGCTTAATTTGTCCATTTGTAATATTGGTAATTGCAGCCGATTACACACGAGTAAAAAATGACAACGGTGGTGCATGATTCACACACGGTCGTTGTCAATATGACACCGGTCGTGTATGAATTATGCACCACCACCTGCATAATGATGCACCACCGTTGTTACTTTGTACACCGACGTGCATGAATCGTACACGATCGTTGCCATTTTAGCAACTACCGTGTATGAATCATGCACCACCGTTGTCATTTTTTTTACTCGTGTGCAATCGGCTGCATATTTACCATTTTTTCCGTGTTATTGAAAGAGAAAGGACGCATTGTGCAAAAAATTTATTGAAAATGAATAATAATTCGCAAGATCCTCAAAATATCATTGGTGAGTTGTTAGAAATCGATGGCAATATTGTTGTGGTTCGCGATACAAACCATTGCAGCAGTCAAGATGCGGAAAACAATGAGGACGATTATATGTTAAGGGAGTTCTTAAAAGGAATAAATATGGAGTCGCTTTTGAACAATTAAAAGGTAAGTAAATAAAAATGAATTTTTCAGTTAATCAGTGTAATTAACAAAGAATTTTCTTTTTTGTTCTTTTAGCATCACATGTAACATTTCGCAGCTTGCAGTACTTGAAAAAAGAAGATTTAAAGGAAGCAGTGCCACCATTGGGACTGCGTGTTGAATTCAGAGAAAAGCTCTTTGCTTGGAAAAAAACGAAAGGTACGTATTATTTGTTTTACAGAGTTGAACTCAGTATTAATATTGTCATAACAATAGCTCGGGATTGATGACGAAACTATGTCAGTTCCATCTAAAATAGGTGAATGGTGGAAACGCAACGAGACACCTGCAAGTACTCCTGGTACTCCCGACACTACAGGTTCGAACTGCTCAAAAGCCAAAGGAATTTTGTCAGAGGTAAGGTAAGAGTAATATTTGTGTAAGCATAGTTAATGTAGTTTTTTTATTTAATATAGGATCTAACGGAATTGTTAACACATACCTCGAAGGGGAAACTAGCGCTTGAATGTAGTAGCGTTAATAAGAAATTAAGTGACGAGCAAAGAGATGATATAATTAATATAATTATTGAAGATATTTTAACCAACAATGTTACTCTTTACACTCAAGACTATATGCGCATATTGGATGAAATTTGTTCCGTTTTTCCTCTTGAAAACGAAATGAGGGTAAGATTAACAATATAAACAACGTATCTGATTATGTAGTTTCTTAACTTATAATATGTCTTTATTTTTAGGATTATTATTACATTTCAAGAAAAGGAAAGAACAACGCAAGCGGAAAACTTTATGCCAAGTATAGAAACAAGAAGTCCAAAAGAATAAAGCTTTTGATTTCCGAGCCTAGCACAAGCAAAGCAGCAACTCACACATCTCCTAATTTTTGTAACAAAGATGTTCCCGAAATTGATGAATCAGTTGAAAATTCATTGAAAGCTTCCTTACTAAGAGAATGTAATGATTGGGGATCGATCTGCGAAAAATGGAAAAGATCTTTTAACATACGGCAAAGAGATATAAAAAATTTAAGTAGCCATACATTTCTCCTTGAATGGACGAAGTTGTCCGATGCAAGAGCTTCAGAATTGGTAAGTAGCCATGAGCTATTTATTTGTATATGGATACTAATGTTTCGTTTTAGGTCAACATTGATTTCGATATTATGTATCCACAGAAAGGCAATCTTCTACTTTCTAAATGGGACCAATTTAAGAAAAAAATTTACAATTATTATGGGAAAAATATTCATAACGAACATTGCAAACAACTCTTCGCAAATGTTTTGACGGCAAGCAGCATAGGTAAATTTTAATTCCTGATTTATCATAAACATTAAAAGTAATATTTATTTTATATTTCGGTTGCAGATGCTCAAGATTATATATACGCAATACTGTTGAATTCAGTTTTACCATCACCTGCTAGGTTTAAATGTGGAAACGGTAAATTACGAAAAAAAGTAACAATAGCTGATTCGCAGGAAAGTTTCGTACTGCGACTACCGACAATTAACGATTATAAAAGGCAAATTGATACAGTCACTGAAAAGTATTACAATGCTGGATTAACTATACAGCCATTTATAATTGTGGAGGGTTTGTCCGATTTCAATATAAAAGGTTTTTATGTTTTTTTTAACCACAATTTGTTAAAATTTCAATCGTTCCTCGAATGTTTAGATACATGTTTTAAAATTTTTCATGCACTTTCTTTAAAATATCCAAATGCCTGCCAAATTCCATGGATTTTTATCCAAAAATATTTTTATGAAATTAATACTGTATATGATATAAAATCAGTTAATTTGACTTCACTTATTAATTTCTGCAACAATAATTAAAGTACAATTCAAAATGTATATTTGCTTTCGTTGCCGTAAGCATTTTGATAAGGCAAATCTTTTAATAGCTCATTTGAAAACAGACCATTTAATGTCCACTAAATTTTTAAAAGTACAATGCGTTCAGGACAACTGTAAGCAAACATTTACAAAATTTACGTCATTCAGAATTCATTTAGAAAAACTTCACAAGAATCACACAAAAGCTCCACCAATGGTTAAAGCCATTAATGTGCCAGTTGAAATGTCATCATCAAAAGAAAATGATTATACAAACAGTGAAACTGTTATTAACAACAATACAATAGAAAAGGATTTAAATGTTTTGAAAAAGAAAACCTTATATCTGTCTTTACAATTACATGGTCAAAGCTATATGCCTAGAAATCATGTTATAGAAATACAACATTCTGTTTCAATTCTGCTTTCATCCATTTCATGTACAATTGAAAAATATATAACTGATCATCCAAATTATGAAGACTTAAGGTACTTACTAAACTTTTGTAAAAATCCTTTCGAAGAAACTAGAACGGAATATAGACTTTTAAAAATTTTAAAAGAACTAAACTTTTATGATGATCCAAAGGTTTATGTAATTAGCAATCAAGTCTCGGAAATTGTTATCAGCGGAAATCCCAGTTTAGGTCCAAAGTTATCCAATATTTATATAATGCCACTGAAATTCATGATAAGTGCCCTTTTTAAAATTCCAAATCTCTTAGATTTGACATTAGAAAACTCCAAAAAATTCCTAAATTCACCTGTTTTACAAAATTTTACAAACGGTGAGTTATATAAAACTAAATTATTAAAATATCAGTACAATTTAGTTATTCCCTATGTCCTTTACATGGATGATTTTCAAATTAATAATCCTCTTGGAACCCATACATTTTCCATATGTGGTTGTTATATTAGCTTTCCTTCAATGCCACAGCACTTGTTGTCAAAACTTGATTATATATTAACTGCTGCGTTTATACCATCAAAGGATTTAAAAGAACGTGGAAATGAAGTTTCATTTCACAATCTTGTAGAAGAGTTAAAAATTCTAGAAGAAGGGGTTGAAATTTGTGTTCAACAAAGTGTTCAGAAGGTGCATTTTATTTTAGGTGTAATTATTGGAGATAATTTAGCAGTTAATAGTATTTTAGGCTACGTGCAATCATTTAACTCTAAAAGATTTTGCCGGGTATGTAGAAGAAAAAAGTCCCAAATGCAATTCGACGCAATTCAGCATTTAGATAGTTTAAGAAACCAAGAGAATTACAACTCAAATGTATTGGAAAATAATTTTCAAGAAACAGGTATTAAAAACAAGTGTATCTTCGAATCTTTACCAAATTTTAACGTCACTGAAAATTTTTGTTTTGATATTATGCATGACATTTTCGAGGGCATATGTGTCTACGATATGTCTAATGTAATTCTCGGGCTGATTCAAGAAAATATTGTTACGTTAGATTGTATTAACAGCAGAAAATCTTTATTCCAATTTGGAGAAATTGAAGTGGGAAATAAATCTGGACCACTAGATTTATGTAGATTGAAAAACTATAACTTAAAAATGACAGCTAGTGAAACTATGTGTTTTACTAATTTTTTACCTTTAATGGTAGGCGATTTAATTCCTTTCTCCAACGATCACTGGAAAGTTTTTATAATATTATTACAAATAATCGATTTACTTTTAAGACCAAGTTATATAGAAGACGATTTAATAAAATTGGAAGAATTAATTAGAGATCACCATTCACTTTATATAACATTATACGGTTCGTTAAAACCGAAACACCACTTTCTTGTCCACTATCCCACAGCTATCCGAAAATGTGGTCCCCTTAAATATCTCTGGAGCATGAGATTCGAAGCTAAACACAAGGAAGCAAAAGCCTATTTAGGAAATACTACATCAAGAGTAAATCCCTGTCGTTCATTATCTATTAAGTCTGGATTGAAATTTTCCAATTTTTTATTAAAACACGAAGATAACTTAGAACCAAATGTTATCATTAATACGCATACCATCGAAGATTTGGCAAAAGAGGAATATTGTTACAAAAAAAGTAAGCCAGTTTTAAATTACCAAAATTGCAAAGTGTCTGATGACATTTTTTTTAAGGGAACTAGGTATAAAAAAAACTATTATTTAGCAACAAATAATGCCGCAATTGAACTTTTCAAAATTAAACATTTAATAATTGAAAATGAAAATGTTTACATTTTATGTAACCAAGTAAAAGTTAAAAACTTTGATTACCATTTACAATCGTATGAAGTTGGTTCTCTGAATGAGGATACAATTTTTTTAATACCAATTTTAGATTTTATTACTTACCCATTTCACTTATATCCTATGAATAATGGAAAAGTTTATTTCAGATTTAAGTTAATTTAATTTGTTTCTATACATTGAATATATGTAATTCGAATTGTTTTGTTAAATCAAATATGTATTTATATTGAATTTATGTAATTGGTTTCGTTCAATAAAATACTTTTCAAAAAATGTCGTTTCTTCTACTAAGGGTATAAAATGGAAAAGGAACGGATATCAAAAAATGACCACCATTGATTTCAATCTGACAACGGGCGTTGACAATCCGACAACGGAGCGTTGACAATCTGACAACGAAGCGTTGACGATCTGACAACGAAGCGTTGACAATCTGACAACGGGGCGTGCTCGAAATGACCACGTATGTGCTCATTTCATGCACATCTGTTGTTGAAATCGTTGCCAAAATCTCGGTGTCAAAATGACAACAGCGTGCTCATTTTGACACCAAACGTGGTTGATACACTATCATACACGGATGTGGTCATTTCATACACGGATGTTGTCATTTTTTCTCTGGGTGTATAAATACATATTTCCAAAACTACCTACATTTTCCAATCTTACACTCCGAGTGTAATCTTATTTCCAATTTTCAGAATACCAGCTCTATAGGTGCACCCAAACCCAAAGTTTAGCAGATTTAGTACCAATTAGTACACGTAAGTAGAAATGTGCATATTTACCTACATCATACAGTCCAATAGAAAACTTATTTTTAAATTTCTGGATTCCAACTCAATTGGATCACACAAAATTTCAGTTGTACCAAATTTAGTTCCATTTAGCACACATAAGTACGAATATCAAAAGCTTACTACTTCCTCAGTCCTTCAATGCAATAGTAATCTTATTTCCAAATTTCAGGTTTCCAACTCTTTTGACTCTCCCAAAATTGAAATTGTCCCAAATTTAGTACTATTTAGTACACATAGGTACGAATTTACAAAATTATCTACATTTCTCAGTACTAGAATGCAATAGTAATCTTATTTCTAAATTTCAAAATTTCGGCTTTATCGGCAAATCGAAATTGTACCAATACCATTTAGCACTTTTCGTGCACATAAGTACAAAATTCGAAAATTTCCTCCATATCCAAATCTTAGACTCCACAAGTAATGTTAATTTAAAATGTCAGAATTCTAGCTCCGTCCGTTCCTTCAAATTCCCATTGCACTAAATTTAGTACCGTTTATTACTTTTCGTATACATGAGTACCCACATCCAAAACTATCTCCTTACATCGACTATACTCCTCAACCTTGATTCCCATTCCAAATTTACAGTTTTTAGTTTTAACCGTTCACATGATACGATATGGTACCACAAGTAGCACATTTTAGTACTTTTCATACACTTATAGTGCGAATTTCTAAAAATCCTCTAGTACATCTATCATAAAATCCATCAGTGACCCTCGTTCCAAGTTTGAGAGTTCCAACATTAAGGCTTCCTCAAATACAAAGGATCATACATTTTAGTACACTTTAATAATTTTCGTACCGTTTTAGTACGAAGTTTTTAAAAATCCAGCCTTACCTAACCCCTTCGGACCAAAAGTGACCCTCACGCAAAATTTAAAGCTTCAGCCGTTTTGCCTGGGCGTTGATGAATCGTTTAGCCAGTCATTCAGTAATTACTTTACTCTTTATTAACAAAGATAGCTATACCAGGGAAAAGGTCCTCTATGGAATTGGTCCTTGAATTGGTCTATTTAATGCACTGAAGACATTCAAAAGTTTTTTTTTTTTTAGAAATAAACAGTCATTCTTCGATAGAAGCCTTTAAAAAGTTCTACAGACAGAAGTCCTTTGAAACGTCTTCTGTAGATAGATTACCCTAACGATGAGCTAGCAAAGAGAGGATTGATCACACTCTATTCTTGCAAGAACTCCATAGGTAAAAGCTGGGGCCTCAATTACTATCAAGTCTAAGGTTGTTTTGGACTGCAGGATATCCTTGGAAAACGCTGGGTTGTCATTGCAATATTCCAAGAAACGAGACTGCAGACGAATTGGCTATCCTAGGATCCGAATCGACTACCATTGAAGTGGAGAACTCAGTCAAACCACCCCTGTGCCACTTCCTACAACTAATTCATAAACACCACTCGGAGAGAATTCAACAAAAATGGCTGTATGAAAGGGTATGCAACATCTCCAAAAGAATCTGGCCCACACTCTCGGAGAAGTGAATAAACCTGACTTAAAACTTGTAGTGGGTATCATCACAGGTCACTGCAAGGTGAGGGAAATTACCTCGAAATGGGATAGCGATGACATTGATTATTGTAGAATATGTCAGGACGAAGAAGAAATTGAGACAATCGAACATCTGCTCTGCCACTGTACAGCACTTATTAACGTGAGACACAGGTTGGTGGGAGAACAAGTGTCACATGATTTGTCTTCGTTCTCTAACACTAACACAACAGTAATTCTTCAATTTGCCGGAAGATTTGAGTGGATTAAGACGACACTCCAAGATCTCTAACCATGGATCACCCTGATTCATATATTTTTAAAACCTCTAATACCTTACTTTTTTCTTTTTCGACTTTCATCAAATTTCCTTTTAGGATGAACACAATGGACCAGCAGGTCTCCGAGTGGAACGGTTACCAAAGGGCAACCGCGCGTCCTTTAACGTAACATAACCTAGATGACTCTCGAAAGTCCTTATATGGACAGAAGACCCTCAAAAGTCTTCTAAAGAAAAAAAGACTTTTGCTGGCGAAATATCTTCAAAAGATCTTCTATAGAAAAGAAATCTTCGGAAAATTTTGTATAGACATTGAACTTACAATAGTTCTCTCTCACTCTCTTTTATCCAGTTCAATGGTCCTCTTTAAATATTGCGTTTTGAAACACTGTACACATTTGGTTTGGAGGAAACTCCGGAACAAAGGATTCATGATGTTTTTGGCGTCTAGCGACAAGTACTCATTTCCGTATTTCCTACATTTTGCGGCTACTGTTTGGCCACCACAAAATGTTTGTTTGTGTGTTCAACAAATTTCTGACCTCAGCCTGGAGCGAAAGGCGACGCAAAAAATATGAAACTGTCGGGCAAAATTTTCAATCGAAGTATGGGTACATGAATTGTCGGGTGCCCCCCAAAAACAAAACTAAAGGCCATGGAACCAGAAAACAAGCCAAGCGACCAGTCCAAACAACAGCAAAAAAACTACAACATCTATGGCACAAACATTCAACCATGCAACATTCAACATTCTCATACAACAATATGAACTTCTATTTGCAATTTTTACAAATGTCCTTTGAAACTGGTCCCCAACCCCTTATCCCCTTTAGCTCAACCAACCATGGATGCACTGAAATGTATGTAAGCTTGAGTATTTGTGTCTCCCATGATCCAATCATACATATATGGCTTGCTCCATGTCGTAGGTCGTCCCTTGGTTTGGTTATGGTGTTGGTCCAGGATTTTGCTTAATTTTCATGCCGTTGGTGTTCTCATCCTGCCGCGTTATTTTTCCTTTGCTAGTTTTTCACAGTCATTTTGGCTGCTGGGCAAGTTCAAGCTGTGTGTTGTTTTTTGTGTGCGCTTCCATGTTTGGCTGTTGGAAAACAATGTCGTAAATCATTTGGTGACATGGTGGCAAAATTGTTGCAGTTAATATGTCGTGAATTTTTGATATTTTATCCATGCAGCATTCAATGGTGGAGGGAGAGGTGGTGAGGCTGGCTGTCTCCTTTGTTGTGTTAATATACTTTTTGCCAATACCCCAACAGTTGCTAATGTTTCCGCATCCCACAGACAACCCCCCTCTCACTGCTTCCCCCTTAAATTGAGAAGTTTTTACATTAACTCTTTTTCCACATATCACAGAATGTTTTTGTGTGATTGTCACTGAGGAATGTAACAAGAATGGCATTGGTTTGTCGTTTCATGAAATATTTGGCGGGGGACATGAAGTAGAAGTTAATGGTTTATTATATAATTGCTGGCAAATTGAATTTTAATTAAATGTAAATATTTCAGACGACATTACCAAATTGTAGCATACTTTCGGGCGAGATTAAATGATATTAAATGATTACGTTTTTTATGGGTCTTAAAGTTCTTGTTTTAAATTTCAGTAGACGTGCAAACGATTTCTATGTATCTTAGCCATATTGGACGATTTCTATGAATTGAAAAACATGAATAGACTTCCCAAATTTGGGTTGTAGTTTTTTTGTAAAAAAATAAATTTGATAATCCTTAGGAGTAACCAAATTTAGCATGAGAGTCACATTGGGCGTAAAAAATGCGCAATTTTTGGAAATTTATAAATTTTTATAACAAAACACAGTCATACATATTGGCCAACGCTATGCATTTAAAGCCGCATTTATCCCCTATCTACTCCAAACGATTGTTTTATTTGAAAATTACCTTTGGATACTCTCTATCGAATGTAAAACTATCGAAATTGACCTTATTTCTTTCGAACGTGAACAGCTGTTCATAAAGGATGCTCATTTGGCAACAATGGCGTACACAATCGACCTTTTTGTTTATAATTATGAAGGAAGGAAGGGATTTTAAAGCACGAGACATTTTTTAAGGTCTGTGAATGAATTTTTGAATGACGTACACGTTCCCGCTCTTTTGAAAAAAATCCATACCCGTAAAAATGTGGATGAACATTCATTGCCTTCAACAAATATTAAACCAGAAAACTAAAAAAAAAAACGATATGAAAAGATCAATTAGCAAGCTAGCAAAAATATCTCCGAAAATCTTTTGGCGAAACTGTTTAGCTATGTACTGCTTAAATTTTATTGTTGATAAAAAGAAGTTAGAATCAAGAAGGTAAAATAATTTTAAATACGAATTCCTAGAAAACAGATCCCCACCTCTGATGTCTTTAAATACAATAGATTTATGAATAAACATTTTGACAATGAGATCTTGTAAAGGGTATAAAATGGTGCCCATATGATTGTATGTTTTTACCTTTTTAGTTCGTTGTAAATATTTCTTGAAAAAAAAAAAAAAAATTAAAGACTTGTGGGCCAAGATAAGTTTGAGACAAAATTGGGAAAATTGCGACCCCATGGGAGGATAGAAACAAGATCGAGCAATGACCAACCTGGAGTAACACCAAAGGTTCGGAAGTGGATTTCGCATAAACAATGATTTCTAGATTTGCGAAGTTTGAAGACAAGTGACTATTTGTAAGAAAAGAAACATCGTGATATGCAAAGTTTTATATTATATTGGACCACATATAATCCTCTATCTATAATCCTCTATATATATATTACTTGAGAAAGTCCTTAAAAAAATCCACGAATGTTCTTGAAACAACTTTATAAAAATTAGGTTTACAACTCAGATATTGCTGTAATACACATTCTTAAAAATCTGCGATCATATACTTCTTAAACCAGTAGAAAAGGTTAAAAGACGGGTGGTCGGGGACTTCCGTAGGAAATAAACGTTTATGTTGAGAAGTAAAATGTGAAATATATCATACCAAATATGAACCCATTTTGAATGCGTATTAGAGATATAGAGCAGTTATAATATGGAGTCAGAATGAACGAATATATGGGAGGTATGAATCGATATCCACCAAATTTGACGGAGACATTTGTACACCTCGTACCAAATAACAATGCTATAGATAGAGTGTATGATATGATTTCGATAAGGATTAAATTAAAAAATATGTATCGAAGCTAAAGACATGTGGGAACCGGGTTTCGCCAAATGCATTTTTTTCTAGGATAATTTAATTTGAATGTGGCCTGACATTACAAATTTTGGTGCACAATAAAAATAAAATCGGATAATTATGGGAGCTATAAAATAATCTGATCCGATCTCCATAAAATTTGGCAAAGGTTTTTCTCTGGTACCAAATATCGGATGTGCCGAAGTCCATCTAATATGGACTAATATTACACAAATGGCGCAAAATAAAGATAATATCGATCGAGAATGTATATGGGAGCTATATCTAAATTCGGAACGGTAATGGGTAAATTTATTAACAGTATTTTTTGTTCGGAAAGATCATGGCTAGAGGTAGAGGTATAGGAATCATATGATTCACTTCATCTTTCCTTCTTTAGTCTTTACTTACTTATTTACTATTAGTAATATTCAGTGGATCCTCTAGATTATTTTATACATTCTGCATATGACAAATATCCCTACATAGCGCCAAATTTAATTTATTTAAAGCTGCATTTATCATTTACCCTCACCAAACAATTAGGGGACCCAACCCAAAATGTCTGCCGAAAATAATACTGTCAACATTGAACAGCTGTCCACATATGACGCTCGTTTGACAACAATGGGGTACCCAATTTTCTTTTTTCTTGTACATATATATGTGCTTCCTTTAAAAGGGTAAGCAAACAAGAAAGAATTTGAAGGCATTTGAGTGTTTTAAGGTCTATGAGATATCTTTTTTCGGATAAAATACACAGATAAAATGTATAGGATGTTCATTTATGTCACTCAAAAGATGTGGTGAGAAAACTAAAAAAGGAGATTTAAGTATTTCTATTTCCAGTCCAATATACGTTGTACAAACTCTTCGACAATTATTAAAAAAAGCATTGTCAAAATATTTAATGAATATACTACAAAAATAACATTACAAATGCTTAATGTTAACATCATATTTATATGTTTTTTTGAAATTAAAGGGTTAGTATATGTCCAAGCTAAAATTACAAAGGGTAGAGAAATTAGTTTGAAATTAATATCAGATTTTTATTTAATTTTTTTCTGGTGAGATACGTAATTCCACTGTTGGAAACAGGAAATGTTAATTTTAATTTTTTTTTTGTAAGGAAGAAATAAGATGAAAACAAGTAAAAAAGCAGATAAATTCAGCCGGGCCGAACTTTTTATACCCTTCACCATTTGGAAGAAACTTGAAAATTTAAAATAAATTCCGTCAAAAAAATACCTCCCAAATGAAACCCGTGGGCTATACGAAGACGTGGCCCTGTATAAGTATTTTGTGTCATAGGCTGTAGTAACGGTTCCGAACTTTATACGATATGTGAAACAATCCCGGTGAATAATGTCCCAAAAATTATAAAAATACCAAGTATCTGGGGGTACCGTTATATGGGCGCTATACTACCGTTACCGTACCGTTATATGGGCGCTATACGTGGACCTATGTAGACAATTCTCTTCTAGGGTGTAAAGTACTCAGAAAGAACCCCTTGTGTGGATTTTAAGACAATTCCATTGAAAAGTGTGGCTACATCAAAACACCGAATGTTGGGGGCTATACGATATCGTGGACCGATATAGCCCATCTTATAACTTGTCCTGCCTACAGATAAAAGAAAGATCTGTGCAAACTTTTAGCTTCCTATCTTAATTTGTTTTGGCTGTAGCGTGATTACAACAGAGGGACGGACTGGGCTATACCGTCTTAGAATTTTACGCTGATCCAGAATATGTATACTTTGTTGGGTCTTACAATTATTATTTCGAGAGTTACAAATGAAATGACGAACTTAATTCTTAAATTTTCTTAAAAAATATTTTTATACAAAATGATCTCGAAAAATAAAATATTCTAGGGTAGAATGAAAGTCGTTGACAATATTAAACATATAAAAATGCACATCCACCATGAGACCAAAAAACTTCTTAAAATCAAAGGTATCGGGATTGAATATTCGTTAAATATAAAATATTCTGAGGTAACACAATATGGGGCTTATAATAAAAAATGGTCCCATCCAGGCAACTTTCGGCCACAGGAGAATATTATCCTATTGCAAACTCTACATATTTAATACAGAGATACCGATATTCGAGACCTATATTTGGCTCCGATATCCTGGTAAGAAATACGCTTAGGGAATTACACTTTCAAAATATTTTTATTTAAAACATTTAAAGTATTTCTTAAATAAATCTCTCCTCAAATAATTATTTATTAAACGTTATCAATTATAACTTATATAATAGCAAATATTATAAATATAATATATAAATGTTTACATATATTAATATAGGTCAAAATGTCCTTCTAGATATTTTTGACAACCCACGATTTTAAAAATATTCCTTAGTCCATGAGTTTACAAATATTCTTTAAAATCCGCAATTAAAATTAAGATAAACCTAGGGAATTTACAATTATGGAAATATTTCTTACGCCATTTTATTTGGGATACTCCGTAAAATCCATGGTCTATAACACAAAACCTTACTTGTCGATTTTTTTAAAAAATCTATCATTGTAAGTCCTACATTCACCAATTTCGCCAATATAGTACAGATATTCCTAATAGCAACATGCCTTAATTATCCACAGATATGTCAGCTATTGTTCGAAGAAATATCCTTTATATTCCCCGAATATAGATCAGATATTACGTAAAGAAATGTTCTAAGCAGATTTGCGTCTTGAGCTCAAAGATTACTTAAAGATATATTTTTGAAAATATCCAGGCGCACAGTTTATATATAGCATGAAGAAATTATGCTTTTTTGAAGAAGTATTTTTAAGGATTTCATGAAATTAGTTGAATACTCATTGTGGAAATATTCTACAGGACAATATGAATATAACTCAAATACTCCTTACAAATTTATTCACAATGAAACAGCATTGCATTTTATTAATTTTCAGACACATTTCCCACGTATTTCATTTTTGTGATCTTCTATTAAAACTTGTTTATACAAACCTCCCAGAAGTATTTCTCATTTAATTTTTTGCGCCGGAAATAATTAAATACATATTTTTTCGTAGAGACATATGCACGTATGTACTGCGTTTCCCATTGCAGCATCTTATGTTATTTTTACCTGAATCACATTTGTCATTCTACATTCCTTGCGTACCTAAGACATTGTGTGAGCAGACGTTCTCATCTAACAAAATAAACTAAATCTTAGGATTTCAATACAAGAAACACATTTAAGTCCCTACATGCTTAATTGAAATCCCCTTTGTCTTGTGTGACCGCCTTAGTTGCAGCTGTTGCTACTTAGGGGTTGTTAAAATTCTAGGTACTTTAGGCAGATACAATTTTCGGTATAAATACGGAGACGAATTTTGTAGAATTCATCAGTTCGTGTTTAACTGCGACCATATTAAGATCGGTTCGGAACCTTAAAAGACCCAGAAGAAGAGACAGGAGTTTCTGAAAAAAGGCTGCACTCTAAAATAATATCCGGACAAGGAGCCTTCAATAAGCGAACGATGGCATGGCAAAAAGGCTGCATTCCAAAATGATATCCGGAATAGGAACCTTCAATAAGGGAACAACGGTGATGGCAGCGCATACTTCATTCTAAAGGAAGACTTGAAGAAAGGAACTTGAAATTTCATCTGCAAGAGGAGCTTTCAATGAGAACACAATGCTAGCGATATGGCAGTCGTAAATTGAAGGAGCATCAGGGCATACATCATTCCTAAAGATGACTTGAAGAAAACAACAGTTTCTGGCGTTGTGAAGCCAGAATGTGAAAGAGAAGCCCTCATACAAGTCCACGACAGTAGAGACATCATCTTGAAGGAGCATCAAAATGAAGGTTCAGGTCCTCCGAAAAGGCAGGAAAAGATGGCACAAGGAAGAGACCCTTTTCTAAAACTGCATTTATAACTCGCTTCCTTAAATGCAGACCAAGCAACAATCAGATGGCCGACTTTGCTTTGGAAATTCATGAAAAGGCGCCGTCAGGCTAAAGAAAATGTCTTATAAATCTCAATCAGACAAAAATTCTCTGCGCTGAATTCCATAGTGTCGTTGGGTGTTGGGAATTTCCTACTATCAATGAAGACCCTGTGAAAATGGAAAGACTGGTTTTGGTTTGGAGATATTGAAGATCAACGGAATGGGCCGATGATGTTTGTTTTGGCTTTATTCTGCATTTCAGAATGAAGTCAAAACAAATGTACCTAATACGTTTCTAGATTTCAGTCATGGCAGAAATTACATTCTGTTGGAAAGATGCAAAATTCTGAGGTGTCCCAATTTTTCCAGGAACATTGGCAGTTCCTTTTTTTATTTGCAGCATAGGTACAGTGATGAAGAGTCCAGAACATCATAAAAATCGTGATTTACAGTATGGCACCTGGACCTGATACAGCTTGCCAAATCATCTCGAATTAGCCTTTAAAATATTGAAGATCCATGAAAGAAATACCTCCAACTAAAAAGATGTCCTAGAAATTTCACTAGGACAAAATTCGCTCCATAAAGGCATCTGAAATTGGCCTCAATAGAATGATCGAATTTGCTTTCGAAATATCCTGGGAATAACATTTAGACCAAATTCGCTCGGGGAAAGTGTTTTCCATTAAATTCTGCATTTTGGAATGTTGGTATGAAAGAGATTCCAAAAATGTAATTTGCTTTGCTTCGAAAAAGAAAATATGAATAATTTTTTCAGCTTTACCTTGGCTTGGATCTATTCTAAGTGGGACTTAGAAAAGTAGGCCTAATGTACTTTGTTGCTATAATGATGGGATATATGTGTGCTTCTAAACTAAAGCTGTAATACTCGTTTAATCTGCAATTGGGCGCCACGTTGACTCACAAGTAAAAATTCGAAGTTTTAACACATTTTCTCCCACATTGTCCTGCGGGGAAGGGACATTACAAGCACTTGTAATACAAACTAGTTTTTGGAAATACTTTGGCTATAGTATACGTTAATGATGGTCAATACTTTCAAATATTTTGCCGTTACCATTAAAATAGCATCGGATCCCGGACATCAGTATGGGAGAGAAACTCCCACAGCTAGACATAATCCGCATCCCAGAAGTCGAGTAAAACTTTTACAGCTAAACATAACCACTATCCCTGACAGTCTGGGAAATTTTAAAATATTAGTTTCAGATTGAATTGGGCTAAGATATTTTCTACACTGGCGTTTGATATCATTAAAGTTGCTTGTGTTCGTGGCTGTCCATGAAACCAATGGATTGATTAAATGAAAACTGGAATTTTTGAAAATTGAACATGATGCCCCTATTTGCGATACGTTGGGCTCCACTTCGATGTATACCAAATTCCGGCTAGATAAACCCGCCAGTAAATCGATGATGTGATGAATTCAAGAAATGATTTCTAATAAAATACAAAGTGAGATCAATTTTTTAGTGCCAACCTTGCATTTCAAAATATTCCAGACAAAATAGTGCAACGGATTGGTATCCAGAAATGTTGGCGGACACTGAAATGAAAAGAGGAACCTTATTTTGTAACCATTCTTGGCTGGTGCGTGCTGAGTGCGATGGTAATGAATCCTGTTGGAATGTCCAAGGATTGCGGCCAAAATGTTTGAGTGCCCAATGCTTTAATACACCCTCCAGAATATTTTCGCTATAATATTCGGCATTTTATCGATTAATATGAGCGAGGGCGACCATCGGCTGTTATGGCGGCCCACATCATCGCCATGGCCGGCGCTTGAGTTCTGCCGGCCAACCAAAGGTGCACATTTTCAGCTGACCTCTTTGGCAAGTAAAAAGAATCATTTTATTTACTTACAAACATCTGTTTTCTCATCGGAGAAACCCAAATTCGGCAGTTTACCACTTTCGGCAAAGCGAAGCAACTATTTGAGTCTATTTTCTTTCTGTTGCAGTGTAAGTTCTTGCACTTTTTGGAATTTAAATGTGTTTACCCCAAGCTAATTTTTCAATATTTGCCGAATGGAATATTGCGATATGTTCAGCTTACAAGCCATTTTTCCGCAACTGCGACGCGGTTTTCGATCAAATCGCTCCTTCACTTGTCGAATCATTTCTGCTGATGTTGCTGTTTTCTTCTGCCCGTCCACTTCCTTGACGTCGGGCTACGCTATCAGTATCACGGTAACGAGCGATGGTACGAGACACAAACGATTTATTCACATTTAAATGCTAGAGTGCTCCACTTGTGATTTTCCAGCCAAATATAATGAGCTATCACTGGAATAATTTTTACAGCTGTCGAGTGGCTTAGAAATGACGAATGTATTATATGAAAAAAAAACTGAACTTTGGAAATTTAAATATAATACCCTATTTGATGTAACTTGGGCGCCACTGCGGTTCATGCAAGCTAAGTTAACCTGTCTGGAAAAAGAGCAGCTGCTGAATTCAAAAAATGACTTTTCATCAAATAATCCAAGATTGAACAAATATATTACGTGAATTCTCCATCCGAAGCTGGTGAAAGCGTTGTTAAGTTCAAGTTTACGTTGGGCGCCAATTAGCCTTACTCACGTTGATTGATGGCAAATTCAATTACTAAGGAAAACTTTAATCGGCAAAACAAATGGTAAATGATAACATTCGTTAACTCTTCCTCAGGTATGTAATAAATATTCCCAAGAAAATATAAGTATATAATAGTATATCTCTGCATCTCTTTTTGATTTGTCGCAGATCTGTTATGGCGTCAATGGACATCAAATTTTTTCGAGATTTTAAATAAAGTTCG
Source organism: Musca domestica (assembly GCF_030504385.1). NCBI lineage: Eukaryota > Metazoa > Arthropoda > Insecta > Diptera > Muscidae > Musca > Musca domestica. Next base: position 333,752 of record NW_026712322.1, on the reverse strand, counting down.
TAGTGGCGAAAAATGGGGTATAGCGAATCATCAAGGCATCGCATATTGGACTCGTTGGTTCTTCGATTAAAAATAATAACGAATAAATCCCCAGTGACCCCCACGCCTACATTCGCATCATACTACCTAGTTTCTACACACATTTTAAATTTCCAGAAATAATCTGTAATATAAGAGGAAGGATATTCGGTCCCCAAAGAGACAACAGCATCAAAAATATTTTCAATCTGTGAAAATAATAATTTCGGCGACATTAGACTGGTCTGTAAAAGGTTCCGAGACCCAATGTAAATGATTCTATCATTCTACCTTGGTTCTACACACATTTTAAATTTCCAGAAATAATCTTTAATATAAGAGAAATGATATTCGGTCCCCACAGATAAAACAGCATTAAACATATTTTCAATTTGTGGAAATAACAATTTCGGCAAAATGAGACTGATTTGCAAAATGTTCCGAGATTCCTTTGCAGGAGTCAAGAATATATTTTTGTGAAATCATTAATCCATGTCCCTTAATTGTTTAACATTTGTTACCTTAACAGGCAAAACTCAATAAGTAGCCGAGTCTTTTCATCACCATTTTTAATGGGTAATACAATTAGAGGTCTATGGTATGTAAGACAGATACCTTCTTAAAATGTCAAAGATTTTTTTAATTTCAGCTTAGCAATTATCAATTTGTTACCCTCTCACTTGAAATGAATGTGGCTCCGGGGCTTGATTACAAACACCTGATACAAATGAATATTGACAATCATAACATTTTGGAATTGCCCGGAAAAATCAGTTAGCGAACACCACATGGTGCATGTACTGTGTCAACTTTAAAATGATTTATTTTTAGTTGGAAGCCTGCTGGTAAAAAGCAAATTTCCATCATTTTAATTTCAGTCCACGTTTTAAATTTAAAACGGTCATCATCAATCCATACTATGACAACGCATTTTCTATGCAGTTTTCGACAACTACAATATGAATTTGTCAGTTATCCTACCCCACATTTTTCCTGTACGAACTGCAAATTCTATGCCAGTTATAATTAAATACATCATGTTCAAATACCAAAATTAAATTGAAATAATTTCTGGAACATTTTAGAAGAATTAGTTTATATTACGAATTTAGAAAGACAGCCATACCATCTGATGATTCTAAATGACCAAATGTGGTCGCGTAGAAGCCATGACGACTGGAACCATGCTGGAAGCCATAACGTCTGGAAACTGCATACAAACACCCTGCTTCATAAATCAGCTTTTGAAATCATTGGTTAATTTTGTCGCGGCCAAACATCTCTAAATTTACATTTTAACAGAAAAAAATAATTTCCTTGTGATGTAAAAATGATTGCCTGTTTTCCTTTGGTTTCGTCAACATAAAAATGAAAAAAAAAAACCTTAAAGTATATCATGTTCCAATACCAAAATTAAATTGGAATAATTTTTGAAACATTTTAGAAGAATCATATTATGAATTCATATTATGAATATAGAGAGACAGCCATACCATCTGATGATTCTAAATGACCAAGTGTAGCCGCGTGGAACCCATTACGTCTGGAAGCATTTTGGAAGCTATAACGCCACTTTGTATCAGCATGTATCAATGGAAGCTCCAGCCAATTTGACAAAAAAATCCAGCTACATAAAAAAAATGATCACCTCTTTCGAAAATTCATACATCGACCTGATCCAGGCGTTCCCAAAATCAGCTGTATGAAAACTTCAATGAAGTAAAACTAAAATACAAGATACCCAATGTGATCGTTCCCTCTCTGAGTTAATTGTGAGAAATCCACATCCACGCGGCCATATATTCTTCTTAAATATCAATATCAATTAATATAAAAACTTTATTGCCTGTTTTCCTTTGGTTTCGTCAATATAAAAATGAAAGAACCCTTCGAAATCCAGCACCATTCAAGAAAACATTTTGAAAGTTCAGCCATCTTTCCATAATTGGTGGCAAACATTGGAATTCTTTTTTGGTAAATAAATCTCCAACTCTCCATAATATCAAACATTTTTGGCCCATTGATAGATGGTGTTCCCATAATCAGCTATACGTTGGGCGCCACTTCAAAAATATGATATGGAAAAGAAGCCACGTATAATTATGGTTTCCGAAATAAAGTGCTTTGAAATATTAATTTTAACAGGAGAGAAAACTGCTTTGGATGATGGTACCTTGGGCGCCACTTTTAAGAAATATGGTATGAAAAAAATAGCTGAATATAATTATCGTTTCCGTAATGTGCCGGTTTTTGGATAAATCTACCATACTTCTACCAACATTTTTTTCTTAAATATATATAACCTATATCCCAAATGAAATTGCTTCTTTTCGCTTTTGGACTTCCGGCACCATTCACCATTTATTGAACTAGCCAGAACACTCTCATGTTGAAACATCCAGCAAATTTAGTCATTCCAGATGCTAAAATTTGGATCTCTGTCGTAAATAAATCTCTTAATCCTCCATAATACCAAATATTTGAAGTTTTACGAATTTATAGCTATAAGTCGACTAAATTAAAGTTATTGCTGTTGATTGAACATGCCGTTCCTGGATATAAAAAGTGATTTTCGATAAAATTTCCAAAAAGGCATAACATATGGAGGATGTGCAGTATATTTCCCTTTTTAAATGTATTATTGGTATTATGTACCTAAACCTGTGAAGTCATATGACATCATGGAACATTTCTTCGTATCGATATGAAGCTTAGCTGCTACCATGTGAAGCTTAGCAGTAATTATGTTTAAGGTAGGTAAAAAAAAGTTTCCACAAAAATAATGGCAAATTTTACTTAAACAATTATACATATTTCAGGAAATTGGAGATTTCAGGTTTTCACTGAGTTGAAAAAACCTACGAAACTGATCGATCTCGGAAATTTGTACGTTACCGACAATATATGTTCAGAAGTTCATCACATGGAATCCTCCTCAACTTTTGAACTTACTACCGCTGACAAGACATATGCGGATGATCCTGAAAATATATAAGTTCATGTTCCACAAATACCTTAAAATATTTATATTGGACCCTAAGACATGTCAATGGAGTAGTTACTGATGCACAACGTAAAATTGCAGCCACGTCGGAGTAAGGATTCCTTTGTGTATTTCTATTGTTTAAACCTCCGTTATCAGAATATAAGTCTTCAAAAGCATTTGAACAAAGTCCCAGATTAATGCTAATGGAAATAGAATCGTGTCAGCACACTTCCACATGAAAATATCTCTATGGTAATTAAGCATTTTGCTTCTCCATAACTTCAAATATTTTAATATTTCAGCTTAGGTAAAATATTACGATTCCGGATGTGTCAGAGATGCAATTTTTAAATCACAAACCAGGAAAATTAGCAGCCTTCCAGAAAGCTCTCTCATTCCAAGTTTTTTTTTCGAATAGCCTGATGTGGTGTTTCAAACGTCGTATTGAAGGGTCTCAGATTAAAATTTTTAGAAAATGGACTCATTCCTGCACATCGAAAACCAGTTCCTTAAAATTCTAAAATTTCAAAGCCAAACAATCGAAAATTAATTCCTTCGCATTCCAAAATTTCAATAGCCGAATCAGCTAATTATTGTTTCTGGGCGCTAATGGAAATCCATGTGGTTCAACAACGAGCGTGAAGACTATGAAGGTCATGTGTACTCTCCTTGGGTATATTGTCGAAATCTACGACTAATGAGGATTTCGTCACATTATTCGCAGTATTCAAAAGTAGGAATCTTCAGATCCGTTGTCGAGGCGTTTGGTAAAAAAATTGAAACAAGCTGCTGCTCCAGGAAGTCACTCTGTATGCTGCCAAAATGTAGGCAGACGATGTTTCTCCCTATTTGGATCTCTATGATGCGTAACTCGAATTTTCGGCTGTATCCTAGGTTTTTTGTTTTTTAGCATCGCCTTCTGCTTCTGTGGAAAAGAAATGGGGAGAAGTAGGATTGCATTTGTATTCTAACAACAACCACATGCAAAAGTCTTCGTATGTGTAAAACGCGATATGAAACCGGTGCTCGTGAAAATCTTCCACTTTTCTTGGTTAATATTTACATACATGGAGTTATATTAAACTTAAACTGTGGACAAACTCTACCTAAAGCTCTTTGAAACAAACACTTTGACTCAAAAATGGCTTATGCTGAAAATGGAAGAGAAAGGCTCTATAAGACGTTTTGGCAGCATTCAATTCGTTGAATTTATTAAATTCATAAGCGACATGGCTAAAAAACTCAAAGAATGAAAGCCGCCTTAGATAATATTTGTCCCGTTTTGGAGCATTGAACTTAAAGCTTCCTTCATTGGGAGATCAATATTTATTCCTAAGCTACATCTACACTGGCCTTACTTATCGGAAGGGTTTAATAGCTAGAGTGACTTTTATAAGGTAAGATAGACTTGCAAGCGTTTTGATCTTTCGTCGTTTATAATCCTGGTTTCCAGAAAAGGTTCCATTGCACACATCAAGGATGAACATGTTCCACATATTAACGATTAGGAGAAATCAGGAATCCGTATTATTATCGTTTATATCCAACGGGGTGCATGCATATTTTACAAAAATCGAAGGCGGTTGGTTCTCATGACGGTTGGAAATCAACGGCTTTGATGGCGTCGAAGAATTTGTCGTAATTTTAATTTCTTCATTTATTGAAATACATTTTTTATATTTTTCCCTTTCCCTTCCCCATGTAAAAGCATATCGCTCTTCAACTCAAATTTACTCAAAAATTGTCATAATTCGAAAAAAGTGAGTTTTGAAACTTTAAAAATGCAATTGAAAACTGTTTTCTAACACCAAAAATCTAATGAATGAAGAAAAATATTTAACATGCCCCCAGCTCAGAGAATCCTTAAACTGGCAAACATGATTAAGCCATAGTCACAGTATAAATTGGAATATGTTCCTAGTAATAAAATATGTGTTAAATATGTTGAGTTATGATACTCCTTGTGTAATTAAGCGATACTGGTATTAAGAAAGGATTTTTTTTTCAAAAAAACAATATCAAAAATCATTTGCATGCCATATTAAGTAATTATGAATTATGTCTATAAAATTATTCTTTGCGTACTTAATATTGTCCTTTTTCAGATCCTATATCTATATAGTAATCCTTTAAAATTGTAGTATGTTTAGAAACGTTAGAAAATTTTCAGTATGAACAGAATGTGTATTAAATGTTGGAGATTGGACGTGGAGGACAATCCGAACTTTTAAATATCTATGTCTTTTTAATGAAATATATTTGTTATAGAGAATAACAACATAAAATGAACTTAGCCGAACAAGTAGTTTTACACAGTAGAACGAAACTCGATTAAATTTTTTGGAATATTATATACTACAATCCTAACTATTACACTTAAACTCAATTTTTTGATGTATATATTTGTTAAAGAGAATCACAACATAAAATGAACCTACACAATCCAGTAGTGTTTTACTATAGAAGTAAAACCGATTTTGTCGATTTCAATATTAAAAAGTATTTTGCGTAATAAATATTTATTATTAATTATAAAGAGTCATAGGGATTGATACGAACAGTAAGTTAAAATTTGGAAAGGATTTCATTTTCTTATACATATTTTGTGTTTCTTATTTTAAAGTAAATATTGTAACACAAATAGAATAAAAATAAAAAAAACATGTTTGACTATCTCTTCGATGTAAACCACTGTATCCAATCCAATAATCCATGTCTATATTCTTTCTTTTTTCATACTAATTGCATATAATTAAAAAATATATATTCAAATACGGCTTTAAAAAATTACACAAAATATTAAAGAATTTCAATTCCAATATGCAAAATAAATTGGCACAAAAAATATTGTATATTAATTATTGCATAAAATAGACCTAATTAATCCAATAAAATATAATTTCCAAACGATTCACTACTCGAAATAATTTCGAATATAAAAGCAAAAACCAAAAGTTTTATTTTTATATATGGAATATTAAAAACTCACTCAATTTTGTTCATATATTGTCATACAAATTGTATCTAAAAACGCATTTCTGATATTGAAGTAAATATTCGTTTAATCAAATAACAATAAATAAATAAAAAAAAAAAAAAACAGAAAAATAATTCAAAATGTCTTTTAATGTACAATATTCTTCCAACTCCAATGTTTTAAGCATTCCCACAGCAAACATTCGCCGGCACATGCATCAGTAAAAAAATCAGCAAAAACAATTATTTAATTTATATAAATTAAAAAAAATAAAATTCCTTGTCCTTATTTTAAAACATTCACGTCTTTATAATGCCTTAAAAACATTTCTATAGAAATTCACGTCCTTACAATCCTATAAACAAAACTTTTAAAATCCCTTACAGTCCTATAACAACACTTTTAAAAATCCTCGCCCTTATAATCCTCTAACAAAAACATATTCCAAAAATACAAGTCTATATAATTCATTAAAAAGCTGCTTTAAAAAACCACGACATAGACTTATATCCCTTCGGATAGATAGTTCTTCAATGAATATTTTTACAAATTCCCCTTCCTTACTGGTAACAACTACCAACTATGAAATATTTTCCAGAAACTATAATTATGTAGTCCTCCAAATAAATATTTAAAAATAATCCAGACTGAGAGTGCTTAAAAGTAAAATTCTGATGTTAATATTTTAGCATCATGACTTCTTCTATAAAAAAAATATTCAATAAAAAAAATAAAAATAAAAAAACCAGTAAGGAAAAGTCAAAAGTCTGACGGGGCCGGCTATATGATACCCTACACCACTATCCCCTAACATGAAGTAGATCATACCCCCTATCAACATTTGGCTTTAGAACAGTTATAGTTTGGTTTCAGAGGGAATTAATATATGGGGGCTATATCCAAATCGAAACCGATCTTGATACAAGGTATTTCTGGACTGTATCTGATATCATTCTTTCTACAAGGTAAGATAAAAAACTGCAACAAAAACAAACGCTATAATTTTTACATTTTTTTTTTTAAATTTTATCGAATGAATTGTCAGAAATAGCATGAAATTTTAGAATAAGTTAAGATTTGTTCGAATTGGTCACCTTCGCCACGAATTATGGACGAATGTTGCTCTGCGGTATTTTGACTCATTCCCGGCTAAGCATTTGCTTGATGTGATTGACACTTTGGTACTTTTTAGGGCCAACCTTGCTTTCCAAAATACTCCAGACACAATAGTCCAACGAAATGGTATCCGGAGATTTTGGTGGCGATTGTACGCTGGAAATGAAGCGTGGAACCTCATTTTGTTAGCATTCTTGGGTGGCCGAGTGCGAGTTGGTGGTTGGATTGTCCAAGGTGTGCGGCCAAAATGTTTGCGCGCCCAAGGCTTTAATACACCCTCCAGAATATTTTCGCGATGATATTCGGTATTTATCCTAATGCCACTGTCGATTAATAGATCGAAGATCGACTATCGGCTGTTATGGCAGCACACACCATCACTATGGCCGGCGATTAAGTTCAGGGTGCCAACCGAAGGTGCACATTTTCAGCTGACCTCTTCGGCAAATAATCACGATAATTTTGTTGGTTTACAAACTGCTCGACAACGAATGTTTTCTCATCGGAGAAAACCAAATTCAGAAGTTCACCACTTTCGGCCAAGCGAATCAACTCTTTAGCTCTTTTGAGTCTATTTCCTTTCTGTTGCGGTGTACTTTCTTGTACTTTTTGGAATTTCAATGGCTTTACTCCGAGCTCATTTTTCAATATTTGCCGAATGGAATATTGCAATATGTTCAGCTCACGAGCCATTTTTCGGCCACTACGACGCTGGTTTCGATCAAGTCGCTTCTTTACTTTTCGAACCATTTCTTCCGATGTTGCTGTTTTCTGTCGTCCACTTCCTTGACGTCGGGCTACGCTACCAGTATCACGGTAACGAGCGATGGTACGAGACACAAAAGATTTATTCACATTTAAATGCTTTAAGTGCTCTAACCATAGCCATTAGTGATTTTCCAGCCAAATATAAAGAAAGCACACTATCACGCTTGAATTCCATCACGAATAACTTTTTTCCGGAAAATTCTCACCAAAGTGCTTTTGTACGCTTGTAAACAATAGATTGAGCTGTCACTGGAATAATTTTAGCAGCTGTCGGACGAGTGGCTTAGAAATGACAGCAGTCTGAAGTTGGTTGTCGTTTTTTCATCTCCCCTTGTACATTTTGGGATCTATGACGAATAGTTAGAAGTGTTACAAACGGAATGACAAATTTAATATACCCTCCTTTCTAAGGTGGAGAGTAAAATAACTAATAAATACACCCTTCCAATAAATATTATTTTAATTAATGTTTTTTTCACCTCTTTATAAGAAATCCTTTTTGAGTCCTAAATATTTCTGTTCTGAATTGCAAGATTTTCTCCAGTTCCGATAATGCCATCTAAAAGTAGTCTTTCTATAATTCTTTTAATTAAATTGTTTACATAGTGACGAGATCTTTTCTTTCCCAATATCTAAAAATCTACAAATTTAAGCCTTTTGTCCACAAAATCCTGTAATTTATTGAATATCCCCATACGCTTCCAAATCGTAAGCTGGACTAGTAAGATGTTTTTCGCTACTCCTCACAACAATCCAGCTCCCACTTCTTTTCATAGATTGCCAATCAAAGAATACTGTTTCTGCCAAATTTCCACTGATTAAGTCCTCCAGGACTTAGCCCGTATATAAAATGAAATGTCCTTTGGACATTGCAAATCAATTGTTCAATATCATGTGTAAGCATATTTTGCAAAGCACTAGACGACAATCTGATGGCCTCCTCCATATACTTAAATGCGTCTCTAAAAGAATTACAGCCATAATAAAGTGAGATAATAAAACTTTGATTGTGGGCTGAATTTTATTGCATAGGCATTGGCAAATGATTTATCGAAATTGTTTTGCAAGGCCAAATTGGGTGTCTTATGCAGCTGTAGAAGTGGCGAACTCATACTTCCACTCAAAAATAAATTTACAGCGCATAATTTATGTGATGACAAATCATGATTATGGAAAATGCTTAGACAAATTGCAAAGAGTGCCTTTGTTTTTTTGGTGGGGATTTTTGTTTTGGGGAAATAGTAAATGAATTTAAGGAGGAATTGAAGAAAATTTTCACGATTTTTAAAGACTACAAAATTTGTCAATTATTTAAATCAAAGTACAAAATTGCAAGTTTGCTAGTCATGCGAAAAATATATATATTTCATGTCTTCTATTTACTTTGCTTACGAGTGGGCTTTCCAGATGTATACTCAATATGATTAGGCAATATAGCCCTCCTGAACATTTTTTTTATTTGTTTCTTATATAGTACTGAGATATAATCCCCTCAAATTATATAGAATTTTTAACCGAATCTCGAATCTCTACGCAACATCTCCGAAGATATCAACTTTATTCCTAATTCCCAAAACCTAAACTTTACACTTTCGCCGACATTGTTCGACTTCTTAAGTTACTGTAACACTTAAAGCTGTCCTAACCCATCATCATCATAATCGCGCATTTAAACACACTCCACAAAACAATTTAAACCTTTTGTAACCTGTGAATATTTGGAACATTCTTTAAGCCTTTTATAATCGCTCTTCTAATAATGCTGATGAAATTGATGATGCTCGTTCTTCATCCTTTAAATGATGTTCATATAAATCCTGATGAGGCAAATATTGTTGATGATGTTTTTATTGGGTTGATGAGAAAACAAACACACTCACACATAAATTCACCCTTGTCGGTTACACTAACACTGGCAAAACAAATTACTCATCATTTACGCTGAGCATAATCAGAGTACCCTATAGTTTTGTTGTTTTAATATTAAGGCTATTTTTTTCGAAATAAAATCGCCAGGGCCGTAGAAAGAACTACTATGAATAGTGGGATTCTTAGGGGAAATATTTCTCTCTTTGGATTAAAATAATCAAAAACCAGTTAAGAAAGTATTAAAGTCGGGCGGGCCCGACTTTATGATACCCCACACCACTTTGCTAAATTAGAAGAGATCCGCATAACAATTAAAAGTTTTTATGGGAGAATTCAGTCATACACGCTATGATTATATTTATAATTTAAAGTTCAAAGGACTAAATATGCCGAAGCATTTGTGTGGCCCAAGGACGAACCCTATTGAAATTGGAGATAATCGGTAAAAATTTATATATAGCTCCCATATATATTGTTCATCCGATTTGTTATTTTTGTCCTCCGTAGCCGTAATATGCACTCTGTAACAACAATATTTGGGGAAATATATCAAATGCAGCTCATAAATACATTTGCTAAATTTCATCGAGATCGTTTCGAATTTGGATATATCTTCCATATATAACTTCGTCCGATTTACCTTTTATTGTGCACCAAACGTCTAATATACATATAGATTTTCCTACCTCGCCGAGCTTAGTCGATTTAGCTATGTCTGTCCGTTCGTCCATGTTAAATTGTTATTACTCTGAAGGTCGCAATTGTGGTCTTCAATCGCCTAGTTTTTTGAAGATTATTCTAACTTTTTTAGGGGTTTTAATAAACCAAAAACTGAAAATTGTCCTGATTTTGCAGACGCTATACATGTTACAATTATCGACCAATTGACACGGAATTTCGTTTGTGGTTAGAGTTTCGGATAGGGCGGAAGCCTATCTTATTAGATGACCATCGGACAATACTATACATATGAGGATAAATGGACAACAACTTTTGTGTAGCACAGGGTGTAATTGTAGGGCAAATGCCACCGGTCAACCATAGGTTACATTTTTGCCGGGCTGAATGTCATGTTTTGTAAAACGAAATTGACCAAAATCCGTTTGGACATAATAGAGCTTCCCAATTTATTGTGAGGTATGATATAATGATATAACATATTTTGAACAGCTGCAAAGAGAGTTTCTCTCGACGGAGGAGGGGCGTAACATTCAAAGACTACTCCCGACTAGCAATCATTGACAAAGCTGACCCGCAAGAGAAAATCAGTGATAGTGATAAGGGATAAAACTGTTAGTTGTCATTCTCCCGGAAATCGCAGCCAGAAAAGTGCTATCGAAGTGGGTTCCACATTCAAATGTGGAAGAGAACTCATTCTGGCCATGCAAGAGCTGTAATATTTAGAACTCCGCACAGCGAGCTGCATTAGTTCAACCACCTGGGGGCAGAATGGAGGACTCGACATTAGAGTGGCCGTGGACAGCGATGGAGAGGGCTACTTGCGGCCACAAGAGGAGGATTTAAACTTCGGATCGGGATGGATACGATTCCGTCAACATTCTCCACACCTGACCCTGTAGGAGAGCGAAAACGATAAGTGCTGCGAGTAGTGCAGATAAAGTCGACATTGCTCTAGTTCAGATACCCTATATTTTCAATAACAGGGTTTCTGGCCTGAGAAATGTAAATTAAACTGTCTTTGCTCCATCTAATGGTGATGAAGTAAGGACCAATGTAGTAGACAGGAGGGAACTTAATTTAAATTACCTGGCCTGAGAAATGTAAATTAGACTGTCTTTGCTCCATCTAATGGTGATGAAGTAAGGACCAATGTAGTAGACAGGAGGGAACTTAATTTAAATTACCTCCCCAACTTTGGTAATGGCGGTTAGGGAAAAACTTCTAAAAACCAATCTGCTATCCTCGATTTATATGCCATACCATGTCCTCAGACCCGACGAGATAATGTGTGTGCCATCTACTCGAAGAAGATGTAGAATTCATCGGATGCAACGTCAATTCTACTGGTTCAGTAAGGACATAAATCCAAGAGTTGAATCAATATGTGATTTTATACTTAGATATATGCAACAAGGGGCCAACTCCAACTTTAAAGACCAGGAACAGAGAAGAGGTCATTGACCTCACTCTAACAACCATTGACCATTCCGTAATAATGAAGGTTTCTGATGAATGTTCCTTTTTGAGACCCTAAGAAGTTTCTTTCTCAAATATAAAAAAATAAATATAATATTCGAATATGCAACAAGGGGCTAACTCCAGCTTTAAAGACCAGGAACAGAGAAGAGGTCATTGACCTCACTCTAACCCCTATTGACGATTCGCTAACAAGGAAGGTTTCTGATGAATGCTCCTTTTCAGACCCTAAGATGTTTCAACCCTTTAGAAATCTAAGAGTGACTGTCTGGGGAAGGTTAGGTGTAAGCCTTAGACATCCCGATAACGCTCACCCACAAAGGTAAGCTATAGAGATGATTTTGATATATGTATTGGGACTCTAGACTTCGCACTTTCCCGGAAAAAAGTCGAGCACCCTGGAGAGAAGAGATCAACGAGCTTAGTAAGAAGATACTTCAATAAAGAGCACAAGTCAAACCTTATCTCAGATCGGATCGCTTTAAACTTCAGACAAACTTCAATAAGTATAAAGGGGAGACTAAACGCGCCAAGAAGAATTCATGGGTGAATTTCTGTGAGACGATAGAATGGGTCAACGCAGCAGCTAGATTTCAAGGCGTATGGAAAGACTCTAGTCTTGACTCTCTGAACCTCTTCGCAAGAAAAAAGTTTTCCAAATGTAAAGTTATCGGAACGGGTTGTAGTTGGAACACCTTCATCTCAGAGGGAAGACTACGGAAAATTCGATTCATGACCTCAGAGTGCATTCAGATACCGATCCCTTTGTCATCTATAACTACGCAAAAGACTTATCTGGCTCTGGCGCCGGAGTTAAAACACGAGTCTATTCGACCCTTCTCTCCATCCTTTCTATTTTCCGTACTAAATTTATCACCTTTCATATTTCTCAACATAGTGAATTTAAAAAAAAAATTCCAAAATATTTACCTAAGAAAAAAAGGACAATTTAGAAATTGTTTAAAGAATCTATTGAAGGGTTATCTGTTTAAGGAAAACTTGATGAAATATTCCCTATTGATGATGTTGTAAACCTGAAACATAAAACCTTTCCCAATAACCTTTTCATCCGACATGATACATGATATCTCGATATGAATCTGTTTATTCCACATAGAGTGGCAATGTATGCCGCTCCTGTTGTACATCTTATGCGGCCGCTGTTATTGCTACAATTTTATTGCAACGGTTCCATTTCAATCTGATTATGAAGAATTTATTTTGTTCGGGCCGTTGACGTTAAGCCTGTGCATGTGAACTAATCCTGTTTAAGGTCATAAGCCTCTGTTAACTGTTTTTGTTTTTTGTTTCAACAACAACAAATTTCTTTTGCAATATGAACAACATGGGGTATTCGATGGACTTATATGAGGGTATGTATGTTGTGTTGGTCATAGAATTTGTGACGTGGCGGTAAAAAAGGAAATCGGTACATGCATAGACAAACTGTATGATTAACTTGACTGGAGACAACATTTTTTTAACTCCCCAAGTAAACTTAGAAGGTGAATGAATTTGGACTCAAAGCATTGGTTGATTTTTATAATTAAAGGGCAAATGAATACCAATCGTAGCTTTTTAAAAATAAGTTTTGAATAGAAAACAAATCACGGATTTCTTTCTAAAAATATTTGTATATATATTTGTATATTTTTTACACAAATATCCAGGAGTGGATTTTTTAAAATATTTTTAACACGAATATGTAGGCCTCGATTTTAAAAAAAATAATCAAATATCTTGGCATATATTTTTTAAAAATATTTTTTATACAAATATCTAGGCTTGGATTTTTTAAAAATATTTTTTACATGGAATGCCTTGGTGTGGTAGTTTTTAAAATATTTTTTACATGGCGTGAATTTTCTAAAAATATTTTTTACAGGAATATCTTGGCGTGGATTTTTAAAAAAAAAATTATAGGAATATCTTGACGTGGATTTTTTTAAAAAAATTATAGGAATATCTCGGCGTGAATTTTTTATAAATATTTTTTACAGAAATAACTTTGCGTGAATTTTTTAGCAAAAAATTTTAGAGGAATCTATTGGCGTGAATTTTTTAAACATATTTTTACAGGAATATCTTTGCGGGGATTTCTTAAAAATGTTTTTTCACAGGAATATCTTGGCGTGGATTTTTTAAAAATATTTTTAAACAAATATCTTGGCGTGGATTATTTAAATGTTATTTAAAAGAATATCTTGACTTGGTTTTTTAAATATATTTTTTAAACAAATATCTTGGCTTGGATTTTTTAACAAATATTTTGGCGTGGATTTTTTAAAAATATTTTTAAACAAAAATCGTGGCGTGGATTTTTTAAAAATATTATTTAAAAAAATCTCTTGGCGTGGATTTTTTAAAAATATTTTTTAAAAAATATCTTGGCGTGGATTTTTTAAAACAAATTTTTTAAACAAATATCTTAGCTGGGATTTTTTATAATATTTTTAAACAAATATCTTGGCGTGTTTTTTTTAAAAATATTTTTTACAGGAATATGTTTATGTGGAATTTTTAAAAATATTTTTTTTTCACAGAAATATATTGATGTGGATTTTTTAAAAATATTTTTTAGAGGAATAGCTTGGCTTGGATTTTTTAAAATATATTTTTAAAAATATATCTTGGCGTAGATTTTTTAAAATAATTTTTAAACAAATATCTTGGTTTGGATTTTTTAAAAAATATTTTTTTAAACAAATATCTTGGCATGGATTTTTTAAAAAATATCTTATACAGGAATATCTTGGCGTGGATTTTTTAAAAAAAATATTTTTAAACAAATATCTGGAAGTGGATTTTTTTGAAAAATATTTTTAAATAAATATCTTGGCGTGAATTTTTTAAAAAAATATTTTTAAATAAATATCTTGGCGTGGATTTTTTTGAAAAATATTTTTAAATAAATATCTTGGCGTGGATTTTTAAAAATATTTTGACAAGAACGTCTTGGCGTGGATTTTTTAAACATATTTTTAAATAAATATCTTGGCGTGGATTTTTAAAAATATTTTTGACAAGAACGTCTTGGCGTGGATTTTTTAAAAATATTTTTGACAAGAATTTCTTGGCGTGGATTTTTTAAACATATATATTTTTTTCAAATATTAATTTATTTTTTTTTTTTTAATTTAAGCCATATTTTATGCTCGTGTTTATAAAGACGAGTACTTCTAGATGACTCTATTTTCCGAACTCGTGAACTTTTGTTTTTCGAAGTCGTGAATTTTATAAAAAAAATATTTTTATACAGTCGTGGATTTCTTAGAAAAACCTGTCCTGAAAACATAATCAATAGTCTTTCTTAGTAAAAAACGAGGTCCAACTATCCCCTTCCCATTGGTCTGAGAGAGAACAGCAAAGTTGGTTCTTACTATAATCAAGAGTCCCTTTAAGTCGACTTAGACCAACATAAACTCATCCAAAGTGTTTTTCTTTCCAGCAAAAATATGTGTTGTGAGTATTGCCGGCCGTTTTGTGTTACATTCCATACGGGTTTGGCCAAAGTCCATTGCATGCTCGGCTGTTTTTTTTTTTTCTGTGTTTTGTCTGCTGGCTACGCATGGGAACTCCTCTGACAATCCATAAAATGTTTGTGCGTTACTAGGCTGGGTTTGGCCATTATGGACCCTTCTCAACATCTCTATATATCGCTCTCGCTCCCTCTATTTGTAATTTTGCTTTATGTCTAAGTTTACATCTAATTTCAAGCAGTGCTTTTCTACATCTGTACATATTCACACATCCGCATTCCCATCTTCAACCATCCCCCCACCCCCTACTACCATCAAAGGGAATTTTTTGTTCTTATGGCCAGTAACAGTATGTGTGTGTTGGTCGCATGTATACATGTATATATAGTTGTGGTCCACACTCATTGTCCATGGCAGGGGTAGTTAAAACCTCAAGGGGTTATTTGTTATGCCCAAATAAATATGCAATAAATTTAATATCAAAGTATTTAATCAGATATAATTTTATTATGTTCCCATTCCAGTGGTGGTGCTTTTGACAACGCACATTGGAATAGGCTTTACTGTGTGTGTAGATGTAGATGTGTGTGTGTTTGCATGTTGTAGTTCCCAATCCCATTTGTTGTTTCAGTTTAGATGTTTGTATGCCTGCCTGCATGTTTGTGAGTCCATCTATGTCGTCTCTATACTGGAAGTGATTTATTAAGTCGATTTTACGCATTGTCCTGTGCATATTGAGAGATTAATGATAACACGAAATTAAAAGAATATTTAAAGAAATGCCAATAATTTGCAGAATATTTTTAAGAAAAACTTGTTAGGAAAAATTAAATAAAATATTAAATTAATTGAGAGCTATAAGTGATGGTTGAATACTTTTGGATTCATTTTTGCGGAAACTCCATTTTACATTAATAAATGTAGCTCCAATACCCTATCGGCTTTTAGGGGTCCAGCAATTTATAAATATGTGACTATACTGAAATAATTGATATCTAATCTATTGAGATGTCGAAAAGCAAATTGTAAATAAATGTGGCTTTAAATGAAACTATACCCCTAAAATTACTGAAAATATGGAGAAGTCATTAATATTCCTCAAATCTAGTGGAGCCGTTAAACCGAGAACCGATAAGTAAATTTCATTATTTGGAAAATGAAAATTTTTAAATACAAAATCAACGGCGTTCAAAAAAAAAAAAAAAAAAAAAAAACTCCAAGGGACCTATTTTAACGTGGTTTTCTTGTCAGCTGAGGTAAGCTTAGCTGTACCCAGGATCTCCACAGTGGATCCTTATGGAGATCCTGGGAACAGCTACACCTTATGAAATAATCAAAGTAGATTTCTCCCTTTCTTGGGGGTAAAAATTCGGATGTTTTATTGATCTTAAATGCTAAATTACAATCTCCTCGGGTTGAAATACGATAAGATAATTATGGAATATAGGATGGCAAATGGACTTCGGAAGTGTTCCTGAATTTAAATGATCGGGTATTCGATGTTTACTCGTAATGTAGGCAAAAAGGTGTACGACTCGTGGACAATCGGGAATGATGAGGTCGGGTTGAAGAAGATCGGGAAATGCGGTGTTGCGTTCGGGTGTCGACGATTTGAAGGTAATCGGAACTTGTGGTCGTCGATTGTCGACGGTTTAACTGTTATCAGGAATTACGACGTTTGCCTTCGGGTTATGCGGGATGTTGACGATTTGAAGCTAATCGGGAACTTGTGGTCGTCGGTTGTCGACGATTTGACTGCTATCAGGATTTACCATGTTTGTGATCGGGTGATGAGGGTTGTTGATGATTTGTGGTCGTCGGTTGTCGACGGTTAAATAAAATCAGGAGTCACGATGTCGCCGGCGTTCGGGATGTTGTCGATGTAGAGCTAATCGGGAACTTCATCGAGTGGTGAACAATCGAGATTTGCGAAGTAGATGGTTGGGACGTGGACGTACAGTGAGACAGACTGGCTACCTGTGGTATAAAAGCTAGCAATTCACAGGGGAGATCTTCGGGAGCAGCTGTCCAGGTCTTCGTAGGCGAATTGAGATTTGTTCAGTTCGGCAACCTGTGTTGTAAAAGGAAAAAAGATTACAAAATATACACTTCAATATTATAAGTCAAATTCAAAAAATAGCATGCGATAAAATATGAGTAAAAAATATCACAAAATACTGCAACATCTATATAAACATCATTATTGACATCTTTTTATGCGATTTTTTAGATTTTATTCTTTTATTCCATTCTGAATTGACAAAATTTGTCAAAGTCGATCCAGCCAATCTTGAGATATAAGCATTTAGTATTTCTTTCTTCGTATAAACACATTTTATGTATTTCGCTATATATATATCCGATATATTTACTATCGGCATCTACGTAACTGTCAGGATTGACATTTTCGTCCATTTGTGATTTCGGCGGGATTGAAAATATTCTCGGTTAAATGGAAAATTAATTTTTATTTAACACAAATGTTATCGTCTATTTCACCCTCTAAATATTAACCGATGACCATCAAAATTGACAGACAGACGGAAAACCCTAGATCGACTCTAAATGTCCAGAAACGGATATAGTCAAAAACAGACATATGGTACAAAGCCGTTATTTGGACGAGGAACGATTTGGCCGGATCAAATGATATATACCCTCTGTAGCCATGTGACTGAGGGTATAGTAAATATTTAACCAAATCGGATACTTCCTTTTTTTCTACGAGAGGATTTCTGAACAACTGGTTGGTTTGTTAGGGAGGCAACAACAGAAGTGGATCTATAGATGTCTCATCTATTGGGGATTAGGGCAAGTGAGGGTGTTCTTTTGGCAATATTAGCTCGTCAAGGCCTTCTGAGGGTTTTGAGTATTTATATGACGGTACAAATTTTTTCCGGAATTCTATTCTATTTATATCCATCTTTTGACGGTAGAAGAGAAAACTTTTGAAGCAGTAGAAGTTTGTCGATTAAACCCTTTAAGTCTGATATACAGGGTGAGTTAAAAACAATGCAACAAAGTCAAAACCCATAATTTTTAAATTTTTTTAAAATTATATTGAATGAAGGTAAAAATGTCGAAAATAGCATCAAATTTTAGAATAAGTTTAGATTTTTTCAAATTGACCACCTATGGCACGAATTATAGCCTCCAAACGGCAAATGAAACCGTCACACGCTGTCCGAATGTTGCTCTATTTTGGCCCATTCCCAGCGAAGTGCATGCTTGAGGTGATCGAAACCTTGGTATTTTTTAGTGCCAACTTTGCTTTCCAAAATACTCCAGACATAATAGTCCAACGGATTGGTATCCCGAGATTTTGGTAACCATTGAGCGGTGGAAATGAAGAGAGGAACTTAATTTTGTAAACATTCTTGGGTGGCGCGTGCTGAGTACGATGGTGCTGAGTCCTGTTGGAATGTCCAAGGTCTGCGGCCAAAATGTTTGCGTGCCCAAGGCTTTAATACACCCTCCAGCATATATTCGCGATAATTTTCGGTATTTATTCTGATGCCACATTCGATTAATACGACCGGAGAGCAACCATCGGCTGTTATGGCGGCCCACAATATCACCATGGCCGGCACTTGAGTTCTGGTGGCCAACGGAAGGTGCACATTTTCAGCTGACCTCTTTGTCAATTAAACACGATCATTTTGTTTGTTTACAAACTGCTGGACGACGAATGCTTTCTCATCGCAGAAAACCAAACTCGGCAGTTTACCACTTTCGGCCAAGCGAAGCAACTCTTTAGCTCTTTTGAATCTATATTTTTTTTCTGGTGTAAGTTCGTGCACTTTTTGGAATTTCAATAGCTTTATCCCGAGCTCATTTTTCAATATTTGCCGAATGGAATATTGCGATATGTTCAGCTCGCAAGTCATTTATTGGCAACTACGGCGCAGGTTTCGATCAAATCGCTTTACTTTTCGAACCATTTCTGCTGATGTTGCTGTTTTCTTCCGTCCACTTCCTTGACGTCGAGGTACGCTACCAGTATCACGGTAACGAACGATGGTACGAAACACAAAAGATTTATTCACATTTAAACGCTGGATTGCTCTAACGATGGCCACTTGTGGTTTTTCAGTCAAATATAAAGAAATCGATTTATCGCGCTTGAATTCCGCCACGAATAACTTTTTTTCTGGAAAATTCTCACCAAAATGCTTTTGTACGCTTGTAAATAATATAATTAGTTGTCACTCTGATAGTTTTAACAGCTGTCGGACGAGTGACTTAGAAATGACAGTAGTCTGAAGTTAATTTCAGTTTTTAATCTCACCCTGTATGTGTTGCCTTATTTGACGATAAAAGCTTTAAGATCTTCTCTGGTTTAGTAAAGTTTCTGAAAGTCTTCTATTGTCGATAAAAGTCGTCTAAGTGTGATGCAAATATTATAATGTCCGAAATTCTTTTTATGGAAATTTTCGAACTTTCTGTTAGAAAAAAAAACCATTAGGAATGGACGGATTTTCCATTGTCCGAATTTGATCTACATTTTTTAAAGTTAGGTTACGATATACAAAGTTTGAACCAAATCCGATTCACTCTTCCTGAGCAATTGTGCGCATCAGGAAAACATAGAGAGAGACGGATCTTGATGGACTTCGAATGTCCCGAAATAGATATTGACGTGATGTTATTTCTTTAAGGCAAATTGTTTCCCTGTCAAATATCCCTGTAGCCATAAGACTTAGGGTTTAATCATTATTTAATTACCAAACACAAACAATTTACTTCGATTTGGCTTTTTCCTAAACTTTACCCAAATATATGAAATCATTTACGAGCTGAACATTTACCTAAAACAATCTTACCACTTCTTTGTTATTTTAAGCATTTAAGCACTTCCTGGCTTCATTGAAATTCGTGTCGAAGAAATTAAAAGTCATTTATAAGAAAAACTCGACAAGAAAGAAATTTGCAATGGCCACAGTTTAGAAACAATATAATATTTGCCTTTGTCTGCTAGGGGTTGAGCAATGGCGTAGCTAAACAACTATGGCTTGGGTGAAATGGGTGTGATTTCGCTTGATACTTTAAGGGACTTTTTTTGGTTCTTAGTCCACGCCCATACAGTTGACCTCTTTGTTTTTTATGACAAACATTTAAGTAACCCCCAGCACTAGGCAATTTTTTCTTTTCCATTTCTTTGTTTAACCCCTGCCCCCAGGGGTTCACTGTGTCCACCCTGTTGCGGACTTTCCTGCAGACGTTGTTTATTTTTGTGTGCCCATTTTCGCTACGTTTGTATTTCCGGCAATTAATCACTTTCAAGTGAAAATTCCTTCAAATAAACTGTAAATTACTTGACAAAAGACGACAGAGACACACACAAATACATACAAACCTAAAGCTTAAAAGACATTTTGTTTCCTTGGTGGATTTCTGGCTTTTTTTTTTTTGCTTTGAACAACTTATGGCGAAGTTGTTAGAAAAACAAATGCCAACAAGAAAAATATGAATTTGTCCTGCATTTTCTCCACCCATGTTCTAAATACTCAGTGTATTTTTTCTGGTCTTCGCCTTCTTTCATTTAACCTAAAGTACATGAAGTTATGCCTAGCCTTTACTTATGCGCCATCGAGTTTGCGTCTGTGTGCGTGTGTGCATGTGTCAGTGTACATTAAACGGAAACGGATATGTAAATGTTGTTTGAATAATAAATGATGGTGCAGAATACTTTTTTAATAGTTTTCTTTCAGGTTTTTTTTCTTGCAGCTACACACAATGAAATTGAATAAACGAACGTATGAATGTCGTTTGAAACTAAACTGTTGCAGAGCCAGAGAAGGAAAGAAAAAACAAAAACCCATCAGGAAAACGTCAACTATTGGTGACATTCTGGCATATGAGGTTGGAATGATATGGTGGTTGAAAAAACTTATGAAATTTTTTGTAAATACTTCTTGGATAAAATAAAATGGTTTTGTTATTTTGTATAATCGAAAAAATTGACATAAGTCATTATGTCAACTAACATCCGCAACACCTCCTCTACCGCAAAATATTAAAATAAGTAAAATTGACTGGACTGGACTGCTAATACTACCAATAAATTAAAAATTATTAGTCGGTTTGCCAACAGATATATTGTTTTAAATAAAGTAACAGCAATTGCCCGCCATTTGGTCTCTATATACCAAGGAATAAAGGGTGAGATGGAAAAACTGCAACAAAGTCAAACGTCATAATTTTTAAATTTTTTTACATCCACCATAGTATGGAGGGTATACTAAGTTTGTCATTCCGTTTGTAACACCTCGAAATATTCTTTTTAGACCCCACAAAGTAATATTCATGATCAGCATAAAATTCTATGTCGATTAAGCCATGTCCACCTGTCTGTCCGTCTGTGGAAATCACTCTAGCTTCCGAACGAAATGAAGTAAGTCTGCAGGACTTTTGGTATTGAAAATGGGCCACGTATTCGTATAGCCCCATATAACGGTGCCTCCCGATATGCGGTATTTTGATGATTTTAGCGATATTATTCATCGGAATTGTTTCAATTTCGAAATAGATACTACAGCATAAGACAGAGAATGTTCCAGGTAGGTCAACGTCTTCGTATAACCCCCATATAACGGTACCTCCCGATATGCGGTATTTTGATGATTTTAGCGATATTATTCACCGGAATTGTTTTAAAATTGGTATTTGAAGTTCGTAATGGATACTACAGCCTAAGACAGAAAATGGGGTATGGAGATCTTCGTATTCGTATAGTCCCCATATAACGGTACCCCCCGATATTTGGTATTTTGATGATTTTAGCGACATTTACCGAAATTGTTCCAAATTTGGTATTTAAAGTTCGTAACGGATTCTATAGCCTAAGACAGAAAATGAGCAATGTAGACCCACGTCTTCGTTTAGTCCCCATGTAAAGGTACCCCCCGCTATTCGGTATTTTTAATGACTTTAGCGATATTTTTTTTTTTTTTTTTTTTTTTATTATCGTTCGGTCCCACGCCTCTCACACCCGCCCCTGCCGACCGAGGGGGCAACCTCCCTATAACGTAGAGAGCGCGTACACACCAAAGTCCGGACCAAGGCGGGTTAGCAATGGTTTTACACCGGCTACAGAAACTACATCAGCCAGTGGTTAAAATACAAAAGACATTTTAAAAGTCACACACAGATTAGTAAACATAAATTTACAAAGCAACAATCTACAAGCACTGCGCATTGGCCACGTCTACTGTTCCGCATAGGGATTGTAGATCAGATGCCAGATGATCAAGCAGCTTGGTGAAGTAAAACAAACATTATATAACATGTACATCTGGTGCTCAAAGGCGAAGTTCTACTGGTTCCGCGGAGGGAGTTGTAGATAATATGCCGTAAAAATGAGCTTATAGAGTTAAGAAGACATAAATATAAGGTTACATAAACAAAATATTAGCATAGACATAGCACAACAAAAATTACATATGCAGAATACAATTTTTATTGTGTTCAAGGGACTATATAAGCAAATAGTGTTACATAAACTGTTATAAATTACACAAAGTGATCTCAGTGGGCTATTAAGTTCATAATTTCTTCTTGCTATGGACAATTTTAACGGTTCAAAATTGCGAGTTCTACGAAAGGGAACATTATAGTTTATTTCACCAGTGAGATAAGGGGAATCAATCAATCCACGTAATAATTTTATGATAAATAATTCTTTCTTTCTTTATTAAAAATAGTTAATATTTACAATTCATCTTAGTTTCTATAAATCATTGCACAGATGTGGCAAGGCCTTATATCTAAAGCATTATATAATAAAAAATTTAAATAATTCAGTTACATAGTAATAAATCATAAAGTGTCTGAAGGAAAACTACAAGCAAAAACCTTCTATACAAAAATAATATCTACACAAATACATGTAATTTTAGTTATCTAGGTAAATACCTAAAATCAGAGGATTTTCAGAAAATAAGCAATTGGCTTTGAATCTACTAATATGTTGCTCAATGCAACATAGAACCGTATTTACACTACATATAGAGTAAAGCCAATCCGTCGGGAAATCCCAAGGTAAATACCTAAAATCAGAGGATTTTCAGAAAATAAGCAATTGGCTTTGAATCTACTAATATGTTGCTCAATGCAACATAGAACCGTATTTACACTACATATAGAGTAAAGCCAATCCGTCGGGAAATCCCAAGGTAGTTTTAATACCATCTTAAGAATTTTATTCTGTGCAATTTGCAATCGTTTAATATGTGACTTTGCACAATGTCCCCATATTGGGCAACCATAGAGGATGATGGATTGAAAAATTACCTTAAAGATTAAGATTTTATTATCATTACTTAGCAATGAATTCCTATCAATTAATGGATAGAGAATTTGTTTGTACATATTAACCCTATTTAAAACATGATCTATATGATATTTAAAAGTTAGTTTTTTTATCGAGCCAAATGCCAAGATATGTTACATTGTCTAACCATGTTATATTGTCGTTTCCTAAAACAAGGTTATTGTTGGGTACGAAACAAGATTTTCTTCTTTTTGTGAAAAATATTGACTGTGTTTTGGTATAATTCAATTTAATTCTCCATTTTAAGTAATAGTCACATAATATATCAATTGAATGTTGCACATTGCTTAATATATTATGACTTAGTAGACCGGTATAATAGATTCCAATATCATCGGCATATAAAGCGAATTTACATGGACTAAGAGACGGCATATCTGAACAGTATAAATTGTATAGAATTGGTCCCAAAACGGATCCCTGCGGTACTCCAGCATGAATAGGCATTAAGTCTGAAAAAGAATTGTTAACTGAAACACAAAAATGTCGACCGCTTAGGAATTGTTCAATAATTTTTATGAGGTAAGATGGAAAATGAAAAATCATAAGCTTATAGACTAAGCCTCGATGCCATACTGTATCGAACGCTTTCTCTATGTCGAATAAAACTAAAGCTGTAGACAGCCCACCATTTAAGCCAATACGAATGTCATTGCATAAACGTTTCACTTGATGTATTGTAGAGTGCCCGTCTCTGAAACCAAATTGTTCATTAGGGAGAATTTTATTTTCATGGACAAATTCTGAAATCTTTTTTTTAATAATCTTCTCCAATATTTTTCCAAGCGTGCTTAGTAGGCTAATAGGTCCATAATTTTCAGGTTTATTATTAGGTTTACCTGGTTTAGCAATTGGGATGACTTTTGCAGTTTTCCAAGTAATTGGAAAATATTGAAATCTAAGGCATGCGTTAAATATATTACTTAGATATGCTAATGCGTTCCCGGTTAAATGTTTTAGGATTTCATTATTGACTTCGTCCAAACCACAAGCTTTTCTTTTTTGAAGGTTATGTATAATGTATTCAACTTCACTAGTTGTAATAAATTCGGAACTAGGAGTAACAATATCCATATTTCCTAACATTTCAACAGTTTCATTTACATTCTCAATGTGTTGTGGTATACCAATATTGTCAGATATTGTGTGATTTTCACTAAACGTCTTAGCAAAAGCACTGGCTTTGTCAATATCTGTTATTAAGACTTGGTCTCCAGAAATTAAACTATGACAACAACGAGACTTCTTCCTTAACATTTTGGATACATTCCAAAACGGCTTCGAACCTTTATCCAAATGTTGCAACATTTTATTCCATTCTAAATTTCTATATTTGTGTATTTCATTACGGATAATCAAACTATACTTAGTCATTGCATTGTGATCAACAATTTGGCGATACCGAATCCAGTCTCTGCGAAACTTATTTTTTATTTTTATAAGGTTAAGAATATAATTAGGAAGTTTACAGTACTTGGTTTTGAGAGAAAAAAGAGGAACAGATCGTCTAACTGCCTCTAACAATGTGCTTGTGAAGAAGTCAACGTGATCATCGATGTCTGCAGGTATATCAAACTGTAAGTTAGTGTGTTGAAACTTCAAATTAACAAACTGCTTATATGCACTCCAATTGGCAGAAGAAAAATTGAACTTGTAAGTGCATGACCGGGAGGGATTACCAGAAAGTTTAAATTGAACGGGAAGGTGATCGGATGAGAGATCATTAATGACGTGAGGATTTGTTAAAAGAAGAGGAATGTTAGTTAGAATTAAATCTAGAGTTGATGGATTACACGTTGAGGAAGCAGGGATATAGGTTGGACAATTCGGAAATAAAATGGTAAAAGGGTAAAGTGGATTTAAATCATTAAGAATATTACCCCAGGTATTTGAACGAAGGCAATTCCAATTACGGTGTCTAGAATTCAAATCGCCACAGAAAATATAATTACCATCGGTGTTTAAGATTTTACGTAAATCGGATTTAAATAAGCTGCGGAGTGTACTACTATTCACACCTCCAGGAAAGTATATGCTATACAACTTAATCGATTGCGAATCATTTAGCTTTAATTCTATTCCTGTGTTTTCAATTATTTGGGTTGGTATACTTTGGACAATTTTAAACTCAATATTATTTTTAATGATTATGGCCACACCTCCGCCAGTTTGCCCAACTCTGTCTTTTCTAACATATTTGTAGTTGGGAATATTGAAACCGTCACTCTCATTCAACCAAGTCTCTGATAAACAACAAATATCAACATGGTTAGAAACTATAAAATGTGTTAATTCAACGATTTTGTTTCGGATACTTCTAGAGTTCCAAAATATTATATTTAAGTTAGAATAATTCATTTATGACTATTATTGTAAACAAATTTAAAGGCTAGTTCAGCTACTACATTAAATTGTTGTTCTCTGGTAGTGCAGGAACCAAGTTTGGAGATCATTTCAGATGTCAATTGCAAAAATTCTTGCTCAGAGAATAGAGTACTGCCAGCCGCAACGGGAAATTGATTATGTGAAGAGGCATCACTGTTGTTGACATGTTTCCAGTTGTTTACAACAACAGGTTTATTAGCAGACTTGCATAGTGGAGGAAAGTTCTCATTGTTAGTGTTGAACTCAATGCTCTTTCTCTTACTGTGGTGAGTTTTTAAAGTTAGTTTCTGTTTCATTTCTAGGTACATAATTCTGTTTGGGCATGAAGCATCAGTGGACTTATGATTTTTACCGCAATTGGCACACTTGATTTTATTTGGTGTTTGACACTCAGAAGTGAGGTGATTTCCAGCACAGTTCGAACATAGAATGGCAACATGACAACCTTTCTCTCCATGTCCATGCATTTGACATTTTCGACATTGAACCGTTTTGTTTTTAATACGCCTTTGGTAGTCCCATGTAATAATAATTTTGAAAAGAGATCGAATATTTTTTCTCAATTCATGTAGTTTCACACTGCCTCTTTCAAGGTGGACAATGTAAAGAGTATCAACATATTTTCCATAAGTACGTTTCACTTCTTTAACGTCAATGCACTTTAGTCCGAGAGAGATTAACTCATTTTTAACTTCTGTGCTTGTTTTATTATCTAGTCTGTGAATGACAACTTTAAATGGTTTGTTGTTTTTGTGATCATGTGTGAAGTATTGATAGTTTTTTTCCTGCAAAACCGCAATCACTTTGTTATATGTTGTTATTGTATTACACAAAATTTTTAAACCAATTGATATTTTTTTAACTAAGAAATCATCAATCTTTCTATCATTAAGCAAGTTGATTATAATATCACTGTTTTTAGTTAAAACTTTAATGGGTGAAATTTTATTATTTTGGCCGCTTTGGGGCTGTTCACTGTCCATGTCAGTTATTGAATTGTCATCATCATTGTCTAAGAGTTGTAAGGGAGTCCACCGGTTTCGTCTGGTCCCAGTTTTAGGAATTTTAGATGAAGACATGCCGACTTCATCATCCAAGCAATGGGACAGATTTCGTTTTGGAATTTTTTTTATTAACGAGTAAGCAACTTCTAGAGAGCGATAGTTAGTTTGCACGTCTGACAATAGCGAAAGCCTAAGCAAGACTCTATGATAAATAATGCTCTTAACATAAAACGTCTTTTTTCAAGAGTTGGAAGATCGATTAACATTAAACGACTCTCGTATGGCGGAAGAAGTTCAGAGGGGTTCCAATTTAAACCACGCAAAGCGAAAATTAAAAACTGAATTTGTACCGATTCAATTTTATCAGAATAATATTTATAAAATGGACTCCATAATATACAACCATATTCTAATACTGGACGAACTAGACTAACAAACAATCTTTTGGTTACGTAAGGGTCATTAAACTCTTTTGACCAACGCTTGATAAAGCCTAGTAAAGATTTAGCTTTATTAACACAAGAATCAATGTGTAAATGAAACCGTAGCTTAGGATCTAAGATTACGCCCAAATCAACGAAAGATTCAACATTATCCAATTTATAAGAGCCAATATAATAGTTAGATAGTAATGGCTGATTTCGAAATAGCGACAATTTTTTGCATTTTTTTAGATTAAGAGACATACCATTCGCACTACACCAATTTACGAAGGTGTCTAAATCATATTGTAATGAAATTGCATCGTTAAGTGAGTTAATGTGAAGAAACAGTTTCACATCATCAGCGTACATCAGAATTTTAGAAAAACGAATAATTTTCGGAAGATCGTTCAGGTAAAGAACAAATAGTAGTGGACCCAAGTGACTTCCCTGCGGTACACTAGATGAAACATAAATATTTTTCGAAGATGTATCATTAAAGAGAACCTTTTGGGTGCGACATTCTAAATAGGAGGATATCCAGTTTAACAGTGATGTTGGGAAACCCATTAGATCTAATTTAAGGAGCAATAACTTGTGCACTACCGTATCAAAAGCTTTGCTAAAATCCGTATAAATTACATCAGTCTGCTGTTTACTAGCAAAACCGCTACGTACATGACAAACAAATTCTAAGAGATTAGTTATTGTAGATCTACCTTTCATGAATCCATGTTGAAAAGGTGAAATTATAGATTTTAGGTAGTGAGATATCCTACGCGAAACTAAAAGTTCGAAGAGTTTGGGAATAGCGCTTAATTTAGTGATACATCTATAATTATCGACTAAACTCCTATTTCCTGATTTATGAAGAGGAATGACAAAGCTCGACCTCCAGTAACATGGAAAATAACCTTTCATTAGGGAAAAATTAAAAATTTTAGTGAGCGGCACGTGAAGCACATCAGCACAAGATTTTAGAATAAACGTTGGAACGGCATCAGGACTAGGGGAGAACGAAGAACGTAATGCTTTTAACCCAGAAAAAACTTCATCTTCTGTTAGGATAATACGAGGAAAATAGTTTAGTTTCTCGATATTGTAGTTATAAACACCGTTAAAAGTGTTCGACGTATAAGATGATTGAAAAAAATCGGCAAATAAATTAGCAATATCTAAGTTATCACTAGATTCAATACTACCAAATTTCATACGACTTGGAAATTTTTGTGCTTTCTTTTTAGAATTTACAAATTTGAAAAAGTTTTTGGGATTATGCAACAAGTTCTGTCTCATTTTTATTAAATGTTGAGAATAACATTTGGAATTTTCAGAGTTGTATTTATGCCTTGCAGAAGAATACTTTGAATAGTTCAATGCCGTATTCGATTTTTTAAATTTTTTGAACAATCTACTTTTTAAATTGCGCAAACGTCTCAGTGCAGGCGTAAACCAAGCGGGACCCTGGTCTATAGTTTGCTTAACAGTAGGTACCGAATTAGATAAAGCGGAATTAAGTTGCTCGTAGAATGTTGAGACACTGGAGTCAATGTCGTCACTTATACGCCATATAGTGTTTGATAGAAGAGTGCGAAGTTCAATAAGGTTTGTTTTTCCAAAGTTACGCCTTTTAATTAAAGCATTAGTAGATAAAAATTTAGGTGAAGATGTCTTTAATTCGAGATTTATCAACAGCGTCGGATGATAGCTGTCCTCAGGAAGTACAAAGGGAGAGACTGTGGAAATCGAAATATTCAACGACGAAGAGAAGACTAAATCCAATAATCTGTCTTTGATATTTAAAATATCATTAACTTCGTACAAGCATGATAGCTGTCCTCAGGAAGTACAAAGGGAGAGACTGTGGAAATCGAAATATTCAACGACGAAGAGAAGACTAAATCCAATAATCTGTCTTTGATATTTAAAATATCATTAACTTCGTACAAGCAGGATTCAAATATAATATCCCAAAAGGCATCAAAACCAATTGGGTATGACGAGGGAACATAATCTACAATATTCTCACCTGAGATCCAAGAAACACCAGGAAGGTTAAAGTCACCCATACATATTAACGAAGAATTATCCGTTAGTAAAGAAGAAACTTTAGAAATTAGACTAGCATGGTTTATATAAATTTCAAGGCCAGAATTAGGAGCAATATAAGAACAATCAATCAGAAGGAATCGAATTATGAACTGCTATCAAAACGCCTCCTCCTTTTTGATAATTATCAGAGAACACCTCAGTGTCAAGAACATCCGATTTTAACCATGTTTCAGTAAAAGCTATTATTTTAAATTCACAAAAGAAGCTTTTAAGGAATACGTTTCTCAGTTTAGTATTTAATCCTCTAACATTTTGGTAGAGGATCCCACAGACATCAATTAGTTTTTTGATGCTGGTAAGGTATTCACAGATCTAGTAGAGCGTTCTCTGAACAAAAATTCTTTTACCAAGGTATCTTTGGGCCAGAATGAACTACTAACAATAATGTTAAATAATTTGGGGGGAACAGTTATTTTGAATGACGAAATATCACGCTGTTGAGAGGAACGAAATTTAAAGATGTTTAAATCTAGATCAGTTACATCGTTTAGATTTGATTTTATATAGCTGCGAATGTTGTCAGTGGAAGTATCAGGATGAAGTCTAGATACAAATACTGTTTTACGCCGTTCTACAACGATAAGAGTGTTAGAAGTGGAGGGATCAACGCCATTTACAACCGCGGAAGAGTTTGTAGGAGTTATAGTTGGAGCCTGCACGACTACTGCAGGTGGTTTAGCTTTTTCGCCTTTTGAAGAGTTAACGCTTGCAGTCGAAGTGGAAGCATTAGAAGTTGGGTCTATGCCTTTGCCGTTATCGATTGATGGATTATTATTAGGAGGGGGAATTGGCGATATTGGAGAATTTAAACTTATTAAGTTATCAAGACCCAAGGTATTTGGGCCAAGATTGTTTGCATCCACTAAAGTCTTTTTTCTTTTAGGAGAGTCATCAGAAAATTCAAACCTGCTGACCAATTTTTCAATTTTTTCAAATTTTTTAAATGTTAAATTAAAGCTTTTCTTTAACTTTTCAATTTCAGCCTTAGTTTCTTTAAATAGGCAATGATAATCAACTTGTAAATCTCTACATTCAAAACAAGACCAACGCAGACCTTTAGCCTTGTCTGTAATAAAATCAAACTGTCTACCGTTGAAGCCAGCGCATTTAAGATGCCAAAATTTATCGCAAATAAAGTAAGATATTAAGCGCTCATTGATGTCTCTAACAGCACAATCGTTATTTGAGCAAGCCATAATGAGAGTATTAAATATCAACAATAGGGTAATGAACACAAGTAAAAAAGAATTATTATTATTATTTTTTTTTTTTTTTTTTATTAATTAAAATAACTAAGGAAATAGTGTAATTTTGGAAATGGTGTGGTAAGTAATTTATTGTAACTGCCTAAAAGTATGCTAAGAATAGCTAATTGTTTACGTACAAAGATATTAAGGGGAACTAGCCACAAACGTCAAAACACAAAATAACACAATGGAAGCAACAAAGGATAGAAATCAAAAAGAAGAATGTAAACACCAATGTAAACTAGGCGCAAAATAATAATTTTAACAAAAAATGGGAAAAAACTGAATGAAACGCGAAAACTTCACACAATTGGAATTTAAATAAATTCAATTATTTGGAATTTCACTGTTTAGCACTTGTAGAGACACAAAAACACGGTAAAATTAATTTATATTTAAGATGGTTAATCGACACACAGAAAAACACTTGTAAGCGAGCAGAGTTGCCAAACTTTTTCCGGAACTATTTAAAATTTGGTATTTGAATTTCATAATGAATACTACAGCCTATGACAGAAAATTGTCTGTGCAGGTCCACGTCGTCGTATAGACCCTAATATACGGCTACATTCGGTATTTTTAAGATTTTAACAGAATTTTTAACGGATTTATTTTTTTGAAAATTGTTTAATTTGTACCAAATGGTGGAGGGTATTCAAAGTTCGGCCCGGCCGAACTTACAGCTTTTTTACTTGTTGTATTTAAATATTATTGAATGAAAGCAAAAACGTCGAAAATAACATCAAATTCTAGAATAAGTTTAGATAAGTTTAAATTGGTCACCTTCGGCACAAATTATGGTCTTCAAATGGCCAATGAAACCGTCACACGCTGCCCGAATGTTGCTCTGCGGTATTTTGGCCCATTCCCGGTGAAGCGCTTGTTTAGAGGATCGACACTTTGTTATTTTTTAGTGCACCAATCCGGTATCCGGAGATTTCGGTGGCCATTGTGCCCAGGAAATGAAGTGAGGAACCTCATTTTGTAACCATTCTTGGGCGGAGAGTGCTGAGTGCGATGGTGCTGAGTCCTGTTGGAATGTACAAGGTCAGAGGCCAAAATTTTTGCGGGCCCAGGGCTTTAATACACCCTCTAGAATATTTTCGCTATAATATTCGACATTTATTCTGATGCCACGTTCGATTAATACGAGCAGAGAGCGACCATCGGCTGTTATGGCTGCCCACACCATCACCACGGCCGGCGCTTGAGTTCTGATGGCCAATCGAGGGTGGACATTTTCAGCTGACCTCATTGTAAAGTAAACACGTTTATTTTGTTTGTTTACTAGCTGCTGGACTACGAATGTTTTCTCATCGGAGAAAACAAAATTCGGCAGTTCACCACTTTCAGTCAAGCGAAGCAACTCTTTAGCTTTTATGAGTCTATTTTCTTTCTTTTGCGGTGTAAGTTCTTGCACTTTTTGGAATTTCAATGGCTTTACCCGAGCTCATTTTCCAATATTTCCCGGCCACTGCGACGCAGTTTTCGATCAGGTCGTTTCTTTACTTTTCGAACCATTTCTGCTGATGTTGTTGTTTTCTTCCGTCCACTTCCTTGACGTCGGACTACGCTACTAGTATCACGGTAACGAGACACAAAAGATTTATTCACATTTAAATGCTGGAGTGCTCTAACGATAGCCACTTGTTGTTTTCTAGCTAAAAATAAAGAAATCACACTATCACGCCTGAATTCCTTCGCGAATAACTTTTTTCCTGGAAAATTCTCACCAAATTGCTTTTGTACGCTTGTGAACAATAGAATGAGGAGGTACTGGAATAATTTTAACAGCTGTTGGAGGAGTGGCTTAGGAATGACAGCATTCTGAAGTTGGTTATAGTTTTTTCAGCTCACCCAGTATAGGGCTCATTTCCAAACAAGCGTCATATCTCAAGGTTATGTATCTATCCCTTTATTCAATACCAAATATAGTACCATTCCGTACATTTCTTACAATTACAGTACACATTTCCAGGATACGTATGAACACCGATCCAATTACCATATTTAAAATTTCTTGCAATATCGGTTAGCCCAATACCAGATTGGATGCAATGTGCTTCAATTTAGTACTTTTCGTGCACTTTTGGTACACATTTCAAAAAACGGGTTCATGTTTCATTTCCAGATACCACTCTCAATATCAAATTTGAGGATTCCATCCCTATCTTTTCATTCAATACAAAACTTGGTACCAGTTAGTACTTTTTGTTCAAACATAGAACGCATTTCCAAACCACAGGTAAATCTCAAACCTTCTGTACAATTACCATCAGTAATCTTGTATCAAATCTTAAACTTATATCTCTATCCCTTAACCCTATATATAGTACCATTTCGTACTTTTCGTACAATTATAGAACATATATCCAAAAACACCTCCATGTCTCAAACGCAGACCCCATCAGTAATATAAACTTTAAATTTCAGAACATACAAGTTCCTTCATCCAATGCCAAACATAGTACGATTCAGTACTTTTTGTACCATTATGATACCTATTTCCGGAAACACTTACAATTATAGTACGAATTTCCAAAACTACCTCCATATCTCAAACACAGACCCCATCAGTAATACAAACATCAAATTTTAGGATTGTAACTCTATCGCTTCACCCGATGCCAAACATTGTACGAAACAGTACTATTTAAACAATTATGGTACACAATTCTGCAAATACTAACAGTGATATCAGGATGTCAGCTCTATTCCTTCACTCAATACAAAATTTAGTACTTTTCGTACAATTATAGTAAACTTTTCCAAAACCATTTCTATATCTTAATTCCAGATTGCAAGAGAGAACTCAATATCAAATTTATCCCTTCGATCAATACCAAATTTAGCACTTCTCATACAAATTACCCGGGCTACACTTGGACATCGAAAATAATATCAAATCTCAAATTTCAAGCAGTTTATGATCACCCAATACCAAACTGTATCAAATTTAGTACTATTTAGTAATTTTCGTGAACTTGTAGTATACATTTGCAAAACCACCATCAGATCTCAATCTCAGATACAAACAAAGTCCTTAATGTTAAAATTGAGGATTCCAGCAACATCATTCACCCAATACCAAATTTAGTACTTTTCGTACAAATTATAGTACACATTTCCAAAACCACCTCCATTTTTGCATGTTACACTTGAACATCTATCCTAATATCATATTTCAGATTTCACACACTATCTATTCACCCAATACCAAATTGTACCGAATATAGTACTATTTAGTACTTTTAGTGCACTTGTAGTAAACATTTCCAAAACCACCTCTTTATCACAAACCTGCCACCAATACTTAATTTCAAAATTGCAGAACTTATTTTCCCATTTCCTGCATTTTCATACCACTCCTTGTACATTCACACACATGAATTCCATTCTTTTCGACATATTCACGCATGCAAACATGCATTCAATTTATTTTGAATTCAAATTCAACCAATTTCTTTATGTTAAGATATTTATTTATTCCGTTTTCCTTGAAGCCGATGACAGCGAATGGAGCACGACGAATGAAACGGTAAGATTTCTCAAACCCTCTCCATTCGCTCAGCGACAGCAAAAATAGTCGACTAAAGAAATGTTTAAGGAATTTGACATTTGAGTAGGCCTCATCGAAAGACGTCATTACAGGGACATTATTATAAGTTTTGACTGTAATGGCGCTAAGGGCTGGCTAAACTAACTGCCCGTCTTACATGTGGCGTATGTTAAATGGCAGACTATAAACGAAGGAAATGCATAGTCATGTTTAAGAAAAAAAAAACCTATTTTATTTTATTTCAATATTCCAATGCACAGACGTTAGTAGGCTAAAGCCTCCTTGGTGGGAATGGTGGTTGTGGTCCCAAACCCTCCCAAAAGAATGTCTTGCTAACGTCATGCAGCCACTGGAATGGTTAAATAATGGTTTTATTTATAACTAAGTCTTCAGTTGACTTGGCCGCCTATAACTCCAACTCTCCAACTGGGGCTGTGATTATACCTCTCTTTTAGGTCTTTGTCATTCTCCTCCTGTCATTTGACTGCTGCTTTGAAATCGTTCTAGAATAAATTGTTTTCTGTTTTGTGTTATTGTTGTTCTTTTGCTTTTGCTTTGGCTTTTTCAATTTCAATTCATTGTTTATTCTTCTTGTTGTTAGTGTGGGGATGGTAAATACCGCGGGAGAGAAAAAAGTAGGCGATTTGCCGTCTTTCATAATAGCAAATCCATGCATTCATTACATCATTGGCTGTCGGCTAAGAGGCGGGAGCATACGAAATGGAGTTTTCGTGATTTAAGTACCCACTCAGTTCAGTTGTTGAGAGCAAACAACGCATGTTGGTGACACTTTTCATTTAGACTGAAGCCGACAGGGAATGATGGTAGGCAATGGAATTTCGAGGAGATAAAAGGAGTTTCATTTCTATTTCGAATCAAAGATGTAGAAATGATTTGTTTTCATTTGAAAAAAAAAATAAAAAAAAAAAATAAATAAATATATGGGTTCAAAATCGAAATAGCTACTACGGCAAAATATCCTTGATTGGAAGTCGTGAAATCGGGACTCCTCAAAATCGAACTCCAATTCTAGGCCAGAAGCTTTCCCGGAATATCAAATCTCTCAGAAGTAAATGTATCTTAATAATGGGTAAATACACATAAAATTCTATAGCGAACTTTGGAAAAAATTTAGACGAAAGCTGTATTATAAGCTTCGCCTTCTTCTTGTATTGAAAACCAGCAAAGAAAGTCCTAAAGTCGGGCGGGGCCGATTTTATGATAACCTACACCACTTTGCTAATTTAGTAGAGCTCCACATAACATTTAAAAGTTTTTATGGAAGAATCCAATCATACACGCCATGATTATAATTATAATTTAAAGTTCAAAGGACTAAATATGCCGAAGCATTTGTATCTTTTAAATTTGGACTTGTATTGCCCATTTGGTGCAAAATTAATTTGAAATCATATAAAGATATATATGGGAGCTATATCCAAATCTGAACCGATCTCGATAAAATTTAGCAAAGGTATTTCTGAGCTGCATTTGATATATTTCCCCAAATATTGTTGTTACGGAGTGCATACTACAAATACAACAAGTCGGAAGAACATTATATATGGAAGCTATAGCTATATCTTAACCGATCACCAAATTTGGCATACCAGCTTGTAGGCTCAATTCGGTCGTAAGTGCCAAATTCCATCCCATTTGGGCAAATATTTGACGTTTGGTGTACAATCAAAGGTAAATCGGACGATGTTATATATGGGAGCTATATCCAAATCTGGACCGATTTCGATAAAATTTAGCAAAGGTATTTCTGAGCTGCATTTGATATATTTCCCCAAATATTGTTGTTACAGAGTACATATTACGGCTGCGGAGGACTAAAATAACAATTCGGATGAACAATATATACTGGAGCTATAGCTATCTCTGAACCGATTTCGATCAAATTTGGCATACTTATTTTCAGGCCTAATTTGGTTGTATGTGCAAAATTCCATACTATTTGGGCTATTCGGATATTACACGTTTGGTGCACAATAAAAGGCAAATCGGACGAAGATATATATGGGAGCTATATCTAAATTTTGACCGATTATCTCCAATTTAAATAGGGTTCGTCCTTGGGCCAAACAAATGATCTGTGCAAAATTTCATCTGGATCGGGCAATAAATGCGACCTGTACTTTGTTTACAAAAATACATGGACAGACGGACGGACGGACATGCATAAATCGACTCAGAATATGATTCTATGCAGATCATCCAAAGGAACTATGGGTCTATCTCGTCTCCTCTTGCCTGTTACAAACAAATGCACAAAGACATAATACCCTGACCACCTTGTGGTGTAGGGTATAAATATATGGCTTCAAAATCGAAATAGCTACGAAATATCTTATATTGTAAGTTGTGAAATAGTTTCTTCAATTCTAGGCCAATTCGGACTTCAATTCCTCCACCATTTGGAAAAAAATTGGAAATTTTCAAAAAATAAAATCCCTTAAAGTCTTAAAAATACCGAATATTCCCCTTGTATTGGGGTCTATGCGAAGACGTAGACCTGCATAGGCAACTTTTGTCATAAATACGAAACTTGAAAAAATCTGGTTATCGTAGCTATAAGAAGGCCTGTACCTACATTTTCTGTCATAGACTGTAGTTCCCATTACGTACTCTAAATACAAAATTTGAAGCAACTCCGGTGAATAATGTCGCTAAAATTATCAAAATACCGAATTTAAATAGGTACCGTTATATGGAGGCTATACGAAGAAGGGCCTTCATACGTAATTTTTTTGTCATAGGCTGTAGTACCCATTACGAATACTAAATAGGAAATGTAAAACAACTCTGGTGAATAATGTCCCTAAAATCGGCAAAATATCGAATATCATTGTATGTGGGTTATATGATATCGTGGAGCTATATAGACATTTCTCTTCCAGGGAGTAAAATGCTTGGAAATAACTTCTAGTATGGATTTTCACACAATTTCATTGAAAAATGTAGCTAAAATCATCAAAATACCGAATATAGGAAGGTAGCGTTAAGTGGGGGATATACGAAATCGTGGACATATATAGACAATATTCTTCTAGGAGGTTAAGTACTCAGATGGAACTCTTTCTGTAGATTTGGCTACAATCATCAAAATATCGTGGACCGACATAGCCTATCTTCAAACTTGACCTGCCTACAGACAAAATACTAATTCCATGGATTTTTTTACAGAATTCCATTGAAAAATGTAGCTAAAATCATCAAAATACCGAATATAGGGAGGTACAGTTATGTGAAGGATATACGATATCGTGGACCCATATAGACAATACTCTTCTAGGCGGTTAAGTACTGAGAAGGAACTCCTTCTGTAGATTTGGCTATAATCATTGAAACACCGGGGGGTAACGATATATGGGGGCTATACGATATCGTGGACCGATATGGCCCATCTTCGAACTTGACCTGCCAACAGACAATTTTTGCTTCCTCCCATTATTCGTTTTGACTCTAGCGTGATTATAAGAGACGGACAGGCGGACGGACGGATAGGGCTAAATCGACTTAAAATTTTAAGCTAGAATATATATATATATTTTTAAGAATTTTAAGCTAGAATATATATATATCTATATCTATAAAAGAGGAAAATGTTTGTACGTTTGTTTGTTTGTTTGTTTGTTTGTAATTTATGGACTCGAAAACTGCTGAATAGATTTTTCTGAAAATTTCCATATATACTGCAACATCGCCTGAAAGTAACATAGGCTATATACATTTTTGAATTTCCACTTGGAACTGGAGATATAGCATCAGAATCGGAGGTACCTCCCAAAAATTTAGATTTTATATGCACATATCTATTGATCGGTTAAAGATACAGTCTCCAAATTTGGAATGTGTAACGGAATTTGGAACAAAAATAAGTTTGCTAAATTATATTGTAATCGGTTCAGATTTGGATATAGCTCCCATATATATTTTCGACCGATTTCGTTCATTTGATGCCTCAAACACAATATGAATGTTCGATTCCAATGAAATTTGGAATATGTGACGGGATTTGATCCTAAAAAGAATTTGTCAAATTATATTGAAATCGGTTCAGATTTGGATATAGCTCCCATATATATTTTCGGCCGATTTCAAGCAATTGATGCACCAAACACGCTATGTATCCCCAATTTCAATGAAATTTGAAACGTGTGATGGATTTTATCTAAAAAATATATTTCCCAAATTATATTGAAATCGGTTCAGATTTGGATATAGCTCCTATATACATTTTTGGCCGATTTCATGTATTTGGTGGACCAAACACGATATGTATCTCCAATTGTAATGAAATTTAAAATAAGTAACGGAATTGGGAGCCAAAATGAATTTGTCAAATTAAATTGAAATCGGTTCAGATTTGGATATAGCTCCCATACATATTTTCGATCGATTTTATGTATTTGATGCACCAAACACGCTATGCATCTCTAATTTCAATGAAATTTTGAATGTGTAGCGGAAATTAAAACGAATATACATTTGTCAAATTATAGTAAAATCGGTTCAGATTTGGATATAGCTCTCATATATATTTTCGACCGATTTCATGTATTTTATGCACCATGCACGATATGTATGTTCGATTTCCAAGAATTTTGGAATATGTAACGGGATTTTGATTAGAAAATAAATTAGTCAAATTATATTAAAATCGGTTCAGATTTGGATATAGCTCCCATATATATTTTCCGCCGATTTCACATATTTGATGCACAAAACACGATACGTATTTCCGATTCCAATGAAATTCGGCATGAGTGGCTAAATTTGGTACAAAAATAAATTTGACAAATTATATTCAAATACGCTCAGATTTAATTATAGCTCCCATATATATACTCAGCCGATTTCACATATTTGATGCACCCAAAGCGAGAAAGACGAAATCTGGCACCAGAAAAAATTGCCAAATTTTATTGAAATCAGTTGAGGTTTGGGTATAGCTAACATATGTGTGGTTACAATAATAAATGTGACAAATTAATTGGAAATAAGTTAAGATTTGGATATAGCTCCCATATATATATTCTCGGCCGATTTCACGTATTTGACGCACCAATTTCAATGAAATATGAAAGGTGTGGCGGAATTTGGTGTAAAAGTAATTTTTTTAAAATTATATTTAAATCGGATCAGATTGGGATATGATTTTAATAAGAACCATTGACCCACAACGCCTTAGGCTAACACTAAAAAACAACACAACAATTAATTTGAATTACGCTTATTACGGCGAAGTATGTTGCTATCTCGAATTCATTAATTGCAACAGAAATGCCACTCAACTTCAAAAGATTGCAGTTTACTGCACGCTTGGTATTTGCTATGAAATAAATAAATCCGAAGGATTTCGTGTATATATGTCATGTTACTGTTTTTCTAATGGTTTTGTATATTTACGCATTAAAGTAGTGCAATATTTTTTTTTTAATTATAAAATTTGTTTTTTTTTTTTAACCAACATATATTCGTAAATAAAATTTTGAATGCATATAAAATCAGAAGGGGTAGCGAAGCGCACCGGGTTCAGCTAGTATATATATATATATATATATATATATATATATATATATATATATATATATATATATATATATATATATATATATATATATATATATATATATATATATATATATATATATATATATATATATACACTAATATATATACACTTTTGTGTCTAAAATTTTTATTT
The DNA here is from genome assembly GCF_030504385.1 of Musca domestica. Classification (NCBI taxonomy): domain Eukaryota; kingdom Metazoa; phylum Arthropoda; class Insecta; order Diptera; family Muscidae; genus Musca; species Musca domestica. Next base: position 293,608 of record NW_026712322.1, on the reverse strand, counting down.
CGATGAGTTACAAATGGAATGATGAACCTAATATACCCTCCATACTATGTATGGTTGAGGGTATAAAATGGGTTATGATATTCAATCATACAATACCGTTTAGGAAACTATATTTTATGTTCTTTTTTAACGTCATTCCATAAAGAAAATTTCACTGTAGTACAACCTTAAGATCTTATGGCGTCTGTAACTGTGGTTCAAAATAATTTGACTAGCCTCAATTCGAAAATCATCAAATGCTTCAGAGGAAATAAAATAATAAAGAAACATCCATAGGTTAACTTGAAAGAAACTAAAGGAGAAACTCTGTACTAGACTTTAAAGCAAACAACAATTGCGTTTGTTTATATTACATTTTTGGGGAAACACCACCAAATATGAGTGAATAGTTTAGTTGTTTATCACAAAATGGTAAAAAATATGTATGCCCAACAATATTGAAAACCATGCAAGTGTCCTATACAGGGTGAGATAAAAAACAGCAACAAAGTCAAACGCCATAATTTTAAATATTTTTTTGTTAAATTTTATTGAATGAAAGCACAAAATGTCGGAAAAGCTAAAATTTTAGAATAAGTTTAGATTTGTTCAAAATGGTCACCTTTGGCCCGAATTATGGCCTTCAAACGGCCAATGAAACCGTCGCACGCTGCCCGTATGTTGCTCTGCGGTATTTTGGCCCATTCCCTGCTAAGCGCTTGCTTGAGGGGTTCGACAGCTTGGTATTTTTTAATGCCAACCTTGTTGTTCAAAATACACCAGACACAATAGTCCAACGGATTGGTATCAGGAGATAGCCTCCAACATAGTGCGCTGGCAATGAAGCGAGGAACCACATATTGTAACCATTCTTGGGTGGCGCGTGCTGAGTGCGATGGTGCTGAGTTCTGTTGCCAAAAATATTTGCGTGCCCAAGGCTTTATACACCCTCCAGAATGTTTTCGCGATAATATACGGCAGTTATTCTGGTTAATACGATTCGATTAATGCGAACGGAGCGCGACCATTGGCTGTTATGGCGGCCCACAAAGGTGCACATCTGGTGGCCAATCGAAGGTGCACATTTTCCGCTGACCTCTTTGGCAAGTAAGCACGATCATTTCGTTTTTTACAAACTGCTGGACAAACGAAGTAAGTTCTTGCGGTGTAAGTTCTTGCACTTTTTGGAATTTTAATGGCTTTGCCCCGAGCTCATTTTTTAATATTTGCCGAATGGAATATTGCTTATGTTCAGTTCACGAGTCATTTTTCGGCCACTTTGACGCGGGTTTCGATCAAGTCGCTTCTTTACTTTTCGAACCATTTCTGCTGATGTTGCTGTTTTCTTCCGTCCTCTAACGATAACCACTTTTGGTTTTCCAGCCAAATATAAAGAAATCACACTATCACGCTTGAATTGCATCACGAATAACTTTTTTTCTGGAAAATTTTCACCAAAATGGTTTTGAACGCTTGTAAACTATATAATGAGCTGTCACTGGAATATTTTTAACAACTGTCAGACGAGTGGCTACGAAATGACAGAAGTCTGAATCTCGATAAAATTTGTCAGAGTTATTTTTGAGCAGTATCTGATGCCCGGTATCAGATATCACTGTAGTGTAGTGTATATTACGCATGTGAGGAACTTTACACCAAATCGGATGTAACATGTATGTGGATGCTCTTGCTATATCTGAGCCGATTTTCAATTCTGAACCGATGTTGACAACATTTTAGGCACTTATTTCGGAGCTGTCTCTGATATCTGGTAGCAAAGACCATTGTGGAAGAGGACTTTAACACAAAATCGGATGAATCATATGTATGGGAGCAATAGCTATATCTGAACCGATTTTCATCAAACGGTCGGACGGACGGACGGACTGACATGCATAAATCGTCTCAGAAAGTGATTCTAAGAAGATTCTTAAAAATAACTAAATGGACAAAGACATAATACCCTTACCAATACGTGGTGTAGGGTATAAAAATATACGTCTGTCTGTTCTTTGTTTTTTAATCAATAACCATGTTGTGTCATTTCGTACAGTTTTGTTATTTCCGAACCTATAAAGTACAAATTTCCACATATTCCTTCTCCTCAGAAATATATTTTGCTAAGAAAGAAGGAAAAGAGGAAATTATATATAGGAGCTATATAAAATTCTTAACCGATTTAGATATTGTGGCAAAGACGTCTCTAAGCTGTAGCGGCTTTGGAGAATTTAAAAATTATATGTGATGAAACATATGTATTGGACTGATAGTTATTTTTGACCAGATTCTCACCAAATGTTATAAAGTTACTATATATGTCAGCTATATCTAATTTGGATCGATAATAATTAAATTCATTGGTGTTTATACGTGGGGAAAATTAAATAAATTAAAAATCGATTTAGAATGTGATTCTATGGAGAATCATTTTCCATGTCACAATTTAATTCACGAAGACATGATACCTGTACCACAATGTGGCGTAGGGTACAATAAATTATTGCCACAACAGGAGAATTTTAAATATCAATAAGCTCTCAATGTACACACTCTCTCTCTCTCTCTCTCTCTCTCTCTCTCTCTCTCTCTCAGTACGAATGTTAACTCATATTATCGGTAACAAATTTTTCATGACATTTTTCTTTACGTTTTTGAGTTCCGTATTTAAGAACATTAATTTTTTTTTAAATAAAAATACTTCTGAGTCCCGCCCGTTTAAAGCATTTTCTAATACATCCTCCCAAAACATTTTCGCATTTAAAATACAAAAGTTTGTCCAAACGTGTTTTTTATTAGGCACTTACAAACCATTGTTACACCCTTAATGAGATGATTTTCTTTAAATTATCCTTCGTTCACCACCCCTGCCTCTATAACACCAAAAAGTAGAAACAACAATACAATCAATTTATTAATTACGCCCAACCACAAGCTATGAAACCATTAACATTGGTCGTAAATGTGAATTGTCTGTATGGGGTCCGTTCAGCCATGGACAGCATAAACAGCTTAAAACCAAACATCTGCAATATCCAGTAAATGCAACAACAAACACGAAACCAACAAGCTGATAAAATTAGATGCTACTTTGATTTGGATTTATAAAACAAGAGCTCGAATAATGCGATAGCTTTGGCAATAACACAAGTAATTGCCCGACCGCCAGTCACAGATCTTGGGCCAAGGATTCTCCAACAACCATCCATCCATCCACCCACCCCCAACTTCAACATAGATCAGCCTCATTCTCTCATCAATAGATGAGACAGCAAAACAAAATGAAAAAAGAAACAACAACAACAACATGGAAAATCTATGACTTGGCCATAATTACAAGACGCAGCAAAATGCAATGGATTTTTAATGTATCCCCCCTCGAGAGTGATGTGCTCGCTGCTGCTGGCTGGGATTTCTTAAGGGATGCCAAAACACTAACGCACATTTGTTTGAAATGCTTCTTAGAATGCGAAATAACATGAAATGGAATGAAGGAGAAAAAAACAACAACAAAGAACGAACGAACGAACGAAGAAACCCACTGAATGGTGGAAAATATGTTTGTTGTTGGACTGAAGAACAAAAACCTATAAAAATTGAATCCAACTGTGCGCGCATTTGAGTCTTAGAATTGCTTTTTCAGCTTTTCAATGTTTGGTGAAATGAATGGAATGGGATAGGAAGAATCATTATTTCTTGTTGTTGTTGATTTTATTTCTTTTTCGTATTTTTTTTTTCGCATACAACGCGAGCACAATCTTATATTGCTGCATTTAATGTCATGTTATATTAGTGGGAGTCCTTTCAGTCCTGTTGCTGCTGCTGTGTTACTCTAGCTTTATTTCTCTCTTGTCCCAATGAAAGGATATAAAACTGTCTGTCTATTTGCGAGATGTGGAATTTTAAATTGATGTGGAACCATTTGCGGAAAAACCGGTTCAAAATTAGTATAAAATACATATGAAATTAGCTTAGGGCTAGTGGCAAGGAAGCTATAGACGGAGTTTTTGGAAATGCATACCAAAAGATTCTAAAAAATGTACTTAGACTGTATTCTTAAGTCCTAAATTCTCCAGTTTTAGGGCTGAAATTTTCAACTTTACTATTAATACGAGGCAGGTAAAGTGGCGTTTTTGCAGATATATACAAATCAAGGAACTAGACAGTACCTATTTGCACTTGGTGTCTCAGCACTACTCGACAATAACCTGTGCTTTTTATACCATTTACCATAGTATGGAGGGTATATTAAGTTTGTCATTCCGTTTGTAACACCTCGAAATATACATTTTAGACCCCACAGAGGATATATATTTTTGATCAGCATAAAATTCTATGTCGATTTAGCTATGTCCGTCTCTCCGTCTATCCGTCTGTGGAAATCACTCTAGCTTCCGAACGAAATGAAGTAGGTGGTATATTATGTCTGAAGGAATTTTGGTATTGAAAATAGACCATGTAGGTCCATGTTTTCGATTTTACTCAAATATATATTTTGTCTGAAGAACTTTTGGCATGGAAAATGGGCCATGTAGGTCCACGTTTTGGTATAGCCTCCATATTATGGTACCTCCCTTTTTTCGGTATTTTGATGATTTAAGCAACATTATTTTTAACCGGAAATGTTTCAAATTTAATATTTAAAGTTCGTAATGGATACTGTAGTCTAAGGCAGAAAATTGTCTGTGCAGGTCCACGTCTTCGTATAACCCCCATATAACGGTACATCCCGATATTTGGTACTTTGATGATGTTAGCGGCATTATTCACCGGAATTGTTTCAAATTTGGTATTTGAAGTTCGCAATGTTTACTACAGCCTATGAGAGAAAAATGTCTGTGCAGGTCCACGTCTTCGTATAGCCCTCTGTGCAGGTCCACGTTTTTTTATAGCCCCCATATAAATGTACTTGCCTATATTTGGTATTTTGGTCATTTTAGCTACATTATTCATCGATTTTTTTTAAAGTTTCGAATTTGAATATTTTAATCATGGTACAATGAAGAGAAGGTAGGCCAACTTTGAAAAAATTGCAAGTATAGAGGTCTACCTGTTTGGCTTGTAATGTCAGAATTAGTATCAAAACAATAAAAAAATCAAACAACTTGTTGCATTTATTTTGAATAAATAATTGAAAACCGCGATAACTGAATGAAAGGTCAACACTTCTTTTCAAAACCATGTTTTGTATATCTCTAAAGGATTATATCGCTACAAAAACTCTAGATTTTGTTTATTCATACGATGAAATAAACATTTTTAAAACACCCGAATTTGAATATTTTCTAAACAATTTTTTTGTTATTGAAAAGAAAACACATACATAAACAAACAAAGATGACATATTAAGCCAAGAAAATAAAAAAATTAAAATCATATGGTATCATAGCCCTACCCATGGTACAATGATATCAAGGTAGGGCTATAATACCATATGATTTCAATTTTTTTTATTTTCTTGGCTTAGTATGTCATCTTTATTTGTTTATGTATGTGTTTTCTTTTCAATAACAAAAAAAATATTCAGAACACGTTCAAATTCGGATGTTTTCAAAATGTTTATTTCATCGTATGAATAAACAAAATCTAGAGTTTTTGTAGCGATATAATCCTTTAGAGATATACAAAACATGGTTTTGAAAAGAAGTGTTGACCTTTTATTCAGTTATCGCGGTTTTCAATTATTTATTCAAAATAAATGCAACAAGTTGTTTGATTTTTTACTGTTTTGATACTAATTCTGACATTACAAGCCAAACAGGTAGATCTCTATACTTGCAATTTTTTTAAAGTTGACCTACCTTCTCTTCATTGTACCATGGCCTTACCTTGATATCATTGCACCATGATTCTATAATGGTATATGACAAAAATTGGCTATGCAGGTCCACTTCGTCGTATAGACCCTAATGTAACGGCTGCATTCGCTATTCTTAAGATTTAAACAGAATTTTTAAGATATTTTAATTTTTTGAAAATTGTCAAATTCGTTAAAATTGTAAAGGGTATTGACAAAAATTTGCAGGTCCACTTCGTCGTATAGACCCTAATATAAGGGCTTCATTCGCTATTTTTAAGATTTTAACAGAATTTTCAATGGATTTTAATTTTTTTGAAAATTTGCAAATTCGTTGCAAATGGTGGAAGTTCGGCCGGGCCGAAGTTACAGATTTTTTGCTTGTTTCTTTTGGAAAAATATACTCAAATATTTACTAAGTAAGTTAAAAAATATCAGTCAGTTTTGTCTCAGCCTGTCTGTTTATTGAAAAACAGTTTGGCATGTATTATGATTATTCAGTCTGTTGGCCCTCTATGTGAGAGGTTTCGATGGAATGCGTCAATATTGTCCATTTTGTATCTGACCTTCCTTCCTTCACTTTATATGAGATATGTGATAATTTGGGGTACCAGAAAAAGTGAACCGAAATATTCCACTTCATCTAATATTGATTCGGATGCACAAAATTTAAACAAATAAAAAATATTTATTTCAAATTTGATAAAAATAAATGTTTGTGGTGGAGGTACAGGTAGGAGTAGGGCAATCAATTTCATATTTACATCAGATCTTTGGTTAAAAAAACAAAACTGTGAAAATAATAGCTAAATATTTTCTGAAAGTTATGAGGTATATTAGCATTGAACAAGTAAAAAAACAGCAAAGTTCGGACGGGGCGAAACTTTTAATAAAAAAAAACGAAAACTAACACTTAAATGAAAACCATTATATGAGGACTACTTATGAAATTTTTAGTTATAAGCTGTAATACGAACTTTAAATACGAAATTTGTTTCAACTACGGTGCATAATGTCGCAAAAATAATGAAAATACGGAGTATCGGGAGGTACCCTCATATGGAGGCTATACAAAGACGTGGTCATGCATACAAAAGTCTTTGCCATAGGTTGTAGCACCCATTAAGATTTACCAATACGAAATTTGAAACGATTTCGGTGAAAATGTTGCTGAAATCATCAAAATACCGAATATCGGATGTATCCTTATATGGGGGCTATACGAAGACGTGGACCTGCACACAACAATTTTTGTCATAGGCTGTAGTACCCATTACAAACTATAAATATGAAAATTGAAATAATTCTGGTATGTAACCTCACTAAAATCATGAAAATATCGAATAACGGGAGGTACTGTTATATGGGGACTATACGAAAACGTGGACCGACATAGTCCATTTTCGAATTTAACCTGCCTGTTGGCAAACTATGCATGTACAGGTAATATACCCTCCATAAAATGGTGGAGGGTATAAAAATTGTGAAAAAAAAAATATTCAGATGTGTGAACTTTGAAGAGAATCAGGAGATTAAACCAAAAACCTTAATTCTGCTGGTATAATTATGTGGTAACTATATCAAGGTGTGTATCTGTTTGACATATTTTCAATACCAACAAGTAAAAAAGCAGCTATATTCGAACTTTTTATACACTCCACCATTTGGATGAAACTTGAAAAATTTCGTTATATGGAGGTTTTACGAAGACGTGGTCCTGTATAAGTTATTTGTGTCATAGGTTGTAGTAACTGTTCCGAAATTTATATACGAAATTTGAAACAATTCCAGTGAATAATGGCGCACAAATCATGAAATACCGAATATCTGGGGGTACCGTTATATGGGCGCCATACTGAAATGTGAAACAATTCAGATAGTTCCCCTCTGAGGATAAAGTACTCAAAAGGAACCCCTTGTGTGGATTTAAAGACAATTCCATTAACAAATTTGTCTGAAATCAAGACAACTCTCTTATAGGGGTTAATGTACTCACAAGCAACTCCTTTTGTGGATTTCAAGACAATTCCATTGAAAAATGTGACAATTCCATTGAAATCAAAATAAGGAATATCGGAGGTTACCGTTATATGGGGGAAATATGATATCGTAGACCTATATAGGCAATTCTCTTTCAGGGGGTAAAGTTCTCACAAAGAACTCCATGTGTGGTATTTCAGACAGTTTCATTAAAAAATGTGGATAAAATCATCAAAATACCGAATATAGGGGGGTACCGTTTTATGGGGGCTATACGATACAATCTTCAAACTTGACCTGCCTGCAGACAAAAGAGAGATCTGTGCAAAATTTTAGATTTTAATCTTAATTCATTTTGAATGTAGCGTGATTACAACAGACGGACAGTTCTAAATCTTAGAATTTTACTCTGATCAATAATATATATATATATATACTTTGTTGGGTCTAAGATTATTATTTCGATGAGTTACAAACGGAATGACGAACTTAATGTACCCTCCATACTATGTATGGCGGAGGGTATAAAAATTATTCAATCCATATTTCAGTAACGGTTCCATCAAATGTAAGTGTTTCCATTTTTTCTTTCTCCTTAAAGAGACTCCCCCAGCTTTTGTGAATTTTTTTGGGTAAAGCTTAATTTTAACCCATTTTCCATTTCGACTTCTCAATGGATATTTAATATTGTAGCAGAGATTGTTCGATACAAGTCCATTTGACGATATAATAATCATAATACGGCAGGCTTAACAATCAAAAATGAAATTGGTCCATTCGGTCATTTTTGACGATGTTTCCATTTAACTGCCGTTTTAGCTCTATCTTAACATAGGACCTTTTTATCTATAAGAATATGAAATGTCCAAAAAAAAAAGTTCTGCTTGTTTTCGACATATCTTTTGTCAAGATGGAAATTAGAACCGCTTCTCAGGGCCTTAAAAATCGAGTTTTTCAACTCGGTTGTGAAACATTAAATTTTCTTCACTTGAAATACATCTATCTCTTCCTTTCACATATTCCTTCGTTTTACTTTTCGGGATGTTCCACTGGATATGCTGTCTGAGTTGCGCTGTCTGTTTTATTCGAGTTATTTTTTTTTTTTTTTTGAGTCATCGCTTCATTGGTGTGAGTTGGCTTTTATTACATTTAATGGCCACAGTTTGTTTGGAATTTTACACTTTAACTCAAATTGTGTGATATTTATACAAGAACACACATACTCTCAAACACGCACAGATACAGATATACTTACACTAGACTAGACATTATTTGCCAATGTAACGCAATATAACGCATTCGCGGCACAGCACAGCACAACACCCACAACCCGACACCGAGCGCCGTAGTAGAGCTTGTAAGCTTAAGCTCTTTAATTGCATTTTTCCTTACGCCTTTCCTTTACCTTGTGATACGGCGCTTCCGCTAACTGACTGTATTGCGCCAACATTACGCGCCCAAAACCTTTGGAGTTGAAAATGTAGCAAAAGACTTCAAAGCAAACGACCACCCAATTGAAAATTATAAACCAAAAGAAAGTAATGAATTAAAATTTTATAGTCATTTAGCAAGTGGTGCACCAGCATTTTATACCACCGCCACCACCAATTTCTTCTTCCCCTTCTTCGCCACTTGGTGTGGTGCTACGATCGGACATTTAGCGATAAAGTAAAAATGTTTAATTAACTTCCGTTTCTGAGACCGCAATGCCGCCCCACGCAACTGAGACAATCGAAAGAAATTTAGAAAATCGTAAACAATGTTTGCGGTTTAATGGGATTTTGGACACACAAAAAATACGAAGGTAGCAAAAGGTCAATGGATAAATATTGAAGGTGCAATCTTTAATATTGTTTTAAAATTATTGAGGATGATAAAGTTAATAACTAAGATTCCATAAAATTTAAAATGACTATATTATGGAATAGGCATTACGGAAACATTTCTTCCATGCAGCGGACATGGCTTGCTAAAAATTACTTTTTTCCGAAAACCGCAGAATGGTTGAGAACCCATAGACTAAGCATCAATTTTGTACTCAATGAAATAGATAAAATATTAAAATCTTCTACAGGGTTGCCCATATTCGACGGACCTTTGGGCCCTTTTAGCCAAAGGCAACATTCTTTGCGTCAATTGAATTTTGTACGGGAACAAATGCAAATCAATGCGAATAATCCGTTGTAAAGTGGACCGAGCCATGCCCAACTGCTGAGAACGGCGTTTTTGGGATGTTCTTGGGGACCTCTCAACACTGGCTCGTACGGCAGCCTTGGTCGACTTTTATATGGCCTCTTCGGATTAGAAGGCGCACTTCTCATATTTTTTAATGTTTTAAAAGCACATTGAGTTTTCACAATTGACTTCTTGTAAATTTCAACTATTTCAGAGCGCTCACGTGGCGTGTATTGGTTCATGGTAAAAATCTGCTTGGACTGACGCTTCAAACGCGGTATGTCATTAAGCGATGTGACATCTCTGTCAAAAGTTATGGCGTTGCCAGATGGGTCCGTCGAATATGTGCAACCCTGTATAAATATAAAAGAGTGTTGAAATAACTAACTGACTGATCGGGAATCAAAATCCAGACGAAACGGGTGAAGCTGGAATCAGCACCATTCTTAAAGCCTACACATGTGATTAGGTTGGGTTTTTGGAAATTCGTACTAAAAGGGCACGAAAAGTACTTAAGCTTGAATACTTTATACTGATCAACCGGAATGACCGACAATTGAGAAATTTGGATTATGAGACACTGATGGAGTGCAGTATAGATGTACTATAGGGACATCTTGGAAATTCGAACTTTAAAGCTATGAAAAGTTTTAAAAAGGTAATAATGATCTCAAATGGTACCATGTAAACGGATAGAGGTAAAAACTTTAAATTTGATACGAAAATCCAGTTTTGAAAGTAAGGTTAACATATGACGGAGGCTGTGGAAATGTGTATTAGGTGTTCGAACTGTACTAAATGGTACTAAATTTTAAAAAAGTTTATGTAGGGTGAAGGGATGAAGCTGTAATTTCGAAATATTGTATTGGTGTCCCTGGAGTTTGTGGTAAGTTTGTGATAAGAAGGTGGTTATGGAAATGTGTACTACAATTACACGAAAATTACTAAACATTACTATATTTGATACCATTTGGTTGCGGGTGAACATATAGTGCTTTAAGCCTGAAATTTGGTATTAGGGTCGCAAGTCATGTATAGCCGGGATATTTGAAGGTGGTTTGTGTGCTACAAGTGCACGAAAAGTGGTTTCGGGTGAACTAAATTTGGTATTGAGTAAAGGAAAAGAACTAGAATCCCGATTTGTGAGATTTAGGTCTCTATTGGTATCTGGGATTAAGATGTGGAGGTGGTTTTCGAAATATGTTCTCAAATTGTACCTGAAGTACTTAATTAGGTACTGGGTGAAGGAATAGAGCTGGAATCCCGAAATTTGATGCAAAGGTCTCTGTTTGTATCTTGGATTAAGATATGGAGGTGGTTTAAGAAATGTGTACTATAATTGTAGAAAAAGTACGAAATAGTACAAAATTTAGTGTTGGGTGAAGGAATACAGCGGGAAACCGGAATTTTAAGGTCTCCGTTTGTATTTGGTATTGAGATGTTGTAGAAGTTCTGCAAATGCGTACTTTAATTGCTTGAAAAGTATAAAATGGTAATAATCTTGTATCACTGTGGTTATATAAGAATACTAAATTTGGTATTGGGTGAAGGGATAGAACTGAAATGTGATATTGAAGTCACTGTTGGCTTCTAGGGTATGTATATGCAGACAATGAAATAATTTTGTACATAAAAATAGGAGAAGCTGCTAGAAATTTTCTAAAAAAGAAATTCTAAATAGTTAGGGACTGGTTCAGTATAGAAAACCTATACCTATGTGTGTACCTATAAAGCGCAATTTTAATATAAATTATCGCTTATACAACACGAACTTTCGTGCCAAAAGTTAGAGCGATACTCGCCCTACAAGTTGCATTGTCCGTTTATTAAACATTTTATGGTGATAATTTCAATTTCGGGACCGGTCAATTGGCCGCCGAAATCGTGCGAGTGAACGCCTTTAGAGTAATAGTTATGAGGATATGTTAAATTTCGTATCTATACAGACGATCCCGCTTCAAAAGACGAAATGGAAGACCAAATTAAAGCACTTATTGATGAAATATGGACCGAAATGTTATAAAGAGTACGCCAACGTTAGACCAAGCGGATGGACCATTTGCGGTAAAGTCACGGTTAATATTTTCATTAAATAATTTTCAAACAAAAATTTCTTATGGCTCTTGTATTATTTTTCGGGAAAAAGACTGGTTTTACCAGGAGAGTTGTAAAATATTCACGAAATTTTGTGCAAGAAGTCGTGAATTATATATAGGAAAAAATTTTTCCCACAAAAATCATTATTAAATGCTCTGACATGAGCGAGGACTTTAAAGCAGGCTCTTAATAATCTATAATTTCAATTTCAAGAGGTATTTACAACATTTTAGGTCAAGAGGTCCTTACAACAACTGCGCGAGAAAGGGAGGTGAAACTTTGCATAGACACAGGTGAGGTTCAAAAATGAGCCCTATCAGTCAAGTTTTCGTATAGCCCCCATATAGTTTAACTCCCCATATTCGGTATTTTGAAGATTTTAGCCACACTTCCCAACGGAATAGTTTAAAATTAGGAATTAAGTGTTTTTAAGGATTTTACCTCAAGTGACACAATATTGTCGATATAAGTCCCATATTCGGTATTTTTCAGTCATACTTTCTAGCGGAATAATAAAAAAATTCGGTATTTAGTATTTGTAATGGAATCTTAACTCCGGTGGCACAATTGTTCCCTCAGATTTTAGGAATTTTCATTTTAACCTCATTTTTAACAAATATATTCTAACGGATATACTTCAAATTCGGCATTTGGATTCCGTAATGGCTTTCTTCTGCTTATATAGCACAATTCCTATATAAGTCAACGTTTTTTTATGGTCCCTCTCCCATCCTCCCTACATTCGGTATTTTAATGATTGTAGCCAACTTTTTTTAACAGAATTGTTGGAAATTTTAATTGGATGTTCCTAGTAATAGACGAGACGTATACCCCCGAATACTGGAATTTCAACATTTACATATATAATATTACGTAAGATACTTTTCATATGGTGTAGGGTATAAAAAGTTCTCATCTGCTTTTAAACTTTTTTCAATTCAAATTCGAAACTTGAAATAAACGATGAATAATGTAGCTAAAATCATCAAAGTATAGAATATAGGGAGTAACCGTTATATCGGAGCTGTGCGAAGACCTGGACCAGCATAGACAATTTTCTGTCGTAGGCTGTAGCATCCATTACGAACTTCAAATACGACATCTCAAATAACTTCGGTGAGTATTGTACATAAACTCATCAAAATACCGAATACTGTGAGGTACTGGTATATGGGGCCTATACGAAGACCTGGACCTACATAGACAATTTTCTGTCACAGACTGTAGTTCCCATTACGAACTTTAAATGCGTAATTTAACACAATTCCGGTGAATAATGACGCTAAAATCATCAAAATACCGAATATAGAGAGGTACCGTTATATGGGGGCTATACGAAGACGTGGACCTGCACAGATAATTTTCTGTGTTAGGCTGTAGTTCTTATTACGAACTCTAAATACGTAATTTGAAACAATTCCGGTGAATAATGTCGCTAAAATCATCAAAATACCGTATATAGGGAGGTACCGTTATATGGGGGCTATACGAATACGTGGACCTTCACAGACAATTTTCTGTCTTAGGCTGTAGTGTCCATTACGAATTTCAAATACCAAATTTGAAACAATTCCAATGATTAATGTCGCTAAAATCATCAAAATACCGAATATCGGGAGGTACCGTTATATGGGGGCTATATGAAAACGTGGACCTACATGGCCCATTTTCAATACCAAAAGTCCTGCAGACATAATACATATTTGAGTAAAATTTTATCAACCTACTTCATTTCGTTCGGAAGCTAGAATTATTTCCACAGACGGACAGACGGATAGATAGATAGACGGACGGGCATTGCTAAATCGACATAGAATTTTATGCTGATCTAGAATATATATACTTTGTGGGGTCTCAAATGTATATTTCGAGGTGTTACAAACGGAATGACAAACTTAATATACCCTCCATACTATGGTGGAGGGTATCTTTTAATACCCTCCATTATTTAAAAGGATTGTTCAAAAAAATCTGTCAAAAATAATACTTAAATGGGGGTACCGTTATATGCCGAAGACGTGGACCTGCATAGATAATTTAGATCCCAATTTAAACTTATATTGCGAAATTCGGAACTATTCATCTGAATAACGTCGCTAAATTCATCAAAATACCGAATTTCGGGAGGTATCGTTATATGGGGGCTATACGACAATGTGGGTAAATCGGTTATCCCCTTTGAGAGTTATAGTGCACAATCTTAAAACATATTTCCTCTAAAGGGACATGGGTGTTTTCTCAACTTTACAGTATTAAATGTTATCTACCCACTTTAGTCGTAAGGCAAAGGGTATAAAAATACAACAAGAAATATTTGCAACAAAAACTAAAAAATATTTATGTTTTAATTAATACTTGAACTTATGTCATCTAATTCAGCGATAAGTTATGGCAACTAATTATGTTCTCAATTAAGTTTCCTTCCAATCTCATGGACTATTAGTGTTCGCTTTTCTTTTTCATTTGTGTGTGTGAGTGTCATTCATTACAAAGAAGACAAGAAAGAATATCCTTTATTATTGTGTGTTTGTAAAAAACGACATATTTGTGAAATTATCCTTTCTATCCGAATGGTTGTTCTTGGAAAGTCATTGCATTGTCTTAACCCAAACTTTACGAATGAATAACAAAGAAATAAAATTTCGCAAAACCCCTTCGTTGTTGCTATGCCATGGAAAATCTAGGAAAAGCATGCAAGGAAGCCAGCAAGCACAGTTATATGGACAAACTCCAATGATATCACAAACTGAAATTTTTTAAATCAATAATACAAGACGCCAAACTGGCGGCTCATAAAAACCATTCATACTAAAATTGGCGTCATAGTTCTTGTTGTTGGTGTGGTTGTGGTTGTGGTTGCTGCTGCCAGCGCCACTGCCGCCTCAGTTTCGGATTGTGCCATGTTGTACTCAACGATTTGGGGAACCTCTGTGACCGGTTCGGTTTAGCTATAGCTGGGAAAAGAGCGAGAGAGAGCGAAATTTATTTCCATTTTTTGTTCATTTTGTGGGCCATACAGCGGAGTGTGAGTACGTAAACAGAAATGACTAAGTAAAAGGATAATTTAAGTGCTGAAAGGAACTTAGACCAAAAACAAAGAGAGAAAATATGGAAAATTGAATTCCATAAAAAATACTCTCTTTTATCAAAAACACGACAAGAGTAGTAAGGCCACAAGAAATAAATACCTATAGAGGCTCACATTGCTGCAGCCTTTGGCATAAAAAATTGTCTGTTTGCCAGGTTATTATACCCTATACCACAAGGTGGTCAGGGTATTATGTCTTTGTGCATTTGTTTGTAACAGGCAAAAGCAAACGAGACAGACCAATAGTTCCTTTTGATGATCTGCAAAGAATTATATTCTGATTCGATTTATGCATGTCCGTCCGTCTGTCTGTCCGTCTGTCCATGTATTTTTGTAAACAAAGTACAGTTCGCATTTATTGCCCTATCCAGATGAAATTTTGCACAAATCATTTGTTTGGCCCAAGGACGAACCCTATTGAAATTGGAGATAATCGGTCAAAATTTAGATATAGCTTCCATATATATTTTCGTCCGATTTGCCGTTTATTGTGCACCAAACGTGTAATATCAGTCCGAATAGTATGGAATTTTGCACATACAACCAAATTAGGCCTGAAAATAAGTGTGCCAAATTTGATCGAAATCGGTTCAGCTCCCATATATATTGTTCATCCGATTTGTTATTTTTGTCCTCCGCAGCCGTAATATTGACACTGTAACAACAATATTTGGGGAAATATATCAAATACAGCTTAGAAATACATTTGCTAAATTTTATCGAGATCGGTTCAGATTTGGATATAGCTCCCATATATAACTTCGTCCGATTTACCTTTTATTGTGCACCAAACGTCTAATATTTGTCCAAATGGGATGGAATTTGGCACATACGACCGAATTGAGTCCAGAAGCTGGTATGCCAAATTTGGTGAAGATCGGTTCAGATGTAGCTATAGCTCCCATATATACTGTTCATCCGATTTGATATATTTCTTACCCACAGCCGTAATATGCACTCCGTAACAACGATATTCAGGGAAATATATCAAATGCAGCTCAGAAATATCTTTGCCAAATTTTATCGAGATCGGTTCCGATTTGGATATAGCTCCCATATATATCTTTATCCGATTTCAAATTAATTGTGCACCATATGGGCAATACAAGTCCGAATTTAAAAGATACAAATGCTTCGGCATATTTAGTCCTTTGAACTTTAAATTATAAATATAATCATAGCGTGTATGATTGAATTCTCCCATAAAAACTTTTAATTGCTATGCGGAGCTCTACTAAATTAGCAAAGTGGAGTAGGGTATCATAAAGTCGGCCACGCCCGACTTTAAGACTTTCTTTACTGGCTTTTTATTTATTTATTTTTTTTTTTAACTAAACATTTTCCCTATTTTCATTAAATTGTACAATATTTCGATTTAAGACCCGCACAGATCCAGCCACACATCAAGTTTAATTTCAATTTGGTTCGGTTGTAAGTTGTAAGCATGGAGTAAACAACCTAAACATGTTACGGCTAATTACTTTATCCATGAGACATCATTACACATGAATGATTGTTGGATGTGGCGCTCGCTATTGGACAAGCGAATGGACGAGTGAATGAAAAACGTCAAAATGGACAACGAACTAGTTGGTGTCTTTATATGTGTACGAGACAACATAAACCGCACATATGAACAGTGTGGTAGGCATCAAACATACACACACACACACTCAGATATTGTTACTCTCGTACCATTCAACATTATTATTCGTACCATTCAACTGAAAGAAAGGACACGTATAAGGACAATATCGCGCTCGCCTAGAAATGCACAAGACTTTAATGCGCGTTAAAATAAATTTCCCTTAGGCATCGTATAACATTTAACAACAGCATGTTTCAGATGCAGTCAAACATAAACTTGAATAAACACGAATATATGTTTGCAGACAATTCGCGAACAGTGGTCCAGGTGGAAGGAGTAATTAATTAATTAATTGAAAGATGGATAGTGTTGGTAGGATGAGATATGGCTTCCTTAAGTATTAATTATTTGAGAAGCGTTAGCCATTTGGAGATTAAGTGGAGATGGTAACAAACTATAACCAACGAAATTATTTGACGTAGAGCGCCAAAATTTAGCAGAGCAATTTTCATTGTGTCTAGGATGGTTGGTATTGAAAATGAGGTATATCGGTCCACGGTCTGGTATAGTCCCCATACAACGGTACCTCCCGATATTGGGTATATTGATGATTTATGCCACATTTTTTCATGGATTTGTCTGAAAATTGGTATTTGTAGGTCATAGCGAGTCCCTGTGCGTGTGGCAAAACATTGCATGTATAGGTCCACGTTTTGGTATAGCCCCCATATAAAGGTACCTCCCGGTATTCATTATTTTGATTATTTTTGCCACATTTTATTCACGAATTTGCCTAAAAATTGGTATATGTTGGTCATAATGGGTTCCAGCTCTGGTAGCGAAACATTGCATGTATGGGTCCACGATTTGGTATGGTCCCCATATAACGGTACCTCCCGATATTCGGTATTTTGATGGAGTTTACCACATTTTTTTTACTGATTTGTCTTAAAAATGGTATTTGTGGGCCAGAATGGGTCCTAGTTCGTGTGGCGAGTCATTGTAATTATAGGTCCACGTTTTGGTATAGCCCCCATATAACGGTACCTCCCGATATTCGGTAATTCGATGATTTTTGCCACATTTTTTCACGGATTTGTCTGAAAATTGGTGTTTGTAGGTCATAATGGTTTCTAGCTCCTTTGGCGAAACATTGCATGTGTAGGTAAACGATTTGGCATAGCCCCCATATCACGGTACCTCCCGATATTCGGCATTAAAATGGTTTTTGCAACATTTCTTCTAATGTTTCCTTTACCCTAAGGTGGAGGGTATTAAAAGTTTGGCCCGCCGAAACTTAATGTTTTTTCCTTGTGTTTTTTTTTTTTTTTTTTTTTTTTTTTTTTTTTTTTGAACGGCTTCCACGTATAAAGCCAGAGATCTATACCTCATAACAATACTTTGCTCTTTATATTCCACTTTTAACAAGAGAATTAACCTCGTCACTTGGGTATAAAAATGTTAATTATTCCCTCAACTTTAGTATGGAGGGTATATTAAGTTTGTCATTCCGTTTGTAACACCTCGTAATATACATTTAAGACCCCACAAAGTATATACAGGGTGAGATAAAAAAACTGCAACAAAGTCAAACACCATAATTTTTACATTTTTTTTTTTTTTAATTTTATTGAATGAAAGCAGAAAATGTCGGAAATAGCATCAAATTTAAGAATAAATTAAGTTTTGTTCGAATTGGACACTTTTGGCACGATTTATGGCCTTCAAACGGCCAATGAAACCATCACATGCTGCCCGAATGTTGGTCTGCGGTATTTTGGCACATTCCCGGCGAAGCACTTGGGTATTTTTTAGTGCCAACCTTGCTTTCCAAAATACTCAAGACACAATAATCTAACCGATTGGTATCCGGAGACTTTGGTGGCCATTATGCGCTGGAAATGAAGCGAGGAACCTCATTTTGTAACAATTCTTGGGTGGCGCGTGCTGAGTGCGATGGTGCTGAGTCCTGTTGGAATGTCCAAGGTCTGCGGACAAATGTTTGTGTGCCCAAGGCTTTAATACACCCTCCAGAATATTTTCGCGATAATATTCGCATTTATTCCGATGCCACGGTTGATTAATACGAACAGAAAGCGACCATCGGCTGTTATGGCGGCCCACACCATGACCATGGCCGGCGCTTGAGTTCTAGTGGCCAACCGAAGGTGCACATTTTCAACTGATCTCTTCAGCAAGTTAACACGACCATTTTGTTTCTTTTCTTGGACAACGAATGTTTTCTCATTGGAGAAAACCAAATTCAGAAGTTCACCACTTTCGGCCAAGCGAAGCATCTCCTTAGCTCTCTTGAGTGTATTTTCTTTCTGTTGCGTTGTAAGTTCTTGCACTTTTTGGAATTTCAATAGCTTTACCCCGAGCTCATTTTTCAATATTTGCCGAATCAAATATTGCGATATGTTCAGCTCATGAGCCATTTTTCGCCCACTGCGACGTGCGTTTCGATCAATTGCGTCTTTACTTTTCGAACCATTTCTGATGATGTTGCTGGTTTCTTCCGTCCACTTTCTTGACGTCGGGCCACGTTACCAGTATCACGGTAACGAGCGATGGTACGAGACACAAAAGATTTATTCACATTTAAATGCTGGAGTGCTCTAACGATAGCCACTTGTGGTTTTCCAGCCAAATATAAAGAAATCACACTATCACGCTTGAATTCCATCACGAATAATTTTTTTTCTTGAAAATTCTCACCAAAATGCTTTTGTACGCTTGAAAACAATATAATGAGTTGTCAGTGGAATAATTTTAATAGGTGTCGGAAAATAACACCAAATAGGACGAAATCTATGTATGGGAGCTATAGCTATATCTAAACCGATTTTCCCCAAAGTTATGTACTTGATTCTAGATTTAATTCGTTCGGATGTGCCAAAATTCAGATAAGTTGGACAGATATTGGCCACATGTTGTACAACCGAAATCGGTTGAAGAAACATGGGGCTATATCTAAATTTCTCACCATTCTCACCAATTTTAATAGGGTTCGTCCTTGGGAGAAACAAATGGTGTTTGGAAAATTTCTTCTCAGTCGGATAATAAATGCGACCAGAATTTTGATCACAAAATGCCATGGACGGAGTGACGGACTGACAAGTGATTCTATGAAGATCCTCAAAAGTAACTATGGGTCTATCTCTAAAAATAAATGGATTTGGAATGGCATATGACAAGGAATGCACTTATTTTTGTTTTTAATTTTTTAAAGAAGGCTGTGTATTCCAGCCACTGTTGACCAGATAATTATTGGAAAATGTTAAAATATGCGTGAGGTACCAGATATAGTCGACCGAAATATACCATTTTCATACTTCATCTAATACCGATAACAATATTGTAGCATAAAAGCCTAGGGTCTAAAACCATTATTTCGATGAGGCACATTTTGACCGTATCAAATGATTTATACCCTCTCTAGCCATATGGCTGGGGGTGTTATTATACCGAAGTGAGTTCTTCGCACATTGGCTGCAAATCACAATATAGTTGCATCTCATTTCCCTTAAATCACTGTCTCACCTTAAAACTAAATATAAATATGGTATAAATTGGTAGAGAAATATCTCGCTTTACACTTGGTATACAAGGTTCCATTACATCGCGGCAAATATGTATGTATGTATGTATACGTAAACGTAAGTGTTCGACATGAATACTAGCAAGTGTAAGTCATGTTATGACCATATTGAAATGTAACGGTCAAATAGGCCAGCGCAAAAAAAAAAACTCATTTAACAAACGCTAACGGCGTGTATAAATAACGACTAGCAAATGGAAGCTGGCATAAGCAGGGGCGGATTTGAAGAGTTTAGACCAAATAGACGGGTGCCTTTTTATGGGGATTATACATCAACAGTTGGCCTATCAAGATAATTTTCTGTCCGAGGGATTAATACCTTATTCACTTATTGAATTCCAGACAAATCCATTTAAAATTCTTACTGTAGTTATAAAACATTGAATATCTTCAGGTACCATTTTGTGTTTAGTTTACACAGTTTACAGTTTACAGTAATTCCCTCCAAAGGCATCAAAGAAACTTCAGTTCCTATCAGGAAATCTACATACCGAATTCCAGACAAATTCATTGAAGAATCTAATTTAAAGCACAAAAATATCGAATATCGGGAGATGCAGTCATATAGGTGGTTAAACGAAAACGTGGACCCCATTGAACGAACTTCAACTGCCAAATTCTAAATGTGGCTGAAGTCGTCAAAATTTCGAGTTTAAAGGGTTCTGTTATGTGGGAGCTCAGTTGCAAAAAAACTTCAGAAAAATTCCATTTAATTTTTCGAAATTGGCTCAGGTCGAAATAAATTAATAAGACAGAATCGAAACTTTGACTTTGTCATTGATTATATTCAACTTTCCTACTACCTTTCCTGTTTTGAGTTCCTATTATTATTTTAAATTTTCTCAAGGCCCTTTCTAGCTTAGATTAATCAAAATCCATTCCAACATATATCTGCCTTCTACTTTACTCCACACTGACACATGTAAAAGTGTGTGTGTGTGCCTGTGTTCCAGATCACGGCGTATGAGTGCGTATAAAAGTGCATATAAATAGTCCTCAGAACGTCGCCTTGAATGCGTGTAAATGTTTGTTACTTTATTAGAGAGAGACAAGAAAACTAATTGCATTGGCACGCGTTAAGTAAACTTAATGAAATTTTCTTTACAACGTAACAGCAGAGACATAAACCTCATCCACCATGCGAAGCCTAGCATATACGCTCATACCAACACGTACAAGCTGACACACACAAATGTGCGTGTGTCTGTGTATGTTTATGAAAACATTGACATCTATGGCTCCATTAATGCAAACAATTGCATACCAACGTTTCAAAAGCTCACTGTGACCATGGGTCTATGGGCATGGGTATGGGTATGGGTTGATCTCCATCCAAGTGGAGGCTGGAGGTTACGTTTTCATATTCAATAGAGATGGAGAGCCCTGCACAAATGTGTGATGTGTTTCCTGTGAATGAATGAATGAATGAATGAATGAATGAATGAATGAATGAATGAATGAATGAATGGGTGAGTGAGTGCGTGTTAGCTTATGAGGGAATCTTTTGACAAATCTTCTTCCAGTCCCAAGCCTTCTATGATGTGTGTGGTATTTCTATTAAAAACGATGTCCATGTAATTTTAATGAAAATGTATTTGTAAACAGCCAACACCAACACCACTACCGTCACTTGTATGTGAGGATAATAATTTTGGTATGAGATAAGCTAGACACGCAACATGTATATTTTGGACTGGAAATTGTGGGGAAAGGAAAATATATATTTACACATTAAATGGACCACGTTAAAAAGTATCAGTCGGTTTTGCCGTATTCATCTGTATACCCTCAGCCAATTTTCGATTATTTAAATATATTTTGACTTCTGTAAAGATTGATCAAATTGTTGATCCTCTATGGAGTAGGTTCCGAAGGAATTGGCCAATATTGTCGTTTTCAGTTTCGGACCTAAATAAATATGAAATAGATATTGCGGCGTGCCAGGTTTGGACTATATTGGTTACCTCCTTCACCTTATGCGAGATATGTTATAATTTTTAGGAAATGTTAAAATGTGCGTGAGGTGCCAGATATAGTCGACCGAAGTATTCCATTTTCATACTTCATCCAATACAGATAAAATATTGGTATAGGCAAAATTACAAGAAAATCGAACATTTATATCCAATTTATTGCGAAATCACCCATCCCTGACTTGTGCAGATATAATAGTGAAAATTGTGACCATTTGTGGTTGAGGTACCATAAGGGGTTGGTAGATATATAGCATCGTCACAACAGATCTTGTGTTAGCCAAAATGTTTGTATGTGTAAAATTTTATAAATGTTGGATGCTTATTTTGCTTCCCTTGAGTGTTTTGTTTTTAAAAATCTTGAACCCTATGTGAGGAGGTACCAGAAGAAATGGTCCGATATCTACCATCTTTATAACACATCTTGTGTTGATGGGCATATTGAGATATGCCACATCTGAATGGAATCTGAAGTTAACTTCCTTTGTAAGGGAGGTACCATAGGAAGCGGACCAATATATTCTATTTTCAAACCAGACCATGGGTTGATAAATATATTGCGATCTGTGAAATATGAAGAGAACCGGATGCTCATTTCGGATTTTATAGCTGTTGTAGTTATTCAAAACATTGACCCTTTGTAGGAGAGAACCAGAGGGAATGCTCATTTCGGATTTTATAATCGTTTTGGTTATTCAAAACATTGCCCTTGTGGGGGAAGGTACCAGAATCAATGGTCCGATCTCTACCATTTTTATAACAGATTTTGTGTTGATGAAAATATTGGGATCTGTCAAGTCTGAATTGAATGGAATTTTAATGTCCCGTTTTGTGATCTTTACGGATATTCAAAAAAAATCCACAAAAAAATCCACATTCACAGCAGAGCTTGCGTTAACCGGCTGCTTATTTCGCATTTTATAATCGTTTTGGTTACTCAAAACTTTGACCTCTTGTGGGGGAGGTACCAGAAGAAATGGTCCTATCCCTACCATCTTTAAAACAGATCCTTTGTTGATGAAAATATTCAGATGTATCTAGTCTGAATGGAATCAGATGCTAATTTCGCGTTTTGTGACCTTGACGGATATTCAAATGATGGCCCTTTGTTGGGGAGGTGAGAGACGGAGAGGACCGATGTATTCCGCTTCCACAACAGATCCTGCGTTAGTAGAAATAATGGGATGTGTGAAATATGAAGAGAAACGGATGCTTAGTTCGGTTTTTGTAATCGTTTTGGTTATTTAAAACTTTGGCCCTTTGTGGGGGAGTTACTTAACGGAGAAGACCGACATATTCAATCATCACACCAGACCTTGGGTTAATAAAATTATTGAGATGTGTGAAATTTAAAGATAATCGGACTCTTACATTACATGTTATAAGAGTTGTAATTATTCAAAATGTTGACCCTTTGTTGGGGAGGTACCTGGTGGAGTGGACCGATATTGTCCGTTTTCGCACCTGACCTAGCACAGATGAAAATATTAGGATTTGCAAAGTTGGAGTAAAATCGGATTATCCTTTCTCTTTCTGTGCAGTTAATCATTTATTTGAGAATTTGACCTTTTGCGGGGGAGGTGCCAGAAGAAGTGAACCGATATTGCCCAACTCCGAACTCGATCTAAGTTTGACAATAATATTACAATGTACCAAGTTTGGACCAAATGGTATACTCCCTTCGAGAGTTATTGTGCGCACCAGCCAGACAGCCAGACAGACGGACGGACATCGCTAGATCAACTCTAAATGTCCTGAAACGGATTAGGTCCAAAGGTGCCTAGGCTCTAAAACCGTTATTTCGACGAGGCACGTTTTGGCCGTATGAAATTATATATACCCTCTTTAGCCATATGGCTGTGGATATAAAAAACAGGACTTCTCTAAAAGTAAAATAGTCCTTAAATTCTACTTTCCGATTTTCGATATTTTGAAGATTTTAGATAATATTATCAACGCAATCAATCGCAATTTGAAATTTTGGAATCTCCAAAAAAAGTTTAAAATATTTTCAGTAACGTTCTTGGGACGGTAGCTCCTAGTTTTCGATATTTAGCAGGTTTCCGCCAGAGTCGTCAACACAATGAGATTAGACTTGCTCCCACATGTTCTTCCTCGTGACCTTCGCTATTTTAAATGTGTCTTCTTGAAATTTCAATGCAATTTTGATACAACTCAAAATTAAATAGTTGTTTGGAAAACTTTTCGGGTTAAAAAGTTTTTAACTGAATGAGTTATTTTCACTTTGGATTTATTTCTGTGCCTTTTAAGTTGCTGCCATGTCACTCGTGTTAAGGTAGTTCCACATTTTAAATGTTCCAAAGACAATGGATTTTACTTCGGTATACATTTTCCCATTTTGCTAGATCTGAAAACTTTAGCCTGGCTGAACTCAACACCGTCTTATTTGCTTATTAAGTAACATTCACGATACAACCCAATCTACACCTCTAACTTCTTTGTCTTTAAGTTCTGGTTAATGAATGAATGTGTGACAATTTTATGCCACAGGAATGAATTTTCTTCACTTTTGTTCATTTATTAAAAATGCATATACAGACACCAACATATATCCTCACATACATATCTAGACATTTTCTCCATCCGTTTTTCCTTACTTCCCTCTGCTGCTGCATTGGGTATTGAACTAAACTGGACACCACTGCTTCGTTCTGGTTCCGGAGACTGATTGCATTTAATTGTGTTAATAAGCATCATTTTTCATTAGACAATATTTAATGAACCATATGACAGTTGTCTGACACATGATTGCCAAGACATGGACATGGAGATGTCTTAGTTAGCTGGAGGAGCATAGGTGATGAGAAGTGTTAAATTATTTGCACAAAAATGCAATTAGAATTGTGTCGGGGTATGAGAGACAAGGAATGACATTAAATTGTTTATTTTAAATTTCGAAGAAGGGCATGACTTTATGTTTGTGTAGGCAGATTGTGTGTGATTATTAATATTTTGTATGCATGAATATGTTTAACATTTTGGGATGCATAAATAATGTAGATATTTATATCCTCAGCAATATGGCTAGAGAGGATATATATCATTTGATAATGTCAAAACATGCCTTGTCGAAAAAACGGTTTTAGACCCTAGGTTTTCTTCGACCAAATCCGTTTCAGGACATTTGGAGTCGATCTAGGTGGTGCGCACCATAACTCTCCAAGGGAGTATGCGATTTGGTCCTTGGAACATCGTAATATTTTATCAAACTTAGATCGAGTTCGGAGATGGGCAATATCGGTCCACTCACTTTGGTACCTCCCCCACAAGAGGTCGAAATTTTCAAAAAATATATTTTCTTCACTGAAATGGAAACAATAATCCAATTTTGCTCCCACTATGCAAATCCTAATATTTGCATCAGTGCTATGTCTGGTGTGCAAATCGACAATATCGGTCCACTCCATCAGGTACCTCCCCCACAAATAGTCAAAATTGTAAATGATTAAAACTCTTTATTAAATGTGATGTAAGAGTCCGATTGTCGTCAAATTATACATATATCACAATATTTGTACTAACCCAATGTCTACTGTGAAGATGGAATATATCGATTCACTTCTTCTGGAACCTGGAACCCACAAAGTGTAAAAATTTTGAATATCCATGAAGCTCATAAAAAGCGAAATTAACAACCGATTCCATTCATTCCTTGGTCCATCTTAATATTTCTATCAACAAAAGATCTGTTATAAGGATGGTGGAGATCGGACCATTCCTTCTGGTACCTCCACCACAAAGGGTCAATGTTTTTATTACCCAAAATATTATAAAATCCATGATAAGCACCCGGTTATCTTCATATTACACGTATCCCATTATTTCTTTACACACAGGAGCCGAAGTAAAGATGGAATATATCATTCCACTCCTTCTGGTACCTCCCCCACAAAGTCTCAAAATTTCAAAAATCCATGAAGCTCATAAAAAGCGAAATTAACATCCGATTACACTCAAGTCTTAGTATATCTCAATATTTCCATCAACACAAGATCTGTTATAAAGATGGTAGAGATCGGTCCATTGCTTCTTGAACATCCTCCATATAGGGCTAAGATTAAAAAAAACGCTCAAAAAAGCGAAATAAGCATCCAAATCTCTTCAAATTTCACACATTCAAATATTTTTGCTAATGCAAGATCTGTTGTGAAGATAACATGTATCTGCAAACCCCTTCTGATACCTCACCCACAAAGGGTCACAATTTTCAATAATTTTATCTGTCATAACATGCGAAACAAGTCGACGATTCTTTACAACTTACTATATCTAAGAATTACCACTAATTAGAAACGTCCGATACGAAATGAATCTTCTTCAAACCGTATCCACAGAGAGTCAACAATTGGAATAATAACATAACAGAATTCAAAATATATTTAAAAAATCGAACATTGGCTGAGGATATACAGGGTGAGATGAAAAAACTGCAACCAAATTCAGACTGCTGTAATTTCTAAGCCACTCGTCCGACAGCTGTAAAATTATTCCAGTGACAGCTCATTATATTGTTTATAAGCCTACAAAGGCATTTTGGTGAGCATTTTCCAGAAAAAAAGTTATTCATGATGGAATTCAAGCGTGTTAGTGTGATTTCTTTATCATGATACTGGTAGCTTAGCCCGACGTCAAGGTAGTGGGCGGAAAAAAACAGAAACATCAGAAGAAATGGTTCGAAAAGTAAAGAAGCGACTTGATCGAAACCTGCGTCGCAGTGGCCGAAAAATGGCGCGAAACACTAAAATGGCGCAAAATGAGCTCGGGGTAAAGCCATTGAAATTCTAAAAAGTGCAACAGAAAGAAAATAGACTCTAAAGATATGCTTAGCTTGGCCGAAAGTATTGAACTGCCGAATTTGCCTTTTTTCCGATGAGAAAACATTCGTTGTCCAGCAGTTTGTAAACAAACAAAATGATCGGATGTTTATTTGCCAAAGAGGTCAGCTGAAAATGTGCACCTTCGGTTGGCCACCAGAACTCAAGCGCCGGCCATCTTAATGGTGTGGGCCGCCATAACAGCCGATCGTCGCTCTCTGCTCGTATTAATCGACCGTGGCATAAGAATAAATGCCGAATATTATCGTGAAAATATTCTGGAGGGTGCATTAAAGCTTTGGGCACGCAAACATTTTTGCCGCAGACCTTGGACATTCCAACAGGACTCAGCACCATCGCACTCAGCACGCGCCACCCAAGAATGGTTACCAAATGAGTTTTCTTGCTTAATTTCCAGGGCACAATGGCCACCAAAATCTGCGGATACCAATCCGTTGGACTATTGTGTCTGTATTTTGGAAAGCATGGATGGCACTAAAAAATACCAAAGTGTCGATTACCTCAAGCAAGACCTTCGCCGTGAATGGGCAAAAATACCGTAGAGCAACATTTGGGCCGTTTGAAGACCATAATTCATGCCAAAGTTGACCAATTCGAACAAATCTAAGCTTATTCTAAAATTTGATGCTATTTTTGCTTTCATTCAATAAAATTAAAAAAAGATTGGGATATTGCTTTACGTTTTATGGTTGAATTAATTTAGGTAGGTTCGAGTACAGAAAAAAATTTTAAATAATATCCTTTAAGCTGTATTCTTTCACATTATTATCTCTTTTTTTTTATCGAAAAGTGCAAATACAATATCAAAACTAGTGACAGTTCACAGGACAATGCAATTTCGTTTTATCAAATTCTGTGGTGTCTGTTATTGCCTGACTTTTTAATTCAAAATTCACACACCACACAAACAAACACTCTTTAATGGAATCGTGCCACAGGAAACTACCAACCAGCAGCATTGGAAACCAAAAACTATTTGAAATATCTTCTCCGCTTCTTTTTGGGTGCGAAATGGCAATAAGAAACTCCTGAGAAGTTTGGTATGCGTTTGCAATTAAATTAAGTTCTACGGTGACATTTGTATCCGCATTTGCAGCATCTTTTCCCTTTTTCCAGAACGTTTTTCTTTTTTGCAATTCAAGTTTTTAGCCATTGCAGAACAATAAAAAGAAGCTTTGGAATATTTTGGTTGCAGTGTCGTCACATTATCCTGTCAACAAACGCGTTTTAATTAAAGTTTTGCGGTGTTGGTGGGTTTTTCTGGCTGGCTATGGCCGAGACATTTACACCAATGCACTGCTGGTCTTGTGGTTTGGCAAAACGGCGTTCAAAAGCACGGGGTGAGAGCATGTGTGCGAGTGTGTGTCTGGCTCTCATATGTGTTTGTGTGGGTCTACCACATGTTGCAACACTCTATGACAAGACATGTGTGCAAAATTTCGCAAGTAATGGCAAATTATAATGCAGTTCTAAATTGTCCTTTCCTTCACTTCCCTTCCCATCAGAGATACACAAAGTGATTAATGGAGACATTTTTGGTTGCAATGAATTTCAGTGGCATTTCTGGTTATAGATGAATGACTGGCTACGGAAATGGTTGATTTTAATTAATTCCCACACGTTTGATAATGTGTTGCATGATTGATGGTGCTTTCTTAATGAAGTACACCGAAAGATCAAGATTTTTTTCTTACATTATTAGAGTTGGATTAACTTTCAAACCATTTGTGGCATCGGATCCGATGATGAGAGATCATTTTTTTATGATAATTAATTTTTTTATGATAAATAATTAATCAATCACTCTAGAAAGTTTCAGTCGGTTTGTGGACAGATGTTTAGCCTGTAATATCAAAAAAAGTTTATATATAAAAAGTCCTTGATTTTTGACCTTAAGACAAATTTATTTTATTTTCTGAAATTGTTTGGCCTGAAATTCCTGGATAGCATCAGATTTGTGATTTTTTTTACAGAAAACAAATTATTTTTCTAAAATCCACGATTTCTCGGCTTAAAATTCCAAGTGGAGGTAGATCAAGTAGGGGCTTTGGGTGTTCAGACCAAACTTTTTAGTATCCATGTTTATACCTCGCAACATTTAAAATAAAGCTTTAAAATGTTATACCGGCGTTTGGGTTACGTGTAGAATCGGTGCACTTTTTGGTTATATATATATTTTTGTATAGACGCCCATAGGTATATATTTTGGTATCCCAGGTCAACGTTTCTAAACAATATTTACTAGGGGTTTAAAAAAGTCTAAGCGGAAGCAATATTTTTAGGTATGAATAGCAATTCTAAAGGGTTTTGAATTCTCGTATCAATTTTTCATTTTATGGTATTGTCCCTCATAACCCCACATCTCCGAACGAATCGTAATGGGTAAATATAGTTCATTTTCACATCCAATATTCTCTTCGGGTGAAAATTCAGTTAATGGATGGATAGTACATCAATATAATTCAAAACCCCTTAAGGGATATGTTGTTATTGCCGAATACGATTACGGGGACTCGTCTATAAGTTCTCCTGTATAGTTTTCCTATAGTCTATAGATACTGCCTTCGGTCGTCTATAGAGACGCCCTTCAGGTCGTCTATAGGACTCGCTTCTGTTGGTCTATTGAGATTCGCTTCCGGTCGTCTTTAATGAGACCACCTTTAGGTCGCCTTTAGAGACTCACTCCGAGTCGTCCATAAAGACCCCTCCCGGGTAGTCTATAGAGACTCCCATCAGGTCGTCTATAGAGACCCCCTTCCGGGTAGTCTATAGAGACTCCCTTCAGGTCGTCTATAGAGACTCCCTTCAGGTCGTCTATAGAGACTCCCTTCAGGTCGTCTATAGAGACTCCCTTCAGGTAGTCTATAGAGACTCCTTTCAGGTCGTCTATAGAGACTCCCTTCAGGTCGTCTATAGAGACTCCCTTCAGGTCGTCTATAGAGACTCCCTTCAGGTCGTCTATAGAGACTCCCTTCAGGTCGTCTATAGAGACTCCCTTCAGGTCGTCTATAGAGACTCCCTTCAGGTCGTCTATAGAGACTCCCTTCAGGTCGTCTATAGAGACTCCCTTCAGGTCGTCAGGCCGTCTCTATTCAGGCCGTCTATAGAGACTCCATTCAGGTCGTCTATGGAGACTCCCTTCAGGTCGAGACTCCCTTCAGGTCGTCTACAGAGACTCCATTTTTTATTTCGCTTATAGGAAGTCCATTCAGACCACCTATAGAGACTGTGTTCGAGTCGTACATGATTACCGCCTCATACCAAGCTATATAAAATACTCCCTTTTGTTCTTCTATAGGGAAGACCTCGGCTCGCCTATAGGAAAGACTCCTATCTATAGGGAAGACACCTTTCGTCGTGTCTATCTGCTCGTCTATAGAGGGGACTTGCTTCCAATCGCCACTAGATGAGCGTTACTCAATTTCAACAACAGATGAATCGATGAAGAGGGTGCAGAAATAAGCCTTGAATGTGCTCCCTTTATAAGGTACTGACCATAATTTTAGCCTTATGTTGGATTTACTCCTGGAAACTATTAGAAACGGACTAAATTCAAAGACCTGACAATTATTTGCCAAAGAATAACCTTCTACTCTACAAAAATCGTAACATTCTTGACATTACGCAAAGATTGTTCATTTCACTATTGTTGCTCTCTTGAAGTTTGTTTGTTTGTTTATTTATATCTTTTACGGTCATTTCTTGGCGATTGCAGCAACAACAGGCAGCAGAAAATTGTCTCTTTGTTTATTTACATTTTGTTAAGAAAATTTGTTTGTTTTGTTTTTTTTTTTTCCGACATTCACATTGTTTGGTTGGTTGGGTCGGTCGGCCATACAACAACAAAGATGTGTATGCAAGAATTTCCTTCATAAAACTGGAATGGCAATGGCTTGTCCGTTTGGTTATCCTTGTACGTCTCCATCTTTCGGGTTTATTTAGTATCAGCATCTCTTTCCAATGTGTCCAGTTGTGGGGTCATACTGGTGTCAGTGTCTGTCTACATTGGCGGTAATTGAATCAACTCAGGAATTGCTTTCATTCCAGGAGCATTTTTGTTTTTCTTTTGCTTTCGTTTTGTTTTCTCCATAGCTCAGCTCAGCTCGGTTCATTTCAGTCCAGCTTTGTTTTGTTCTTTTGTTTTGAGTTGCAATGTGCACAAATCCACATAAAAGACAACAACAAACAAACAACAACATGAATGGGAGCAGAGTTCAGTAGGAGTAGCAGCAACAATGGTTAGCTCCATCACCGAATGTAGCGAGAGAGCAAAAAAAAAATCTGGATTAATTTTTAATGAATTTCATTTGCTTTCCCGTAGCAGCAATAGCCGGTGCAGCAGCAGGTTGAATGATACCATAAACTTGTCGCAAGCATACAAAACTTGATAGCCAGGATTCCAGTTGTTCTGATATCCCAGAAAACTTTTCAATGCGAAGTTAGGTTTAGTTGAAATGAATATTATGACCTCAGAGAACTTAGATGCCATGTAATTGAATAATTGTGATATTATTTACACTGAACCCATTATTGCCTAGTTCCTATTATTATATTCCCATTATATATGATCCTTCTGAGCAGGTGAGGGAAATATAAATAATTTCTCTTCATTTTAAGTTTTTTAATATTAAATGTTTAATGGAATATTTTTGGTTAGAACCTTTTCTTTTTTGGTAGAATCCAAATCGTTCATTTATAGCAAGATTCTAAAAGCGGTATAAGATTTGAAGGACTCTAACTTTGAATGGTGATTTTCTTGAAATTTATTAAAGAACTCTTATTTGTATTTCCGGACATTTAAAACAAATTTTTAATAAAGGAATTTAAACTTAAACGATGATAAATAAACTAATTTTTATTTAAAGCTACTGTCACCCAATGGTAGGCTATTTCCTAAAATGTTTATTTATTGAAGTTATTTAAGTTCTAATCAAAAATTTTTAACAAATGTCTCTGAGTTTTATTCAGTTATTCTGAGAATTCATCAATTTTTATACCCTACAACACCATGTGTTGGGGCTATTATAAATTTGATTGGGCCATAAATTATGTAACACCACGAAATATTAGATTTCCACATAGGAAAGTATATATGGATCTTCCTATCTCGCCGAGCTGAGTCGATCTAGCATGGTCGGCCCCGCACGACTATAGTCTTTGCTCACTTGTTTTTATTAAATATATATTTAACAAGTAAGAAAAGGCTATAGTCCTGCGGGGCCGACCATGCTAGATCGACTCAGCTCGGCGAGATAGGAAGATCCATAATTTATGGCCCAATCAAATTTATAATAGCCCCAACACATGGTGTTGTAGGCTAAATATAATGAAATGGTCATCCAAAATGCTCGACTTCTTCCCGTTCCGTAGTCTCTCCCCATGTAGAGCAACTGCAAAATCAGGAAAATGTTTTTTATACCCTCCACCATTCTATGGAGGGTATATTAACTTTGTCATCCCGTTTCTTACTCCTCGAAATATTCATAATAGACCCTACAAAGAACAATATATATATATATATATATATATATATATATATATATATATATATATATATATATATATATATATATATATATATATATATATATATATATATTCTGGATCGGCGTAAAATTCTAAGACGACCTAGCGATGTCTGTGTCTGTCTGTCTGTTATTCTTTCGAACGAATTGAGATATAAGACTAAAAATTTTGCATACAGGCATAGTTTATCAGTAGGCAGGTTAAGTTCGTAAATGGGACATGTCGATCCACGTTGTCGTATAGCCCCCATATAACGGTACCTCCCGATATTCGGCATTTTCATGATTTTAGCGACATTATTAATGGGTACAGGCAAATATTTTTGTATGCAGGTCCAAGCCCTCGTATAGCCCCCATATAACGGTACCTCACCGAAATCGTTTGAAATTTCGCACTGGAAGATCCTAATGGGTACTACAGTCTATGCCAAACATTTCTGTACAATAGTCCAAGTCTTCCTATAGCCCCCATATAACGGTACCACCCGATATTCGGTATTTTTATGATTTCAGCAACATTATTCACCGAAATCGTTTCAAATTTTGCACTGGAAATTCTAATGGGTACTACATCCTAAGACAGAAATTTGTCTGTCCATGTTTACGTCTTCGTATAGCCCCCATATAACGGTACCTCCCGATAGTCGGTATTTTGACGATTTTAGCGACGGGAATTGTTTCAAATTTCCTACTGGAAGATCGTAATGGGTACTACAAACTATGACAACAATTTCCAACTCCGTCTTTTCATGATTTTTGTGGCATTATTCATCGTAATTGTAACAGATTTCGTGTTTGAAGTTCGTAAAGCCTATGACAAAAAATTTCATACACAAGTCCGCGTCTTCGTATAGTCCCCATATAACGGTTTTCATTTAAGTGGTAGTTTTCGGATATTTTGTTTTTGAAAATTTTCAATTTCCTTCGAAATGGTGGAGGGTATTAAAAGTTCGGCCCGGCCGAACTTACCTTCTTTTTTTACTAGTTTTTTTTTTTCATTTGAACCCATAAATTTACATCTCCATAACAGCAGGCAGTAAGTCTGAACCTAACGCTACTCGTATGCAAAATTTTGTGAGAATAGGTCGATAATTACGACCTGTATATAATAGCTTCAACAGACAATTTCAGAGGGTGTAGAAAAACTTTAGAAAATATACAATTCAAAATTGTAAGTCAAATTAAAAAAATCGCATGCGATAAAAAATATGACATCAATTGAAAAAATGTAACAAGAAATATTCACTTTTTATTGGCATATATTTACGCATGTTTCTTATTTTTTATCCATTTCTTGTAAGAGACCATTCCAAATTGATTGTGAATTGTGAAAATTTCCCCAGCGGTTCTTGACTTATAATCGGTCCAACTAAGGTATATGAGATTGTATATATTTTGCTATATATGCGATATTTGAGATATGAGCATCAATGTAATGGCGAAATTTTCGCGTATTTTTGATTTCGCCAGGATTAAAACTATTCGCGGTTTAGAGGAAATGTATGTATTTTTTACATAAAAATTATGGTCTATTTTAGCCTCTAAATGTGGTCTGACAACCATTCAAATTGGTAGGCTTCTGCCAAGCCTTAAACTCTAACTCCATGCAAAATGCCGCATCGAGTGGTCATTAAATGTAACCTGTAGAGCAACAGCAAAATCAATATATTCTTCTGTTTTTGGTCTATTTCAACCTTTAAATATTTTGCGATCATCTCCATAATTCAATTCATTCTTCATTTCTTCACATCATTTTCAATTTCGTGATTGTGACCTCTAGCTTGATTACAGACGAATAGACAGATGAACGGACATACATAGCCAGATCTACTCAGCTCGGCGATACAGGATGATCCATATATTGTTTCCTATGGCGGGAGCCAATATTTGGAGGTGTTACATAATTTTTGACTCAATCGAACTTATTATACCCCACATACAAAGTGTTGAGGATTTACAAATTCTGAATTCTTTTAATCGATTTTTAAGCAAATTGTTATTGGTAGATCCAAGGTCCGACACGAGGATTTTTTTAAAATTTTGGTTCAAGGAATGACTATGATTGCTTATTATAGGCTTAATATATTGCACTAATTGCCAAATGTTATTATAATTATATTTTATGGTTCGGAATCTTCACTCTGGTTTCTAAACAAATTTTTATTAAAGGTATCTGAATCACAATTGCAGATTTCGAACCGATTTCGATTTGACAAGTTTTTAAGGAGATTTTTATTTGACGAACTTTGAGTTTTAATAGTGGATTTCTAATCAAGAATTCTTAATCAAAACCAGTAAAGAAAGCCATAAAGTCACAGGGGGGGGGGGGTGACTTTATGATACCCTACACCACTTTGCTAATTAAGAAGAGCTCCACATAACAATTAAAAGTTTTTATGGGAGAATTCAATCATACAAGTATGCCGAAGCATTTGTATCTTTTAAATCCGGATCTGTATAGCCCATTTGGTGCACAATTAATTTAAAATCGGATAAATGTATACATGGGAGCTATATTTAAATCGAAACCGATCTTGATAAAATTTGGCAAAGATATTTCTGAGCTGCATTTGATATATTTCCCTGAATACCGTTGTTACGGAGTGGATATTGCGGTTGTGGGTAACAAATATAACAAATCGGATGAACAATATATATGGAAGCTATATCTGAACCGATCTTCACCAAATTTGACATACAAGCTTCCACACTCAATTCGGTTGTAAGTGCCAAATTCCATCCCATTTAGACAAATATTAGACGTTTGGTGCACAACAAAAGGTAAATCGGACGAAGTTATATATGGGAGCTATATCCAAATCTGAACCGATGTCGATAAAATTTAGCAAATGTATTTCTGAGCTGTATTTGATATATTTCCCAAAATATTGTTGTTGCAGAGTGCATATTACGGCTGCGGAGGACAAAAATAACAAATCGGATGAACAATATATATGGGACGAAGATATATATGAGAGCTATATCTAAATTTTGACCGATTATCTCCAATTTCAATAGGGTTCGTCCTTGGGCCAAACAAATGATCTGAGCAAAATTTCATAAATGCGACCTGTACTTTGTTTACAAAAATACATGGACAGACGGACGGAGGGAGACACGGACGGACGGACATACATAAATCGACTCAGAATGTGATTCTATGCAGACCATCAAAAGGAACTATGTGTCTATCTCGTTTCCTTTTGCCTGTTACAAACAAATGCACATAGACATAATACCCTGACAAACTTGTGGTGTAGGATATAAATATTCTAAGAAATGTGCATATAAGGACTTGGAGTCTAACACTTGAATTTTTAAACAACATTTTATTGGAGGGCTCTGAGTCCTACTCATGCTGGTTATAATCAAGGCGATTCTGACTCTATTTTTAAGAAATTTCTTTTTAAGGATTTCAATCGTGGATTTTTAAACAACCTTTTAATTGAAGGACTCGGAGTACTAGTGGCGATTGTTTATTAAATTTAAATTAAAGGAAAGGAAAGGTACAATAATATGACGCTTTAGGAAAACTTGGACCCATATAGACAACATTATACCACACGAGAAGAACCCACTACAAACTCGAAGGACCGAATTTAAAAATATTCCGTTAGAAAGTATGGCTAAAGTCGTCAAAATACCGAATATCGGGAAGTACAATTATATGGGGGGCCACTCTACAACAATGATCTTCGGCACCAGATAACTTGTGGAGTTAAACAATTAATTTTTATCGAGATCGGTTCAGATATTCTAGCTTCGACACACACCTCCATCCGTTTTAACGGTTATTGCTCACTACATGTAATATGAGCCCAAATTGAATAGATTTTCCCATATTTAACCGATTTTTTCCATTTAATAAAACTTTGTTACGGGAGCTCTATTAAATTCGCATAGTGGTGTAGATTATCATATAGTCTGCCCGCCCGACTTCTAAATTTTTTTGTACTGGTTTTATTTTGAATTAATTTCAATTTCTTCACTGGGCACCTTTTGATCGTTGCTAAATGCCGTAAGTATTTTCCATCTATAAGTAATTGTCATCTCCGGGTACTGTTATCTTATTACACGACCACTTTTATGACCAACAACAGGTCGTTTCAGTTTGATGGCAGGTATCTCTCGTTGCAATAAACAAGGATAAAATATGATCAAGTTAAATTTAATAATACCAAAGCTGTTTCTTACAAGAAGATTCTTTCTTCTCATTTCAGTTTGACCTGCCGGGATGAAGTTTATTTCGACTTATGAGTCAACATGGAAAATTACTGTATAGTAAGAGGGTAGTAAAGCTGTGTTATTTGTTGTGAAGAAAATAATTAGCAATAAAATGTTTGGAGTTACATCTGAAATAATTTTGAATGGGGTTTAAAGTGGGGCTGCAGCTCTATTCTGCATCTTTTATCGATTGAGAAGATTTTAATATTTCTTTTGTCATTGGATCCTGGAAATTAACACCAATATTGCAGGGTGATATAAAAAACTGCAACAAAGTCAAAGGTCATCATTTTTACATTCTTTTAAATTTATTGAATGAAAGCGAAAAATGTCGGAAATAGCATCAAGTTTTAGAATAAGTTTAGATTTGTTCGAATTGGCACGAATTATGGCCCTCAAACGGCCAATGAAACCGTCACACGCTGCCCGAATGTTGCTCTGCGTTATTGTGACCCATTCCCGGCGAAGCGCAACCTTGAGGTGATCGAAACTTTGGAATTTTTTAATGCCAACCTTGGCATCCAAAATACTCCAGACGCAAGAGTCCAACGGATTGGTATCCAGAGATTTTGATGACCATTGTTTGCGTGCCCAAGGCTTTAACATACCCTCCTGAATATTTTTGCGAAAATATTTGGGATCTATTCTGATGACACGGTCGATCAATACGAGGGGAGAGCGACCATCGGCTGTTATGGCGGCCCACACCATCACCATGGCCGGCGCTTGAGCTCTGGTGGCCGGCCGAAGGTTCACATTTTCAGCTGACCTCTTTGACAAGTAAAAACGATAATTTTGTTTTTGTTTACAAACTGCTGGACAATGAATGTTTTCTCCTCGGAGAAAACCAAATTCGGCAGTTCGCCACTTTCGGCCAAGCGAAGCATCTCCTTAGCTCTTTTGAGTCGAATTTCTTTCAGTTGTAGTGTAAGTTCTTGCACTTTTTGGAATTTTCAGTGGCTTTACCCTGAGCTCAGTTTTCAATATTTGCCGAATGGAATATTGCGATATGTTCAGCTCACGATCCCTTTTCGGCTGCCACTACGATGAGGGTTTCGATCAAGTCGCTTCTTTACTTTTCCGTCCACTTTCTAGACGTCTGGCTACGCTACCAGTATCACAAAAACGAGCGATGACATGAGACACAATAGATTTATTTACATTTAAATGCTGGAGAGCTCTAATGATAGCCACTTGTGGTTTTCCAGCCAAATATAAAGAAATCAAAGTATCACGCTTGACTTTTTTTTTCTGAAAATTTCTCACCAAAATGCTTTTGTGTGCTTGCTGTCACTGGAATTATATTAACAGATGTTGTTGTTGTTGTAGCAGCTCATACATCTGTGTTCGTTCGGTTACCATTTTTGTGACTCCATTCAATCAGGATCTGCCTATAAGTCCAGTCCCAAAAAGGATGCAACCTGTGTGGTTTGTGTCCATAACGAGACTTGAGTTAGGTGAGTAGGCTTGGCTGGGCAGCGAAATAGGTGCAGCGTGTTATGCCGTCGCTGTGCCACAAGCCGTCGCTGTTAATCCGAGCCCAGTAGGAATTTAGGCAGCTGCACCATCCGGATCGTAATTGAGCCAAAACTACTCGGGTTTGTCGGGGCAGCTCTCGTTCTTCAGCTGTGACGGGAGGGGGATGGTCTCCTAGCACAGTATTCACTCTGTATCATTCAATGGCTTCTGAGACCGCATTAGAGTGAATACTATTCAGTCCCACTTGATAGTCCTGTTGATCTACAGGCTCTCTCTTATACCTCTGTACCTCTCTTCTTAGATTATGAAGATCTTTCTTAACGTGCCGGGGCGGAGGTTGCTTATTTACAAGATGGTGATTCGGATGGCTTTGTCTATAACACCCAAACAGGTATTGCATTGACAGCATTTTGTTATGCTGTCGCACCGGTAAGACCTTCGCCTCCTCATGTAGGGGATCGACAGGTGTCATGAGAAGGCGCCTTGTTGCTATCGAATGTGACCCCTTGGGATATACAGCTGTCGGATGAGTGCCTTAGAAATGGCAGCAGCCTGAAATTGGTTGCAGTTTTTTTCATCTCGCCCTGCATTTAAAGATTCCACTGCTTTAAATGAAGTGCTGAAAGCTTCCAAGCGTAGAATAACATACATTTTTCACTTTCGCCCTTATGAAAAATAATAATTTCCTCCGTTAGCTCCTTTCATTTTCCTGAATAAACAAAAGTGAAATTAACTCTATAAATAGCAAATGGCACGGAATTATAAGACGAAGGAACTAGTATAAGAACAGGCGAAAGAAACGACTTCACAGCCAACGCCATCATACAGATGATATTAATTACATAATAGCTGTAATATGCACTCATATGTTATGCTTAATTGTAGTTGTTGTTGTTGTAGTACCCACTCCTGGCCATTAAACCATCACCGCTGTCGACACATCAAACCATGAAGTCATCATCATCAGCGTCATCTAGTCGAGCCACCAACCAACCATCCATCCATTCAGCCACACACACACTCTCACTCCCTCGCTCTCTCTCTCTCTCTCGCCGCGGAAATGACAGAGCGGTAAGTGATGCAAGAAAATGCACATAATTAAATATATCAACACTGAAGTGTGGACGTTGTAATGTTTGCAACACGCCAACACTTTCAAATCATCAGCATAAATACACCAACTACAACTGTTATGCCTTGAAACCGAGAGGAGCTGGCAGCGTTCATGGATTGTAGTTGCAGTTGCAGTTCACACAACTTGCTTTTACTATATCATTTACAACAAGTAAAAAAGCTGTAAGTTCGGCCGGCCGAACTTTTAATACCCTCCACCATTTGGAACGAATTTTGCACTTAAAAATAAATAAATAAAATCCCTTAAAAAATTTTGTTAAAATCCTAAAAATACCGAATGTAGCCTTTATATTATGGCCTATACGACGACTTTTGTCATAAGCCGCTACAATATTCAAAAGCGAAACTTGAAAAAAAAACAAGTAAGCAAAAGCTATAGTCGTGCGGGGCCGACTATGTGATACCCTACAACACTACAATATGTTAAAAGCCCCCTTATGTTCAAATCCATTTTGAAAGATTTCGCCTTTGAAATTATGTCACGTTTCACTGCCCAATTATTACCCTTAGCAATTTGATCAGAAACATTTGCCCAATATTTGCGCACTCCGTCGTGCTGGTAGTTCTTGTGGTCCATTTTACAGCTAAATTTATCTCTTTTCAGGCGTGTCGATTAACTTCAATTGTGTCATCAGGAATTTTTTTTTCCGTTTTTGGTTCATTTGAACCCCTAACTATTTTGCCAAAAGCAAAAGGCTCCTCTGTACCTCCAAATTTAGACTCATCTATATGATTTGTTTGTCTACGATATTTTTATGGTATTTTTTCATACAAAAGTAGTGGTCCATTCCACCCGCTGTCCTAAACTATAACTTCATGCGAGATTTCGTATCCTTTGGTTTCTATTTATGACCTTTATAACGGCTACAAAACCAGGAACATTTTTAGTTGTTGGTCCATTATCCCTATGGTCCCCTAAATATAATGCGGACATCTTTGAAAAAAATAGGCGTAACATTTCTGAGCCTAACCTACCCTTTTTCGTGACGATAATTGCAATATGTATATAATAACCCCAACTTGTGTTGTTAAATGAAAAAAATATTACAAAATGTATTCTTCAATATTATAAGTCGAAATGAAAAAATCGCATGCGATAAAAAATATGAAAAAATAAAAAAATATCACAAAATACTACAAAATCTATATTCACATCATTATTGACATCTTTTTTATGCGATTTTTTTAGATTTTATTCTTTTATGCCAAGAGGGCATTCTGAATTGACAAAATTTGTCAAAATCGGTCAAGCCATTCTTGAGATATAAGCATTCTAGCCAACATCCCCTTTCTATATATATTGTAAATATTTCGCTACATGTATCCGATATATTTACTATCGGGATCTATATAACGGTCAGAATTGACCTGTTCGTCATTTGTGATTTCGTCGTTATTAAAAATATACGCGGGTAGATAGAAAATTTGGCTTTTATTTAACAGAAATGTTATGGTCAATTTCACCCAGCCCGAAGCTCTAGCCCCATGCTAACTTCCGCTTCGATTGGTCCAGAATTGCGTCCTGTAGAGCATTTGCAAAATTAGGAATGTTTTCTGTTTTTGGTCCATTTCAACCCCTTAATATTATGCGATCATCTCCAAAAGAAATAGGGTTCTATTCTGGCCTCAGTCCCACCTCCTTTCTAAATTTCGTGAAGATTGGGCCATAATTGCGACCTGTAGAGTGATTACAAATTAACATGGACAGATGGACAGACGGACGGACGGACATACATAGCTAGATCAACTCAGCTCGGCGAGATAGGAAGATCCATATATACTTTCCTATGTGGGAAATCAATATTTCGAGGTGTTACATAATTTTTTGGCCAAACAAACTTAGAATACCCCCAACACATAGTGTTGCAGGGTATAAAAACATAAAGTTCGGCCGGGCCAATAATAATACCCTTACCCTTTAATACCCTCCACCTTAGGGTAAAGGAAACATTAGAAGAAATGTGGCAAAAACCATTAAAATGCCGAATATCGGAGGTATCGTTATGTGGGGGCTATACCAAATCGTGGACCTACACATGCAATGTTTCACCAAAGGAGGTAGAACCCATTATGACCTACAAATACCAATTTTCAGATCTGTGAAAAAATGTGGCAAAGATCATCAAATTACGGAATACCGGGAGGTACCGTTATATGGGGCCTATACCAAAACGTGGACCTATAATTACAATAACTCGCCATGCGAACTAGGACCCATTATGATCTACAACTACCAATTTTCAGAGAAATTCTTGAAAAAATGTGTCAAAAATCATAAAAATACCGAATATTGGGAGGTACCGTTATATGGGGACTATATCAAAACGTGGACCTATACATACAATGTTTCGCCACACGAACTAGCACCCATTATGACCCACAAATATCAATTTTTAGACAAATCAGTGAAAAATGTGGCAAAAACCATCAAAATACCGAATATCGGGAGGTACCGTTATATGGTGGCTATACCAAATCATGGACCCATACATGCAATGTTTCGCCACCGGTGCTGGAACCCATTATGACCAACAAATACCAATTTTTAGACAAATCCGTGAAAAAATGTGAAAAAAATAAAATACCGAATATCGGGAGGTACCTTTATATGGGGGCTATACCAAAACGTGGACCTATACATGCAATGTTTTGCCACACGCACAGGTACCCGATATGACCTAAAAGTACCAATTTTCAGACAAATCCGTGAAAAAATATGGCATAAACCATCAAAATACCGAATATCGGGAGGTACCGTTATATGGCGACTATACCAGAACGTGGACCGATATATCTCATTTTCAATACCAACCATCCTAGACACAATACAAATTGCTCTGCTAAATTTTGGCGCTCTACGTCAGATAATGTGGGCTGTATCGTGATTTCAACAAGCAGACAGACAGACGGACATCGTTAAATCGACTTTGAATTTTATGCTGATTATGAATATATATACTTTATGGGGTCTACGACGAATATTTAAGGATGTTACAAACGGAATGACAAAGTTAATATACCCTCCTTTCCAAGGTGGAGGGTATAAAAAGGAGGAACCATTGTATGGGACTATACCAAAACGTGGACCTACATTACCCATTTTCAATACCAAAAGTCCTGCAGACATAATACACATTTGAGTACAATTTTATCAACCTAATTCATTTCGTTCGGAAGCTAGAGAGATTTCCACAGACTTACAGACGGAACAGATGGATAGACGAACAGACGGACGGACATCGCTAAATCGACATAGAATTTTATGCTGATCAAGAATATATAAACTTTGTGGGGTCTAAAATGTATATTTCGAGGTGTTACAAACGGAATAACACACATAATATACCCTCCATACTATGGTGGAGGGTATA
Organism: Musca domestica; assembly: GCF_030504385.1. Lineage (NCBI taxonomy): Eukaryota > Metazoa > Arthropoda > Insecta > Diptera > Muscidae > Musca > Musca domestica. Next base: position 250,744 of record NW_026712322.1, on the reverse strand, counting down.
CAAACAAGTAACAGCCGGAAAATATGCAAAAGATGTTTTGTATAAACAAAGCAACAACAACACACACATTATATCAAACAAACACCATTGCATATTTCTCCAAAGGTCTATTACAGGTCCAACATCTCACCCACAACTAGCATTAAGATGTGTAACATTCGCCTTACATTACAACGAATGTCGTCATTTTATCCTCAGACTTACGCTCACTTTTACTGCCTCGTCAACACTCAGCGTCACTTGTTATATTTACAAAAATAAACAAACACACATACATATTTACGTGTATATGTTATATGCAAAATGCAATGCACAAATTTCGGCACACAAGGGACGTTTGTTCGCCTCCAACTCGCTGTACATCTTAAACTTACTTTCTTCTTTGTTCGGTTACAAGTTATAATAAAGCACATTTACTGCACTTGTCTTGAGTTGTGTGCGCTTATGTTGTTGTTATTTTTGTTGTTTGTTGGTATGTAAACTATAAGTACAGGGCTGTCTGGTTGGCCCAAGTGCATACAAACACTTTCACATAGTTTGGCCAGACTTAATGTATGGCAGCTGTGCATGTAAATCAACTTGTATGGTTTGTTTGGCGATATTAAAAAGTTGTGTAAGAAGAATCGGTGTAAACATTGCAAGTAAAAACGACGGAATTAAGATGTTATATCCACGGCATGATTTAAGGTATTTCTGAGGATATGAATCAGCCCAACAACGAGAGCTAGCTCACCAGTTCCAATTTTTTAAATCATTATTAAGTCAGTGTTACATAACATTAAATTTAAAAATTTAATTAATTTAAAAATTTTGGACGATTTAGTCCTAACAAGTAAAAAACATTAAGTCCGGCCGGGCCGAACTTTTAATACTCTCCACCTTAGGGTAAAGGAAACGATAGAACACGTTATGACCCACAAATACCATTTTTTAGACATATTAGTGGGAAAATGTGCCAAAAATCTTGAAAATACCGAATATCGGGAGGTACCGCTACATGGGGCAATACGAAAACGTGAACCTATACATAAATAAAGACCAAAGGAACTAGAACCCATTAGGACACACAAATACCAATTTTCAGACAAATCCGTGAAAAAATGTGGCAAAAGTTATCAAATTACCGAATATCGGGAGGTACTGTTATATGGGGACTATACCAAAACGTGGACGGATATATCTCTTTCCAATACCAACCATCCTAGACACAATACAAATTATTCTGCTAAATGTTGACGCTCTACGTCAAATAATGTGGGCTGTATCATGATTTCAACAGACAGACGAATAGACAGAGAGACGGACATCGTTAAATCATCTTAGAATTTTATGCTGATTATGAATATATATACTTTATGGGGTCTACGACGAATATTTAAGGATGTTACAAACGGAATGACAAAGTTAATATACCCTCCTTTCAAAGGTGGAGGGTATAAAAATAGTATTTGGAAGTCAAATGCGCCACTTTTATACCCTCCACCATACTATGGAGGGTATATTAATTTTGTCATTCCATTTGTAAGTCCTCGAAATACTCATGTCAGACCCAACAAAGTATATATTAAACTCTAAGACGATGTAGCCATGTCCGTCTCTCTGCCTGTGTGTCTGTCTGTCTGTTGGAATCACGCTATCTTTCGAACAAATTGAGATAGAAGGCTAAAATTTTGCACACATATATATTTTGCCAGTAGGCAGGTTAAGTTCGTAAATGGGCCATGTAGGTCCAAGTTATCATATAGCCCCCATATAACGGTACCTCCCGATATTCGGTATTTTGATGATTTTAGCGACATTATTCACCGGAATTGTTTCAAATTTGGCATTTGAAGTTCGTAATAGATACTGCAGCCTAAAACTGAAAATAATCTGTGTAGGTCCACGTCTTCGTATAGCCCCTATGCAACAGTACCGCCGATATTCGGTATTTTGATGATTTTAGCGACATTATTTTCCGGAATTGTTTTAAATTTCGCATTTGAAATTCGTAATGGATACTTCAGCCCATGCCAGAAAATTGTCTGTGCGGCTCCACGTCTTCGTATAGCCCCAAATATAACGGTACCCCCTATATTCGGTATTTTGGTGATTTTAGCTACATTATTAACAGATTTTTTCTCAAGTTTCGCATTTAAATATTGTAATAACGTATGACAAAAGTTGCCTATGCAGGTCCACGTCATCGTATAGGCATTCGGTATTTTTAAGATTTTAACAGAATTTTTAACGGATTCTATTTATTTTTTTTATTATTTATTTATTTATTTTTTTTTTGAAATTGCCAAATTTGTACCAAATGGTGGAGGGTATTAAAAGTTCGGCTCGGCCGAACTTACAGCTTTTTTACTTGTTACCTTTACGAGTAACGACAACTATATACTCTTTTCCTTACTAGTCGGTCAAAAATAATGACAACTAAATACAAGTAAGGAAAAAGTTACTCCTAAAATAATTGATCGTACGCACCAAAATTCATTGCATATGGGCTGACATTAACCATTTGGTAACCAATAATCGTCAAATCGGAAAGATACATGTGGGAGCTATATCTGAATCTGAACCGTTCAAAATTAAATATGGCAGAGGTGTTACTGGAGTACATATAATACATGGTTTTAATTATCATTGTTGTGGAGTGTATATTACGAATGTGGGGGACTTAAACCCCAAATCGGATTAATTATCTATTAGACCTATAGCTATACATGAAGCGATTTTCAACAAATTTGAAGTTCTTGCTTCTGGGCTGGATTCAATTGGATGTGCCGAAATCCATTCTATTTGGACGAACGTTACACAAATGGTCACAATAAAATTGAAATCGCTCTAAAATTGATTTGATTCGGACGACACAAATCTGATCCAATTATCAATAATTTCAATGGGGTTCGTCCTTGAGCCAGGCTTGTGGAAAATCTCAATTTCAATCAGACAATGGGACGTGTACTTTGTTTACAAAAAATTATGGACAGATGGACGGACATACATAAATTGATTCAGAATGTGATTCTACGAAGATCGTCAAAAGCTACTACGGTTCTATTTATTTTCCTTCTACAAATGTACTATATTTTTACCAGATCATTAGTTGATGAATATATTGAGATGCACCAAGTCATTCATAAAACGCGGTATTAGTATTCTATTCCAAAATCGGATTCCGCGTTTTATGAGCTTCAAGGATATTTAAAATGTTGGCAAATTGTGGGGGAGGTACCAGAAGGAGTGGATCGATATACCTCATCTTCACAGCAGATTTTGTGTTAGTAAAAATATTGACTTGATTGAGTGGACCGATATTGTCAATTTTTGCACCTGACGTAGTTGGAGCAAAATTGGATCATCCTTTCTTTTTCTGTACAGTAAAATAGTTTTTGAAAATGTCGACCTTTTGTGGGTGAAGTTCCAGAAGGAGTGGACCGATATTGTCCATCTCCGAACTCGATCTAAGTTTTACAAAAATTTTACGATGTACCAAGTTTGAACCACATCAGATACTCCTCCCTTCGAGAGTTATCGTGCGCACCAGCCTGACAGACAGACTAGATCGACTCCATAAGTCCTGAAACGGATTTGGTCCAAAGAGACCTAGGGCTTAAAACCGTTATTTCGACTAGCCACGTTTTGACCGTATCAAACGATATATACCCTCTCCAGCCATATGGCTGAGGGCATAAAAAATTCAAATATGAACTTCTACAGCCAATTATCTGTCAGAGAAGGTGCTGCCTTTACGAACTCCAAACACTAAGTTTGAACTAATTTCGTTGAAAAGTCCAGCTATAATTATTAAAATACCGAATAGAGGGGTTCGACGAAGACGTGGATCAGTGCTGTAAATCTTCGGTCATAGCAGGTCCATGATGAACTCCAAATATCAAATATGAAACAATTCCGTTGAAAAGTGTGACATAAATCATCAAAATACCATATATCTGGAGGTAAAGTTACATAGGGACTATACCGAAATTTGGACCTACGACCGTTGTGTGCAAAGATCTTTTCTACATACTAGGAACACAGACTCGTAAATTCGGGTTTAACATGTGACAGTTTAACATTAAACAGTAACTTTAAATCTGATGGTATAATTAGATGGGGTCTATACAAAACTTGGACCTATATAGCCAGTTTTCAATAACAAAAGTCCTGCAGAGCAAAAATACATCTGAGTTTATGAACCTATTTCGTTTTGTACGGAAGCTAACTTTATTTCTACTAACCGACAGACAGACGGGCGGACATCGCTAAAGCGACATAGAATTTTATGCTGATCAAGTTTCTGGCATATCGCTTATGTAACGAAATTTTAGGGAAGACAACGGAATTGGGTTTTAAAATTCTTTATAACTAAATTATAAAATTGTTCCCTCGATTTCTTTACCACCCTAGTTGAAGTTTTAAAATTTTCGGCCACACAAAAATTTAGCTAAGGTGCTATTAAGTATTTCATTCGACTACACAGCCACTGAATTTTAAACTCGATATTCATAAATAAACGCAACCATCCAAGATGACAACAAAACACTGATAAAATTCCAAGGAAAAAGATTACGATAAGAACGTTAATGTTTATATGTGTGGACAAAATTGCTTACACACAAAAAAAAAACCAACGCAAAACAATCAAGAATATGAGCTACAAGGCGAAACAAAAGCTGCTGAAGGAGAATGGAGCGACGAACGAAGACAATGGCACCAGTAAAATGCAAACATTTTGTCATATTTAACATAATAAATCAACAAAAGGATACAACACCAAACGGGCGACATAAACAACATAAATAAGAAGAGCGGCAGGAGCAGTAACAACAATAACAACAAGAATTACAGCAGAGACCATCAAGTCAGCAGCTACAGCATCACGCTTCTCTTCATCCAACCAACTACTGGAAGCAAAAGGATATTCAGTAATGCAAGTTGAACGTTGCCAGCGCCAGCAAAAGTGACATCATCATAATCGTTTTCGTTCTCCGAGGATGAATCTGCCGACGAGGACGAGTGTCGACAGGGCTGACTTTGTCACTTGCCTTCATCATCCTCAACGTCCTCAGCGTCATCGCCATCGTTTGTATTGTCAATGTAAAATATTCGTCAGCCAGTGAGAAACGGTGAAAAGTGAAAGAAGCAACCAAGACAAGTCATCGTATCAACGAAATACTCGATTATGGAACATTTCATCAAACAATGGCAGCGGAAAGGAATGGTTGACAGCAACTGCAGTGTCACTTTTATTCAATAGCTTACACAGGGCAAGTCGAAAACATTGTGCCATAACTGCTCACACACACAGAGACACACAATCATGTACACTTTAAAACAAATACAGATTGCAGATAATTTGAAGGATTTTTGAAAGGAAAAATGATTTAGGGCAGCAGCGTAGTCAAATTTGTAGGAAAGGAGAATGGACAAGTTTTTATATCCTTTTGTTTTTTTTAATCACCGGAATTGTTTCAAATTTCGAATTTGAAGTTCGTAATGGGTACTACAGCCTACGAGAAAACATACCTACGTATAGCCCCCATATAATGATACCTCAAGATATTCGGTATTTTGAAGATTTAGCGGCATACTACAGCCTATGACAAAAATTACTTATGCAGGACCACGTCTTCGTATAGCCCCAATATAAGAGTTTTTTATTTGAGGGCATTTTTCAACGGCTTTTTGTTTGAAATTTCCAATTTCCAGTTCCTTCCAAATGGTAGAGGGTACTATAAGTTCAGCCCGACCGAGCTTCTTTTTTACTTGCAGATATTGAAATTGGTATATTAATTTAATATTGAATCTACGTTACATGTTTATATCCTCGGTATTTCAAAAGGGTTTACCCTCATTTTCCAACCATAATACCAGTCATTCTATGTGGGTAGATTATCTTCTCGCGCATAAATCCCACTATAACTGAGCATCCTGATATTCAGTACATTAAGGCTTTGGTCCAAATATCGGCTGTAATTTGACGTTTCAGGCTCTCAATAGGGAAGTTATGTTTATCTCTCGTGGATGATTTTTGCAAAATATTCCTCAAAGGAATTCTTTGATAAAACCTTAAATTTAGATATATTTTTTAAGATCCTCCGATACATTTTGTAGTTATTGCCCCAAGGACGATTCTTTTTTTATATATATTAATATATTACTAGCTAGTGCCCGCTACGAAAATTTAACCATAAAATTTAAAATTCTTTCCAACAGGTAGTGTAAGGCCTTTTTACAGAATTACAGAAGTACACAAAGTTAAGAATTTGTTCAGTTTGACAAAAATTTTTAATCAAAACTTCATACGTCATACTAAATTTCCATACTTTCAAGGTTTTATATATTATTTAAATTTTATTTTTCGGAAAGAATAATAGGAAAATGTTTACCTTTTCTGCCATAAGTCTTCAAAATCTATAATTTTGATGATATCAGTAAAACCATTGTAAAATGGGACAACGTCCAATATTTCTGTACAAAACTATTTCAACGTCTCCATATGTAAACCCAAGAAACCAAGAGTTTCCTCAATATCAAATGTCAGAATTTCCCCCTACGCCTTCACTCAATACCAAATTTACAAACATTTAGTACGCATATCCCAAACAATTTACATCTCCCCATCCCAGACACCAACAGTGATCCAACATTAGGACAATTTCGTACTTTTCGAACAAATATAGTTCGCATTTGCAAAACCACTACCGGGATACAAACAGAGCCCTCAATAGAAGATTTCGGGATTCCAGCTTTATCCATTCAGTCAAAGGCAAATTTAGAACCATTTAGTACTTTACGAACAATCATAGTATGCATTCCCAAATCTTGCTCCATTTCTCAAAACTATATAACGACATACAAATTTCAAAATTACAGCTCTACCCTAAGACCCAATCCCAAATTTATCGTACTTTTCGTACGATTATGCTACTCATGTCCAAATCCGCCTCTTTCTCACAACTCTAGACACGAATAGTGCCATCCGTATCAAATTTCAGAAAGCCATCTCTATCCCAACACCCACCAATGCATTTCGTGGCATTTTCAACTTTTTATGCTTTTATAGTACGCGTTTCCAAAATCACGTCCTTCTCTCAATTGTAGACGCCAACAGTGACATCCATATCATATTTTTGGATTTCAGCTCTATTCCCTACCCTATACCAAATGTAATAGCAATACGCATTTTCAAAACAAACTCCATATTTAAACCTAAGATACAAACAGTGACTTTAATAATAAATTTCAAGACTTCAGCTCAATAATTTCTCCATTACCAAAGTTAATACCAATTTGTACAATTATAGTACGTCTATCCAAACCCAGCTCATTTTCCCAACCATAGACTCTAACATTGACATCTATATTAAATTTCAGCTCTGTTCCTTCACCCAATACTAAATTTAGCTCAATTTAGTAATTTTCGTACAATTACTGTACACATTTTCAAAACCAGCTCCATATCTCAACTTCAAATAGCAACAGAGACTTCAATTCAAAATTGACGATGCCAGCCCTATTCTTCACCAAATTCAAAGTACTATACTAGTACAAATTAAGTACTATACTAGTTTTCGTAAAAATATAGGAAACAATTGCAAACCACCGCCAGACATAGATACCATCAGTTATTTAAAATTATTTTTTCTGGATTTCAGTTCTATCCTTTCGCTCGATATCAAATTTAGAAGTACTTAGTTTTTTTTTTTGTACAGTTAATGTGCGAATTTCCAAAGCCAGATACTTACAAAGATTTCAATATCAAATTTTTGAATTTCAGCCTTATTCCTTCTCCGAATACCAAACTTAGCACTTTTCGTACAATTATAGTGCACATTTCCGAAACCGCCACAAGATATCAAAACCAGATACCAAAAGAGACCTCAATATCATATTTCAGGATTTCAGCTCCTTTCTTTCACCTAATGCCAAATTCATTACCATTATTGCTTTTCGTATAGGCAAAGTAAGCATTTTCAAAGCAATCTACATATATACAATCCACAGATATCAACAAAGGCCTCAAAATCAATTTGAGTATTCCAGCTTTATCCACACACCCAATACCAAATTTAGTACCATTTAGTACTTTTCGTACAAATTATAGTACACAGTTCCGAAACCACCTCCATATGTCCCGGCTATACAAGAACAGCGATAATAATAACAAATTTCCCATTTAAAACACTTTAAGATCACCTTATACCAAATTGTACCAAATAAAATTTTAAAATTCTAGCTTCATCCGTTCACCCTAAAGCAAATTGTTACAAATGTCTTACCTTTTAGAACAGTTCCCTCATTTAGTACACTTTTGCAAAACCACTTTCGTATATCAAACTTACTTAAGTTTTCAGCTGTATCCGTTCACATAGTACCAAATGGTATCATATTAGAAGTTTAGTTACGTTTTTAGAACATTTCATATATATAAAGTTCGAATTTCCAATAACCCTTTGTTGCACCTATCCTGCACTCCATCAGTGACTTTTACTCTAAATTCCAGAATTCCAATTCCATCGGTTCTTTACAATTCCAATTTGTACCATTTGGTACACATAAGTACGAATTTCCAAAACTTCCTACATAACCCAATCCTACACTCCCAGAGTAATCTAAATTTCAAATTTTAGGATTCCACCCCTATTGGTTCTCCCAAAATTTAAATTGTACCAAATTTATTACCATTTTATACACTAAAGTACGAATTTCCAAAACTACTAACATTCCTCAGTCCAAGAATGGAATACTAATCCCATTTCTAAATTTCAGAATTCCAACTTTAACGGTTCAAACAAAATTTAAATATCAAATTTAGTAACATTTAGTACAGTTAAGTACAAATTTTCATAGCTACCTACATCATACAGTTCAATAGAAATATATTTGTTTTTTCAAATATCAGGAGTACAACTCTACCGGTTCATCCAAATCAAAATCGTATCAAAACATATTAACATTTAGTACAAATTTTCATAGCTACCTACATCATACAGTCCAATGGAAATCTTATTTTCAAATTTCAGAATTTCAACTCTATTGGTTCTCTCAAAATTGAAATTGTACGAAATTTAGTACCATTTTGTACACATAAGTACGAATTTCTAAAACTACCTACATCATTCAGTCCAATAGAGTTCTTTTTCAAATTTCAGGATTAAAACCCTACCGATTGGAACAAAATTTAAATTGTACCAAATTAGGTACCATTTAGTACATACAAGTAAAAATTTCCGAAACAACCTACATTTTTCAGTCGTAGAATACTTTTTTATTTCTAAATTTCAAAATTCCATCTCCATCGGTCCACCCACATCGAAGTTGTACCAAATTTAGAACCATTTGGAACTTTTCATTCACTTAAGCACATATATTAAAAAACTTCCTCTATGCCCCAATACTACACTCCGCCAATAATGTTAATTTCAAATTTCAGTATTCCAGCTCCATCCTTTTCTTCAAATTCAAATTGTACTTAACTTAGTATCGTTTAGTACTTTTCGTATACATGAGTACACATTTCCAAAACTACCTCCTTACATCAAATCTAATCCTTAACCTTGATTCTCATTCCAAATTTCAAATTTTTAGCTCCTACCTTTCACATGATACGAAATGTTACCAAATGTAGTACATTTTAGTACTTTTCTTACACTTTAGTGCGAATTTCCATGAACCCATCAAATACCTCATCTATATCCATCAAACACCTCATCAGTGACGGTCATTCCAAATCTAGGAGTTCTAGCGCTACTGCTTCCTCAAATATGTACAAGGATACCATATTTTGTACCTTTTAATATTTTTCGTACCGTTCTAGTACGAATTTCAAAAAACAAACAAAAAAATGAATTTCCACTATTTTCTCCTCCAAACTACGCTTGTGTCATCTTTTCCCTGCTCACATTTAACTTCCACATTATTTTAAGATTTGTATCTCTTCTACAGTGTATTTGTGTACGTAAGTGTGTGTGTGTGTGTGTGTGTGAACCTTTTGGAGTATGCCCTTTAGCGTGAGCGTGTTATATCTGTACGAAATCATCGTAGCCGTGCATCAAGTTAAGTCATAATAATTATTAATTGTGCATAAGTTGGCAAATAATGATGATGAAGTGAAAGGATATTGTTGGCATTTTTCTATTGCTGCTGCTGTCGCCGTTCCTGCTGCTGTGCTCGGCTATATCATACTCATCTTGCATAGTTTGGTAACGACTGTTTGGGATTCATTGGTTGCTTAGCTGACTGCATCATAAATTCTTTGAAAGCTTTGGACTATGACGATGATGGCTGCATAACGTATCTGTGTGTATGAGTGTGTGTGCACATTTTGTATGTGAAGTGTTCATCTAAGTGTATAAGTGGTATTCGGTGATTTATGATTGTTACATTTAAGATTATAATCGTCAAGTGGATGTGGCAGTCGTTGCAACGTTCCACAGTTTCAGTTTCGTAAATGCCAAACCATAGCGTTGTCTAGTACCAAGTAGTTTGGTCCCTTTGTTTATTTTGTGATTATCCTGTGGCGAAATGGCAAATACTTCTTCTTCTTCTCTACTTCGGGGAGATGATTAAGACTGATACGTTGTTGATTACAATGATTTGTAGTTTTGGATGGTTGGAATGCAATAAATAAAAATGCTGCACATCGAAAGTGATTAATAAAGCCTGTAAGCGGAAAGGAATAGAATGCCCTTTTTTGGTGATTGGAATTTTCAAAATGAAAGGTTAATTACGGGAAATCTAATATACAGGTAGAAATAATAGTGTAAAATATTATAGATTTATTATATTTATTACGCATCAAACATTTCTAAGGAAGGAAGAACTTAACGATTATTTGTATTATTGCCATTAATTGTAACCTGTTGTGCCTACATTTTATTTACTTCGTCACAGGAAAAATATATAATAGCCACATTTGAATTCTCTTATTACTGCTACAAATGTGGAATAAGTATGAATGTTTTTGTCAGACGGTCTTCTGCTCGTTACAGATCTTAAATTAAAAAATGTGATAGGACCTATATATTTCAAAAACTGACCCTAAATACCAAATCGAAGCCGTTTAATTAAAAAATGTGATAGGGCCTGTGGAGACCAAAACTGACTCTACATTAAAATTTCTTCTGAGAATTGACAACATTTGGCAAAGATATTTCTGCTATTTTGCGCCGAATATCAGTGTAATGGCTTTTGGGGCTTAGATAGTAAATCGTATGAAACATACACATGGGAGAGCTATACTACATATAATACATAGATGATCTCAGAATTGTTCGGGACAATCGTAGGGTAAAAGTCTCGAAGCTCTTAAATAGTTTTTCGTGAACTTGTTAAGAATATCTCTATTAAAGCATCTACAGACAAAAGTCGCATTTTTATACCGTCAGCCATATGGCTAGGGTGCCAAAACGTGCCTCATCGAAGTAATGGTTTTAGACCCTAGGTCTGTTTGGACCAAATCCGTTTCAAGACATTTGGAGTCGATTTAGCAATGTCCGTGCGTCCGTCCATCTGTCTGTCTGTCTGGCTGGTGCTCAACATGACTCTCGACGGGAGTATACGATTTGGTCTAAACTTAGTACATCGTAATATTTTTGTCAAGCTTAGATCGAGCTCGGAGGTGAGTAATATCGGTGCACTCCTTCTGGTAGCTCCCCCACAAAATTTCGAAATTTTCAACAAAAAAATTATGTTACTGCACAGAAAGAGAATAATTCAATTTTCCTCCAAATTTGCAAATCCTACTATTTTTAATCAGCTCTAAGTCAGGTGCGAAAATCGACAATATCGGTCCACTCCATCAAATACCTCCCCTACAAAGAATCAAAATGTTATGGTAACTCTTATTAAATATGATGTAAGAGTGCTATTATCTTCAAATTACACATAACAATACTTGTATTAACTCAAGGTCTGCTGTGAAGATGGGATATATCAGTTCACTCCCGCTGGTACCTCCCCTACAAAGGGTGACATTTTTGACTACCCATGAAGATCATAAAATTAACGTCCGATTCTATTTAAACTTGGTATATCTCAATGTTTCCATCAACACAAGTTCTGTTATAAAGATGGTAGAGATCGGACCATTTCTTCTGATACGTCCCCCACACAGTGTTCAAGATTTCGAAAAACACAACCTATAAACAGAGTGAAATAATCATCCCCAACTCTCCTCCGATTTCACACACATATACATTTTTGCCAAAACAAGATCTGTCTGTCTACTTTCTGGTACAACACACACAAAGAGTCGTAATTTCCAATACTTATATCTTTCATAACTTGCGAAACAAGTCGGCGATTCTATACAACTCGCTATATCTAAATATTTCTCTTAACCAGAAATCTGATATGAATATGCAATTTATCGGAATTTATAATCTATATATATAAAAATCAATTGTTGTTTGTTGGTAACGGAATCAGTTGAAAACGGCTGGACCGATTTGCATAATTTTTTGTACAAACGTTTGTCATACCCCGAGTTAGGTTTTTAAAGAAAAAAATATTGACCACACCTCCTTTTACGCCCACTATTTCGATTTATCTAAAACCTTTATATTTGCCAAAATAGTGAAGATATCGGTTTCAGAATTATTACACGAGATGCTGTTGGCTTTCCATCCAACCCTAAGTACTTATTTAGGGGCTGAGGAACGCGCCTACTTTTAAATCTATCTCTCTATATATAAAAGAAAGTTGTGTTAGTTACTACTCTTATAACATAAAGACCGCCGGTCTGATTTTAACGATTAAGACAAATTCGGAATTGCCTCTTGGCAGAAAAGAATAAAATCAAAAAAAAAAAAAAATCGCGTAAAAATGTGAAATTTGAACATTTTCATTTCGACTTTTAAAATGTACAATAGTAATGTTTTATATTGCATATTTTTTTCCATTTTAACTTACTATTTTCTAATGTACATTTGTAGTGTTTTTTTTTTTTAATTCTAATATGATGTGTAGGTTTTTTTTGGGTAGTATAATACCGAATAAATACATAAAATCTATAAATAACAATTTTATTCGTTGTCGCTTTATATGAAAATTCTAAAATCGAGAAAAATCGACAATTTTTCAATGGAATCTAATTTCAAAATAATAGTACATTCTACCGACAAATTTCGTAAGGACCTTTAAAAATTTGCCGCAAAAAAATCAGCGAACCAGTTGAAAATTCTTTTTCTTTTTTCTATATTGAAGTGTACATTTTTTTATTATTTTGAATTCTGAATGAATAGTATTAAAAAATGAAATGAGGGCGCAATACGATGTTAAATGCTTTCTACTCCAGGACCTACATCGTGCTTCAGCTGGAAGATGCGAACACATTTAAACAAACAAAAATGACCAAAGAAGCGTTATGGGGCTAATTTCAAAAGTGGACCTACTTCTTTCAATAAATTGTCAAATGAGAACACAAAATGCAAAATACATTGGCACTGCAATCAGTCAAACGCCGACTATAAAGAACGCAAAATAGAAATTCTACCTAAACATTCAAGATACCTTTAATCGCTTTGCCAGGTCATGATATGGATCATAACCTCTGATAACGGAACAACCCGATTTCAAGTATATTCTACATTTTAACCATATTTTTCGTACTAATTTTAGCTTATGTTGATAATTTAAGAAGAAACCATCTTTGCAAAAAATTATCACGTTTTGGTATCACCATCATATGATTTAAGGTATTTTCGTGGTCTTGCTCACTTTTTCATTTTTTGGCCCTTATTTGACATCTTTGTTTCTAAGGGGGAAGAAAACCTCTTCTTATAATTTTTTTTTCGGAAAGGCGCGCATATTAGTCTTGAGGCTACCTGGGGTAAAAAACCCTGGAGTGGAAAATCATCTTACAGATAATTATCCTCATATGAATTTATTTAAGTATAGTCCCCACATTAGTCAGAAAAGAAAATTTGGTATTCTATTGAATTTGTAACCCCCAAGAGAATATTGGTTGGGAACGTAGATTTGGGATGTACGTCTATATGAAATAAACTCCGAAATGTCAATCTGGGACTCATTCAGTCGGAAATTGTGGCAGAAACATGAAAAAAATACGAAATTATAAAGGAACTTTATTGGATCTCCACCGCAAAATTTAAATGACAAACAATTAATGTCCATCTTACGGTAATCGGAGCAAAAGAGTAATTTTTTTTGGCTATTCTGACTACATTCTGCCTTCAAGTATGAGGTGGACAAAACTGAATACCACGCAGTACGGGATTTTAAACGTTGGAAATACAAATTTCAAATTATAGCTCATTTGAATGCTTTTTACAATATCAAAAATTGAGCTGAATGTTCACATGGGGCTATTATAGATGTTCTTTATCATATAGGTATTTAACACTCAAATTAAAGCCTATAGCTGAAAAATAAGAACAGGCTCTTCAAAATATCTAAAACCGACGGTAATTATAATTTTTGCCATGAATATTAATTTATATTTAGTCATGGAGTCATTACTCATAATCAAGTCATTACTTATAATCAAAATTGTGCCGCCTACATAAGTCAGATCTGTGATTTATTATGCTTTAAAGACTAAAAGTACGGGCCGGCAACGCGGACCGGGCCAGCTAGTTTCATATAAAATTGGATATACATGTTAGATTTCCTTTATATTTTGCACACACCAATATTTTTATCTGTATTAGATGAAGTGGAATATTTCAGTCCGCTTTATCTTGTACCTTACGCATATTTCCACATTTTCCAAAAAATTGCACATACTTCATATGACGTAGGCCGACGTCTAGGAAGTGGACGGAAGAAAACAGCAAGATCAGCAGAAATAGTTCGAAAAGTAAAGAAGCGACTTGACCGAAAACCGCGTCAGTGGCCAAAAAATGGATGGTGAGCTGAACATATCGCAATATTCCATTCGGCAAAAATTGAAAAATGAGCTCGGGCTAAAGCCATTGAAATTCCAAAAAGTGCAAGAACTTACACCGCTACAGAAAGGACAGAAAATTGAATCAAAAGAGATAAAGAGTTGCTTCGCTTGGCCGAAAAAGATGAACTGCCGAATTTGGTTATCTTCGATGCGAAAACATTCGTTGTCCAGCAGTTTGTAAACATACAAAATGATCGTGTCTACTTGCTGAAAATGCACACCTTCGATTGGCCACCAGAACTCAAGCCCTGGCCATGGTGATGATGTTGGCCGCCATAACAACCGATGGTCGCTCTCCGCTTGTAGTGATCGACCGTAGCATCAGAATAAATGCCGAATATTATTGCGAAAAAAATCTGGAGGGTGTACTAAAGTCTTGGGCACACACACATTTTGTCCGCAGACTTTGGACATTCCAACAGGACCTAGCACCATCACACTCAGCACGCGCCACCCAAGAATGGTTACGAAAATGAGGTTCTTCGTTTCATTTCCAGCACACAATGGCCACCAAAATCTTCGGATACCAATCCGTTGGACTATTGTGTCTGGAGTATTTTGGAAAGCAAAGTTGGCACTAAAAATACCAATGTGTCGATCACCTAAAGCAATTGCTTCCCCGGGACCAAAACACCGCAGAGCAACATACCGCAGAGCGTTTGACTTTTTTGCATAAGTGCACATTTAGTACATTTTAGTACTTTTCGTACCCGTTTTACCCAAACTTCACAAACCCAGCCTTATCACACGCCTATGCACCAAGACCTATATATAAAATTTCAAGATTCTAGCTTCAGCCTTTTCATATGGTCGTTGATTCTCAGGCTGTCAGTGATTTATATTTATGCCCTTCGGTTTGTAACACCTCGAAATATACATTTTAGATCCCCCAAAGTATATCATCAAAGATCAGTATACAATTCTGTGTGGATTTAGCGATGTCCGTCAGTATATGCGTCTGTGGAAATCACTCTAGCTTCCGAACGAAATGAAGTAGGTTGATAAAATTTTACTCAAATATAAATTATGTCTGTAAGACTTTTGGTATTGAAAATGGGTCATATAGGTCCACGTTTTGGTATAGTTGCCATATAACGGTACATCCTAATATTCGGTACTTTGATGATTTTGGCGACATTGCTCACCGGAATTGTTTAAAATTTGGTATTTCAAATTCATAAAACTGTCTGTGCAGGTCCACGTCTTCGTATAGCCCCCATATAGCGATACCTCTCGATATTTGGATACTAAAAGAATTTGTCTGTGCGGGCCACATCTACGTATGGCTCCTATATAACGGAACCACCGCATAGTCGGTATTTTGATGATTTTAGCGACATTATTTCCAGGAATTTGTTTAAAATTTGGTATTTGAAAATTGTCTGTGCAGGTTTACGTTTTGGTATAGCACCCATATAATAGTACCTCCCTTATAGCTTTTTTACTTATTATGATTTCTATGATAATTTTCTAATCATAAATGATTTAAAAGTGCTTCCCTAAAATTATTTCTTTACAAAAGGTTCACTTCCTTAATTATTTTTGTTCTTTTTGCCACACTTCAAAATATTTACCCCAGGCTATAAAGTCTCATTTCATATAGGAGCTGGCCCATGAATAGTTATAATATTTGGTTGACCCCAATTCCCCAATTATTACTTTGGATAGATAGATTTGTCTCTAAATGTTCCAAAAAAATTTGGTTGTGAGTCTAGAGTAGATTTTTAGGTCCAGGTCCCATCTTCCAGCCAAAGTAGGTAGAATTCGATTATTATTATTATTATTATTATTATTATTATTATTATTATTATTATTATTATTATTATTATTATTGAGAAAAAAAAACAACGCCCTCGAGGGTGTTAGTGGCTCCAAAGAACGCATTATTGTTAACTTTCTTTATCCTACTTCAAACCATGTTTGATATTTCACTGAAACTTAGCACTGATATCTGATGATCTCTTTGCAAAGTATTGCCTATGCAGTTATATTTTTATTAGTGAGATAATCTTTATACCCTACACCACACGGTGGTCATGTCATTGTGCATTTGTTTGTAACAGGCAAAAGGAAACGAGATAGACCCATAGTTCCTTTCGATGATGTGCATATAATCACATTCTGAGTCGAATTATGCATGTCCGTCCGTCCGCCTGTCCGTGTATTTTGTTGTTGAATTTGTCCTGAACAGCCACAATATGCACTCCGTAGTAACGATATTCGGGGAAATATATCAAAAACAGCTAAGAAATATATTGCCAAATATTTATCGAGATAGGTTAAAATTTGGATATGGCTCCCATATATATCTGTATCCGATTTTAAGTTAATTGAGCACCACATTGATAATACAAGCCCGAATAGTAAAGGCACAAATGTCTTGGCATATTTAGTAGAAATCGATTCAGAGGAGGATATTCCTCTCATTTATATGTTCCTTTACAACTATAATCGTAGTTGGTATGATTTGATTCTCACAAATTCCCCATAAAAACTTTTAATTGTTATGTGAAGCTACACTAAATATGCAAAGTGGTGTAGGGTATCATAAAGTCCGCCCGACTTTAAGACTTTCTTTACTGGTTTTATAATGACCATTATCTGACTTTGTACCTCCTTGAGGTTCGTAGTATTGAATATAGTTCAATTTAAAATTGTTAGCTCTCTCAGTATCTCCAATCCAGTCCAACAGGCGTATGTTGAATAAAATTATCAAATTGTCATAAATCATACGCACTATCGTCCACAGATTAGTAAAAATCCTTAAGCCATCTAAATATCCATCCCTGTACTGACATAACAATATCATGCATGAGTGCAAGCAACACAAAAGCTTTAGAGCAACAAGAAAAGCTCTACTTGTAGGCTCGCACATCATCCTATTAGTAGGTTAACACCATACCCAAAGCTTTTGTTGAGCAAGAGGCAAATGGAGAAAAGTCTCAGAACATACACTCACACATGACACACACACAAAATATGGCACGAGGAGATAAAACTACAAGCAAACAAACACACAAACGAATGAAAGAACGAATGAACGAACGAAAAAAATTCAACACTAAAAGCGTGATGGACAACTCTCAGGAAGAGGCAAACGCAGAAATTAGTTTGACAGTTTATATCTTTGCAATTGGCACTATATATTTTTAGCTCTTTGCTTTTTATAATTGTTAAAAATAAATAAAATTAAATAAATAAAGAATATTGCATCCCTAAACACGCAGAAAAAACGACAACACAAATCCTGGTGGCACAAAAAAACCAAACGCCGTAACAAATTATCTTTTGCTGAAAAAAAAATACAAATCTGTTGCTGCTTTGGAAAAACATATGCATTTTCCGTTTGTTTTGCTTACAACTGCTTTCTTTTGGAGAAGTCCTTCGAAGGGAGTCTCTTTTATTATCAAGAATATAAACTGCAGTGATTTGCTTTAAATTAATTCGATTAAGTGCTTCGACGAAGAAAACAGAAAATAAATAAAAAGGCCACAGAGAATCGAATCTCCAGTGTACTATTCGCTCGATTGGTGTCAAAAGGACGAAACTGGCGTCAAACAGATGTTTGTTTTGTGTTAACTTCTTCTGCTCCATTGTTACGATGCGGAAATGTCAAGTGCGAATATTCTCTGCTGATTGAAACCAATTGAAATATAATAGCTTTTTACTTGGTCGAGTTAACACATTTAGCTTTTTTTGCTGCTTTTGTTTTCTCACTCTCTCACACTCGCACTCCAGACTCTCTCTGAAAGCTTTCCACTGCATTACGGAGAACTCAGTAAATACTCTGTGGTTTTTTGGTGCTCAGAAGACAAAAAATGCAAACAAAACAAAACAGAAGTGAAAGTTAAATTTATGAGGAATTTACAATTAAAAAACATTTAAAGGACTCCAACTCCCTCCTGTCTCTCGAACTCCCACTTCCTAAAAACCAAAATAAGCAACAAAAATACACGCCGTAACTTTGTATATGTACAAGTTCTCCCCGTCTACACAATCAAACAAACAACCAAAACAAATGCAATCAATATGTAATTAAAAACTTATTAAAATCGTATTACGAACCAAAAAACCCTAAATGTTACTCAAGTCCGTCACAAAGTAGCAGTAGTAGTAGTTGATAAAAGTTATTTTAAATGAAAAACTAAAAGTTTTAAACAAAAAAAGAGAAAACAAATCCGTCTTATACAGAACAATAATTTACCCAAAACAAAAATTATAAACAAAAATATACCCCTACCAAAATATCCAAATCAACTAGTTGTAGATTTGTAATTAAAACCACAACAGCAACAGCTCATCGAAATAGAGACAACTTTTTAGAAACCAAAAAAAAAAAAAAAAATGTGTGAAGAGCTTTTTGAGCTGTTGGGAGAGCATTTATGTTTCCCGTAACATTTTGAAGGAACATTAAGGATACGTCACACAGATTTACCTATTTTAAAGCAACAGGTAAGTGTTTTTAATGTTTCGAAAGGGGATTTCCCATTAGTGAAGAATAGTTGAAAGACAAACATTAGTTGGGAAGATTAACTCTTCCTTTTAAAGGAAAATACTTATCAATACCACTAAAATGGGACATACAAAAAAAAAAAAAAAAAAAAAAAAAAAAAAAAAAAAACAAGTAATAAAGCGGTAAGTTCAGCCGGGACATTTTGAACGAATTTGGAAATATTCAGAAAAAAAAATCCGTTAAAAATTCTGTTAAAATCTTAAAAATACCGAATGTTGCCATTATGTTAGGGTATATACGACGACGTGGACCAACTCTTGCCATAAGCCATTACAATATTCAAATGCAAAACTTGCAAAAAAAAAAAAAAAAATCCGTGAATAGTGTAGCTAAAATCACCAAAATACCGAATATAGGTGGGTACTATTATATGGGGGCTATACCAACCCGTGGACCTGCACAGACAATTTTCTGTCTGTAGTTGTAGCATCCATTAAGAACAACAAACGCCAAATTTGAAACAATTCCGGTGAATCATATCGCTAAAATCATCAAAATGCCGAATATAGGGAGGTACTATTATAGACAATTTCTGTTATAGGCTGTACTATCTACTACGAACTTCAAATACCAAATTTGAAACAATTCCGGTGAATAATGTCTCTAAAAAAATAAATGCCGAATATCAAGAGGTACCGTTATCTGGAGGCTATACGAAAACGTGACAGACAATTTTTTCATTGTCTATAGTTAAAATACTAAATTTCAAACAATGTCGGTGAATAATGTCGCTAAAATCATCAAAGTACCGAATATCGGGAGGTGTCGTTCTATCGAGGCTATGCGAAAACGTGGACTTGCACAGACAATTTTCTATCATAGGCTGTAGGATCCATTACGAAAAACAAACGCCAAATTTGAATGGGGCACAGACAATTTTTTTGCCTTAGGCTGTAGTACCCATTACGAACTTCAAATACCAAGTTTGAAACAATTCCGGTGAATAATGTCGCTAAAATCATCAAAAACCCGAATATCGGGAGGTACCGTTATATCGGAGCTATACGAAGATGTGGACCTGCACGGACAATTTTTCTGTCAGAGACTGTAGTATGCATTACGATCTTCAAATACCAAATTTGAAACATTTATGGTGAATAGTGTCGCTTGAATCACCAAAATACGGATAAAAGAGAGGAACCATTATATGGGGGCTATACCAAAAAGTGGACCTACATCACCCACTTTCAATACCAAAAGACCTGAAGACATAATATACATTGGTGTAAAATTTTATCAATTTATTTCATTTCGTTTGAAAGCTAAAGTGATTTCCACAGACGGACAGACGGATGGACATCGCTAAATCGAAATAGAATTTTTTGCTGATCAAGAATATATATACTTTGTGGGGTCTAACATGTATATTTCGGGGTGTTACAAACGGAATAACAGACTTGATATACCCTCCATACTATGGTGGAGGATATAAAAATAATAGGTTATTTCTCAAAAACTTACTTATATCATAGCAAGGCGGCAGAGGCTATACACGTTTAGCTACAAAACGTAAGGTCGTTTGTTCGAATCTCCGACCAGCAAATTAACAAAGAATAAAGAAAATACTATAACTTAACTTGCCAACTCACATATTACGCTTTAAAACCATTTAATATTCGTAACAGTGGCAGAGAGCATAGTATGTCACACCACCAAGCGGAAGTTCGCCAAAATCAAGATAGACAGGCCCTCATAATGATTAAACTCAGGAGGTAGCTTTATATAAGCGCTATATCAAAGCATTGACATATATTAATAAATTTCTGACTATCGTTTTAATATAATACGATATTCAAAATTCCAAATTTGGAGAAATTGAATGGAAACTATGACTAAGACTTGAAATGTCGTGGTTTAGCCTTATATAGCGACTATACCAAATTATTGATTTTTTTTTTGATTCTATATCCATAAATATTCAGAGTTCTATTCGGGTTCTTTCAATATGACTTCTATTGGGATTCTTTCAATATGGTTTTGCTCTACAAACTGAGTACTTTCATCTGGAATTTTCCACAAACCCAAACCGTCTTGGATAGTGAAATTAGAAGAAATTTTCAGCGCCCGTCTATTTCTCTGAATACCTGGTGCGCAAAATACATCTAGAAGGGAGTATCCGACTTGGTCCAAACTTGGTACATCGTACTATTATTGTCAAACTTACATAGAGTACGGAGATGGGCAACATCGGTCTACTCCTTCTGGTACCTACCCCCCTTATAACATACGAAATTAACATCCGATTTCATTCAGACTTGGAACATTTCAATATTTCCATCAACACAATATCTGTTATAAAGATAGTAGAGATCGGACCATTTTTCTGCTACCTCCCCCACATAGGGTTTAAGATTTTGAAAAACAAAACGCTCAAAGAAAGCGAAATGAGCATTCAACTCTCTTCAAATTTCACATATCCAAATATTTTAGCTAATGCAGGATCTGTTGTAAAGATTATATATATCTGCGAACCTTGTCTGGTACCTAACCCATAAAAGTCAAAATTTTCAATACTTTTATCTATCATAACTTGCGAAACAAGTAGGCCATTCCTTACATCTTGTTATATCTAAAAATTTCTCTAAAACCAAAAATCTGATTTGAATATGTAATTTGTCGAAATTTATGATTTTGCATAAAATTGGATATAAATGTTCGATTTCCTTCAAATTTTCCACATGCCAATATTTTTATCTGTATTAGATGAATTATGAAAATGGAATACTTTGATCCGCTATATCTGTTATCTTTCAAAAATTTACACATATCTCATATAAAGTAGAGGAAGTAGTCGATATAATTCAAATCTGGCACGTTGTTATATTTATATCAGTCTTAGGTCAGATACGAATTGGTCAATATTGGGCACTTGCTGCGGAACCTTCCCCATAAAGCTCAAAAGTTTGAATAATCATAACTCAAGACTAGGGGTATACATTTGTCGGTAAAACCGACTGATACCTATTTACCTGTTTTTAATGAAATTTTCTTAAAAACTATTAACCTTTGAAATAGGGTTTAATTCGACATTTATGGTAATGACACAATACAGAATATTTGTTATTTTAAAACTGTCTGACGAAACTCGGAAAAAAGTAAGAAATATTTATTTTTTTTGTAATGGGTACTACAGCCTATGCAGAAAATGGTCTACGCAGGTCCAGGTCTTCGTATAGCCCCTAAATCTCGTTACATCCATATATTAGGTAATTTTGAGTTTTTAACAGAATTTTGAACGGATTCTATTTTTATACCGTACACTACCTAGTGGTAAGGGTATTATGTCTTTGTTTGTAACATCGAGAAGGAAGCGAAAAAGAGAGATAGTTACTTTCGAGGATCTTCATAGATTCACTTTCGGCGTCGATTTATGCATGTCAGTATGTGCATCTGTCCATGCATTTTTGTGAACAAAATGCTGGTCGCATTTATTATCCGATTGAGATGAAATTTTCCACACTACATTTGTTTAGTCCAAGGACGAACCCAATTGAAATTGGTGATAATCGGATCAGATTTAGATATGACTCTTTTATTTCTTCAACCGATTTTGCACCAAATGACCAATATGGATTCAGTTTACAATCAAGTACATCAAATTTAGAGAAAGTCGATTCAGATATAACTATTACTCCCATATATATGTTTCATCCGATTTGGGGTTTTAAGTCCCTCACAAGTGTAATATGCACCCCACAAGAATGATATTTGGTTCCAGACATCAGATACAGCCCAAATTTTACCGAAATCGGTTTAGATTAGGATATAGTTCCCATATATATGTTATGTCCTATATCAGGTTTATTGTGCACCAAATGGCTAATATCAGCCCAAATGAATCCAATATTGGTAATTCCTACTGAATTTATCCCAGAAACCAGTGCTTTAAATTTGGTTCAGATATAGCTATAGCTACCATATATAAGTTTTATCCAATTTGGGGTTTAAAGTCCCTTACAAGCGTAATATGCATTCCACAAAAATGGTCTTTGATTCCAGATATGTACTAGAGCTCCGAAATAAGTGTATTAAATTTTGTCAAGTTTGGTTCAAATTTAATGAAAATTCAGAATTCTATATGCCTCCCATACATATAAGTTCCCTCTGAAACCAAACTATAACTGCTCTAAAGCCAAATGTTGATGAGTGGTATGATCTATTTCAAATAAATTCTTTTGTTACTGGATCTCTACTTATACAATAGTGGTGCAGGGTATCATATAGTCGCCTATTATTATTATTATTATTATTATTATTATTATTATTATTTTTAATTATTATTATTATTATTATTATTATTATTATTATTATTATTATTATTATTATTATTATTATTATTATTATTATTATTATTATTATTATTATTATTATTATTATTATTATTATTATTATTATTATTATTATTATTATTATTATTATTATTATTATTATTATTATCATTATTATTATTATTATTATTATTATTATTATTATTATTATTATTATTATTTTTGTTATTCAGAAATTGTAGAAATATATGCCTATTTTTTGCTTTTAAAATTTCTTTGTTTAATTTATTGTTAAAATTTTTATAGATAATTTCGTTTGTTTTGTTGTTCTTATTTTGTGACCATTTTTATAAAGTTTGTCTCTTATGTAGCATGATTGTAATATACTATCGGTTAGCCATGGATGTGGTTTACGCCTTTTGAGTTTAGGTTTTTCACATTTTGAATTTTCGTAAATTTGGTTAAATGTATTATATATGCTATTAAAAAGCTCATTTGTGTTTTTAGATTTGTTAATTAGTTCCTGCCAGTTTACTTTTCTAATTTGAGTATTTACTCTATTATTATTAATTTTGTAATCTGTGACACTCTGTGTGATTTTGTGTGTTTCATGTTCTGTTTCTTCTATGCTTGCGAAAATTGCATGATGATCGGATATGACTGTAGTAACAACCGCTGCGTGTGCAGTTTTCAATTTTTTGTCCCATCTGATAAATAGATGATCAATGCATGATTTTGACCCACCTCCTTCTCTTGTTGCTGTATTCACCATACATTTTAATCCATTCGAGGAAAGAATACTCAAATATTTTGTTGTATTCGTGTTGATCTTCTGGATGTCTATGTTTATGTCGCCAAGTAGTATAACTTTGTTTTTCCTGCTTACCTGATAGACGATTTGCTCAATTTCATTTAAAAAAAGGGTGATACTTTTATTAGGTGGTCGATAAATTGGGAGAATAGTCAAGGTTTTGTGCGTTGAATATTGAATCTCAACTTGCAAAATTTCGGCTGATGTTATATTTACATTTATAGTTTCATATTGTATACTATCTCTAATGTATATTGCAATTCCACCTCCTTTGCCTTCTCTATTTAGAAATGTGGTATTAAATCCATCAATTGTGTAAAATGAGTTTTCTTCATTAACAATGTTGGTTTCACATAGAATTATAATATGAACTCTGGTTATAATATTATTCATGTTTGCTAGAAAGGTAAGGAAGTTTTTCCTCAATGATCGTATATTCAAACATACCAGGGATAGAGAGAAATTCAGATAAATAGGTTTTATTTCATTGAAATTAGTTAATATTTCTTCCGTGTAGTTCATTTTCTTTTACTTATAATTTTCGTTAAAAAAATCGATTTTTTAAGTCCACACTATTTTTGTAAAACAGTGTATTTTTTATTTATTTATTTATTTATTTTTTTTGTGAAATTTCTTTAATAATTTTATATTTTGCTCAAAATGCTATAATAGGAGTGTTGTTTTGGTTTAATGACGTTCTTTTATATAAGATTTTTTTGTACAAATAGATTACTTTGCTTCGGTTAAATTCAATTCATTTTGTTGAGTAATGTTTTCCAAGTCGGCTGCGGTACGTATAATAGTGAAAGACGAATTTTCATTCTTTCGGGCGTATATGTAACCATTTTTCACCCATACGAATTTCCATCCACATTCTTTTGCTTTAGTTTTCGCCATCCATAACAATCTTTTGCAATGCAGTGTAAGTTCATCGTTTATGTATAAGAAAGTATTAGCTCCACTAGATTCTCTTATTTCGACACGATGTCTCTTTATTTTATTCATTATCTCTCTTTTTTTCCTTAGTGTAGCGAATTCAACAATAATCTTATTCTTCTTCTTCAGTTTAAATGATCTGTCTATGTCATCTTCTTATCATTATATTATTATTATTATTATTATTATTATTATTATTATTATTATTATTATTATTAGTATTATTATTATTATTATTATTATTATTATTATTATTATATTATTATTATTATTCTTATTATTATTATTATTATTATTATTATTATTATTATTATTAGTATTATATTATTATTATTATTATTATATTATTATTATTTATTATATTATTATTATTATTATTATTATTATTATTATTATTATTATTATTATTAGTTATTATTATTATTATTATTATTATTATTATTATTATTATATATTATTATTATTATTATTATTATTATTCTTATTATTATTATTATTATTATTATTATTATTATTATATTATTATTATTATTATTATTATTATTATATTATTATTATTATTATTATATGATTATTATTATTATTATTATTATATATTATTATTATTATTATTATTATTATTATTATTATTATTATTATTATTATTATTATTATTATTATTATTATTATTATTATTATTATTATTATTATTATTATTATTATTATTATTATTATTATTATTATTATTATTATTATTATTATATTATTATTATTATTATTATTATTATTATTATTATTATTATTATTATTATTATTATTATTATATTATTATTATTATTAGTATTATTATTATTATTATTATTATTATTATTATTATTATTATTATTATTATTATTATTATTATTATTATATTATTATTATTATTTTTATATATTTGTTATTTTTTTTTTTTTTTTTTTTTTTTTTTGAAAATTTCCAATTTGTTTCCAACTGGTGGAGGGTATTCAAAGTTCGCCCGGCTGAACGTACTACTTTTTAACTTGTATTTCATATTTTCCAACAACCCTTTAAGCTCCGATTTAATCGAAATGACGTTGACAATATTCCTTTGTTTGTTCAAAATCAGAAGTCAGCAAAATAATCGAAAAAAAAAGAGTCAACACTAATCTCGTGTTTACACAACTTCGTATGAAATTTATATAAAACAAAATTTCTACCGAAAATAAGCACATGGATGGATACACTTGTACACTTTTGCACTCACTCACACACCCACACACAAATCTACTGGCTGTGTTTTCATTAGCACTGGAATATTTTATTTGCACTGATACTTATTGTTCGATATTTCACAATTCGTGCAGTTGTACAGTGGGTGCAATTTTATGAAAGAAAGATTGTAAGGTTATATAGGAAAGATTTTGAAAAATCGGAATATAGCAAAAGCTTTGTAACTTTTTACAGGATTTCTATGGGCATTTACAGGTCAATGGTGGGTGCCCCTAAATAGGTATTTTATGGATAGAAGACGTAGGAGTGGTATTTTATGGAAAAAGAAGATCTTACACGTCTTTATGATTAGAAGAGCCTATACAGATCTTTTAAGGATAAATAGCTTTTTTCAAAGTTTTCTATTGATGGGTGCCCTTGTACAGGACTTTATTTGTCGATAAAAGACCATCTATACAGAGTGAGATGAAAAAAATGCAAGCAACTTCAGACTGCTGCCATTTCAAAGCCGCTCGTCCGACAGCAGTTAAAATTATTCCAGTGACAGCTCATTATATTCTTTACAAGCGTACAAAAGCACTTTGGTGAGAATTTTTCAGAAAAAATGTTATTCGTGATGGAATTAAAGCGTGATAGTGTGATTTCTTTATATTTGGCTGGAAAGCCACAAGTGGCTATAGTTAGAGCTTAAATATGAATAAATCTTTTGTGTCTCGTGACATCGATCGTTACCGTGATATTGGTAGCTTAGCCCGACGTCAAGGAATTGGACGGAAGAATACAGCAACATCAGCAGAAATGGTTCGAAAAGTTAAGAAGCGACTTGATCGAAACCCGCATCGCAGTGGCCGAAAAATGGCTCGTGAGCTGAACAAATCGCAATATCCCATTCGGCAAAAACTGAAAAATGAGCTCGAGGTAAAGCCATTGAAATCCCAAAAAGTGCAAGAACTAACACCGCCACAGAAAGAAAAGACACAAAAGAGCTAAAAAGTTGCTTCGCTTGGCCGAAAGTGGTAAACTGCCGAATTTGCCGACGAGAAAACATTCATTGTCCGGCAGTTTGTAAACAAACAAAATGATCGTGTTTACTTGCCAAAGAGGTCAGCTGAAAATGTGCATCTTCTGTTGGCCACCAAGCGCCAGCCAGGGTGATGGTGTGGGTCGCCATAACAGCATCAGAATAAATGCTCCAAAATTTTCTGGAGGGTGTATTAAAGCTTTGGGCACACAAACATTTTGGCTGCAGACCTTGGACATTCCAACAGGACTCAGCACGCAACACCCAAGAATGGTTACAAAATGAGGTTTCTCGCTTCATTTCCAGCGCACAATGGGCACCAAAATTTCCGGATACCAATCCGTTGGACTATTGTGTCTGGAGTATCTTGAAAAGCAAGGGTGGCACCAAAGTATCGATCACCTCAAGCAAGCGCTTCGACGGGAATGGGTCATAATACCGCAGAGCAACAGTCGGGCAGAGTGTGACGGTTTAATTGGCCATTTGAAGGCCATAATTCTTGCCAAAGGTGACCAATTCGAACAGATCTATACTTATTCCAAAATTGGTGCTATTTCCGACATTTTTTACTTTCATTCAATAAAATTAAAAAGAACATGTAACAGTTAAAAAATCTGTAAGTTCGGCACAGCCGAATACCCTCCACCATTTGGAACGAATTCAGCAATTCTCAGAAACAATAAAACCCGTTAAAAATTATGTGGAGCTGTACAGACAATTTTCTGTGTGAGGCTGTAGTATCCATTACGAACTTCAAGTACCAAATTTGGAACAAGTCGGGTGTATAATTTCGCTAAAATCTTCAAATATATAATCGGGAGGTACCGTTTTATGGGGGCTGTAATATCCATTACGAACTTCAAGTACCAAGTTTGAAGCAATTCCGGTGAATAATGTCGCTAAATTCGTCAATATACCGAAAATGGGGAGTTACCATTATATGTGGGCTATACGAAGACGTGGAGCTGCACAGACAATCTCCAGTCATAGGCTGTAGCATCCGTTGCAAACGACAAATACCAAATTTGAAACAATTCCGGAGAATAATGCCGCTAAAATCATCAAAATACCGAATATCGGGAGGTACCGTTATATGGGGGCTATACGAAAACGTGGACCTACATGACCCAGTTTCAGTACCAAAAGTCCTGCAGACACAATAGACATTTGAGTAAATTTGTTTCTATCGACATCAATTCGTTCGGAATCTAGAGTGATTTCCACAGACGGACAGGCGGATAGACAGACGGTCATCGCTAAATCGACATAGAATCTTATGCTGTTCAAGAATATATATACCTTGTGAGGTCTAAAATATATATTTCGAGGTGTTACAAACGGAATGACAAACTTAATATACCCTCCATACTATGGTGGAGGGTATAAAATTTATGGCGTTTGTCTTTGTTGTAGTTTTTTTTATCGCACCCTCGATATAGAATATATTTCGCAAACCTTTTATGAGCAGAACACCTTACAGGTCTTCTAAATTTACAGTATCTTTACGTAAAAAGGACCATTTGAGTATTTTTTACAAATAACAGGTCCCAAAGAACTCTCCACTGTACTGCGGCTAGTGTCAATATTATTTCCAATAGCATTTATTGCTGCTGCTGCTGGGTTTTAGCTGGCAGACATATAACGAAGCACAAAAACGGAATATGTACGTGCCTGCATGGCAAATTGACTGATTTCGAAAAATGTTGTTTTCGTTCGATTTGTTTTTGCCAGCCATATTTACCACACATTCTATTCCATGAACTCCCTTTCGCTCTCGATTACCAAATAACAATAATTTTTTTAGATCCTTGCCACAAAGGCAATAGCTAAGAACCCATGAGAAGAGAATGATGCCGGTGGCATAAGCGAAGTGTGAAATTTATCAGCTTCCTGGGCAACGAATGCACTTGACTTTGTCGAGCTACTTATTTCGAATATTTGATGGGTCTTTGTGCGGATAAAATGATTTACTTCGATGTACACTTCATAATCCCAATCCTAGACTATATTCCAACGTGGGATTGTCATATGTTCTTTGATCTGACTACTCAATTCGATGGCTTACAATTTTAGTTTTGTTATATATTTAGAAATAAATCCAGAATACAACAACAAATAGAGAATACATGAAATTGCATCGGTGGAAATAACAACAAAAATTTTTGTTGATGAAAATAAATATTGATTGTTTAGAAGTTATTTTGAAAATGAATGAATGACTGACTGCTCGCTCTGTGGATAAACAGCAACAATGCCAGCCAGCCATCCAGCCAACATCAAAAATAAAGAACATTGAACGTTTAAGGATTGCAGTCGAGGATAACAAAACAGCAAAGCTTCACAGCCATAGAATTCGGAAAAAAATATATGTTGATAAAGAAAAAGAGCAATGATGAAATTGAAAATAATTGAAAATGTCAGATGATTGTTGACCAAATAAAAATGTGTGCGTATATGTGAGTGTGAATGCAATGGTTCTCTGATGGCAGCCATAGACGAATTGCATTGATTCTTGACAAAAGTTGGGGAAATAGTACAACTGCTTTATATTATAAAATATCTTTTTTGTTAAAAAAAATAATATTTAATTTTAACGTAAACAAGTCAAAAAGTATCAGTCGGTTCTTACATATATTTTGAATTCTGTTATGATTATTCAAAATGTTGGCCCATTATAGATTAGGTTTCGAAGGAATTGGCCAATATTGTCCATTTCGTATCAGAACTAAAAAAATATGATATAAATATTGCGACATGCCAGGTTTGGGCTACAGTGGTTACATTCTTCACTTTATATGATCACATATAATTTTTGGAAAATGTTAAAGTGTGCGGGAAATGTTAAAGTGTCAGGGATATAGTCGACCGAAGCATTCTTATACCCTCCAACAAACTATTTAAGGTATATTAACTTAGTCATTCCGTTTGTAACTCATCGAAAAACTCATGTCAGACCCAACGAAGTATATATATTCTTGTTCAGCGTAAAATTCTAAGTCGATTTAGCGATTTCCGTCTGTCTGTTGTAATCACGCTATCTTTCGAACGAATTGAGATAGAAGGCTAAAGTTTTACACACATGTTTATTTTGCCAGTAGGCAGATTAAGTTCGTTGTTTCAAATTTGGTATTTGTAGTTCGAAATATATACTACAGCCTAAGACAGGAAATTGTCTGAGCAGGTCTACGTCTTCGTATAGCCCCCATAAAACCTCCCAATATTCGATATTTTGATGATTTTAGGGTCATTATTCACCGGAGTAGTAGAGTAGAGTTTCAAATTATGTATTTAGAGTTCGTAATGGGAACTACAGTTTGTGACAGAAAATTGTCTATGTAGGTCCAGGTCTTCGTATAGGCCCCATATATCATTACCTCCGGTATTTTTACGATTTTAGGTACAATACTCACATAAATTGTTTAAGATATCGTATTTGAAGTTCGTAATGGAGGCTACAGCCTATGACGGAAAATTGTCTATGCTGGTCCAGGTCTTCGCACAGCTCCGTTATAACGTTACCTCCCTATATACGGTATTTTTATGATTTTAGCTACATTATTCAACGTTTATTTCAATTTCGAATTTAAATATGGAAATGGCTTATGACAAACAAAGCCTACGTAAATCCAGGTCATATAGACCCCAAAATAATGGATAAATTCGGCATTTTTAAAATTTTAACAGAATTTTTAATGGATTCTATTTTTTTTTTATAAAAATTTCCAAATTAGTTCCAAATGGTGGAGGGTATTCAAAGTTCGGCCCAGCCGCTGCTTTTTAACTTGTTTAGATATAAGTTGCAAAGAATCGCTGACTTGTTTGGCAAGTTATGACAGACAGAAATATTGAAAAGTGTGACCCTTTTGTCGGAGAGGTACCAGAAGAGGTTCGCAGATATATGACATCTACATAAGAGGTCTTGACGTAGCAAAAATGTTTGGTATTTGTAATATTTGAAGAGAGTGGGATGCTTATTCCGCTTTCTTTGAAAGTTTTTTTTTTTTTTTTTTGAAAATCTTGAACTCTATATGAGGGAGGTACCAGAAGAAATAGTCCGATATCTACCATCTTTATAACAGATCTTGTGTTGATAGAAATATTGAGATATGCCAAGCCTGAATGGAATCAGATATTAATTTCCCGTTTCATGAGGTTAATGGATACTCACAATTTTGACCCTTTGTGGGGGAGGTACAAGAGGGAGTGGACCGATATATCCCATATTCGCACCCAACTTTGCATTGGTAAAAATATTGTGATTGTAATTTGAAGACAATCGGACTCATTCTAAATTTTGACCTATAGGGGAGCGGTACCAGAAGGAGTACTTCAATATATCCCATCTTCACAGCAGATCTTGTGTTAGTAGAAGTAATTGGATGTACGAAATATGAAGAGAACCGGTTGCTTAATTAGGATTTTAGGATCGGTTTGATTAGTCAAAACCTTGATCCTTTGTAGGAAGGGTACCCGAAGAAATGGTCCGATCTGTACAATCTTTATAACAGATCTTGTGTTGGTGGAAATATTGAGATGTACTAAGCCTGAGGTATCGGATGCTAATTTCGCGTTTTATGAACTTCATACTTATTCAAAATTTCGACCCTTTGGTGTGAAGTTAATAAAAATATTGTGATGTGTGTAGTTTGAAGACAATCGGACTTTTGCATCCCATTTTATAAGAGCTATAATTATTCAAAATACTGTCCCTTTGTGTGGGAGGTATTAGAAGTAGTAGACCAATATAACCCATCTTCACAGAAGATCTTGTGTAAGTAGGTAATGGGATGTGTGAAATATGAAAAGAACGGGATACTTATTTCAGATTTTATAATCGTTTTGGTTATTCAAAACTTTAACCCTTTTTGGGGGAGCCACCAGAAGGAATGATCCAATGTCTACAATCTTTACAACAAATCTTGTTTTAAAGAAATATTGAGATGTGCTAAGTTTGAATAGAATCGCATGCTAACTTCCCGTTTTATAAGCTTCATAGATATTCGAAATTTTGACAGTTTATGGGGGACGTACCAGAAGGAGTGGACCGATATATTCCGTCTTCACACCACACCTTGGGTTAATAATAATATTAAGACGTGTGACATTTTCAGAAGGACTTTTATAAGAGTTATAATTATTCAAAATTTTGACACTTTGTGGGGAAGGTATTTGATGGAGTTGACTGATATTGTCCATTTTCGGACTTGACCTATCATTGATGCAAATATTAGTATTTGCAAAGTTGGAGCAATATCGGATTATCCTTTCTCTTACTGGGTAAGAAATTATTTTCTTTGAAAATTTCGACCCTTTGTGGAGGAGGTTCCAAAAGGAGTGGACCGATATTGTTCATCTCCGAACTCGATCTAAGTTTGATAATAATATTATGATGTACCAAGTTTGGATCAAATCGGATACTCCCTTCCAGAGCTAAGGCGCGCGCCAGCCAGACAGACAGGCGGACGGGCAGACAACGCTAGATCGACTCCTAATGAAACGGATTTGTTCAAAGAGATCTAGGGTCTAAAACCGTTATTTAGATTAGCCACTTCTTGGCCGTGTCAAATGATATGTACCCTCTCTTAGCCTTATGGCTAAGGTTATAAAAATAATATACTGGTACATTTGTTTTCAATATACAAGATAATAATCAAGACTATGTTTATTGATCTTTTCAATGAAAAAATTAAAAGCAAATATAATTTCAAGAATATCCGAAGCTTCTAAGATTATAATGTACGATCGGAATTTACAATGTGTATATATTTATACATAAAAGAAAAGGAAATAGACTCATACTTCCTTTTAGTGTTCGGCAAAGTATCACATTCCCAGCCGATTTTTTGTTTGCTTTACGTCCATGTATGTTTTCAAATTACAAAATAGTTATCCCCACCTCTGTCTTTTCGTGATTAACGATTCATGCAGTATTTGACCTTGAACAACACACAATTACCCATACCACCTGCATTAACAACGAATCACTGCATTTCCCTATTCCTTATTTATATATTTTTGTATTAACGACTTAAAAAAGTCATCACCGCAAACAAAAGAACAAGCACTGAGTTGGAAATTGACCGCAAATTACAGCCAAAATGGGAGAACACTAAAGTTGACCATAAAACATTAACCGCAAAATTACAAACAACACAAACTTATAAAAGAGACGCAGGGAAAGAAACCAAAAGGGTAAAGGTTATTGGATTCGGACATTTACAGCAATGGAGTGCAATGTCAACATTGATATACTACATAAATATATTATAGAAAAATTTACCCTACATAAAATCTTTCACCCGAATTTTTAAGCAAGAAATGCCCGAGAACATTTTGGATATGACCATGATACAATTAATCTTACTTATTTAAAAGAAGTAAACAAAATCTATAGTCGTACAGGCCGACTATGTGATACCCTACAATATTACAATATGTTAAAATCCCCCTTATGTCCAAGTCAATTTTGGAAGATTTCGATTTTTCTGTTTTTGGTTCATTTGAACCCCTAACTATTTTGCGATCATCTCTAAAAGCAAAAGGGCCCTCTGTATCCAAAATGGTATTTTTTCACACAAAAGTAGTGGTCTATTCTAACCGCTGTCCTAAACTCTAAATTCATGCGAGATTTCGTGTCCTTTGGATTCTCTTTGTGACCTCTATAACGGCTACAAAATCAGGAACATTTTTATATGTTGGTCCATTTCAACCCCTAAATATATTGCGGACATCTTTAAAAACAATAAGCCTAACCCTTCTGAGCCTAACCTACGTTTTTTCGTGAGGATAATTGCAATGTGTGTATAATAACCCCAACTTGTGTTGTAAAATTAAAAAATATTACGAAATGTATTGTTCAATATTATAAGTCAAAATGAAAAAATCGCATGCGATAAAAAAATATGAAAAAATAAAAACATGTCACAAAATACTACAAAATCTATATTAACATCATTATTGACATCTTTTTATGCGAGTTTTTTTAGATTTTATTCATTTTTGCCATCCTGAATTGACAAAATTTGTCAAAATAGTTCTAGCCATTCTTGTGATATAAGTGTTCTAGCTAACATCCCCCTCCTTTTTATATACACATTGAATATATTTCGCTATATGTATCCGATATATTTACTATCGGGATCTATATAACGGTCAGAATTGACCTGTTCGTATATTTGTGATTTCGCCGGGATTAAAAATATTCGCCGTTTAATTGAATGTGACTTTTGTTTAACACAAATGTTATGGTCTATTTTATCCACTAAATTTACCCACTAAATATAAGCTCTAGCCCCATGCTGACTTCCTCTTCGATTGGTCTATAATTGCGACCTGTAGAGCAACTGCAAAATCAGGATTTTTTCAGTTTTTGGTCCATTTCAACTCCTAAATATTATGCGATCATCTCCAACAGCAATAGGGTTTATTCTGGCTATAGCCCCACCTCCATTCAAAATTTCGTAAAGACTGGGCCATAATTGCAACCTGTAGAGTGATTACAAATTAACATTGACAGACGGACAGACGGACATACACAGCTAGATCGACTCAGCTCGGCGAGATAGGAAGATCCATTTATACTTTCCTATGGGGAAATCAATATTTCGAGGTGTTACATAATTTTGGCCCAATCAAACCCATAGTGTTGTAGGGTATAATTACATCCAACAAGTTGTTTATTTATTTAATATGTTTCCTCATTTTGAAAATGAATAAAAAGCGCGAAAGATGAATGAAATGTCTGGATTCCCTTTCAAAAATATGATCCAAACTATTTAAAACTTCAATTCCATGGCAAAACTGTCTAATATCTTAAATACACTCTCCACAATGTATGCTTCCTCCAAGGCATAGTTAACCAGTAAAAAAAGTTTTAAAGTCAAGCGGGGCCGACTTTATGATACCCTAAACCACTTTGCTAATTTAGTAGAGCTGCGCATAACAATTAAAAGTTTTCATTGGAAAGTTCAATTATACACGCTATGATTATAATTATAATTTAAAATTCAAAGATCTAAACATGCCGAAGCATTTGTATATTTTAAATTCGGACTTGTATTGCCATTTGGTGTACAATTAATTTGAAATCGGGTAAAAATATATATGAGAGCTTTATCATTTATATCTCAATAAAATTTCGCAAAATGCTAGCTTCTAGACTCAATTCGGTCGTAAGTGCCAAATTTCATCCAATTTGGGCAAATATTAGACGTTTGGTGGCAAATCGGACGAAGTTATATATGGGAGCTATATCCAAATCTGAACCGATCTCGATAAAATTTAGCAAATTTATTTCTGAGCTGTATTCGATATATTTCCCCAAATATTGTTGTTACAGAGTGCATATTACGGCTGCGGAAGACAAAAATAACAAATCGGACGAAGATATATATGGGAGCTATATCTAAATTTTGACCAATTATCTCCAATTTCAATAGGGTTCGTCCTTGGACCAAACAAGTGACATGTGCAAAATTTCGTCTGGATAGGGCAATAAATGCGAACTGTACTTTGTTTACAAAAATACAGGGACAGACGGACGGACGGACATGCATGCGACTCAGAATGTGATTCTATGCAGATCATCAAAAGGAACTATGGGTCTATCTCGTTTCCTTTTGCCTGTTACAAACAAATATACAAAGACATAATACCCTGACCTTGTGGTGTAGGGTATAAAAAAGTCACGCAGGAGTCGAATTAAGGTCTAAGCCTTCTACTACTTTTTTTCGCGTATCATCCAGTAAAAAAGAATATATTTAAGAAATTGTTCACATCGATGATAAATAAAATTATTTATAAAATATATTTTTGTGTAAGAGAACAGATGGGCATACTCCATCACCTTGTAAATACACCTTGGATATTTTTTTACAATTATACATATAAAGCAAAAATTGACAAATGTCAGGTATACTTTGAAAAAAAAAACCATTAACTCTGTCTTAATATTTACAAGAAAAGTAATTTTAAGCTCTTCTTCAGAACCTAAAAACATCGTCAATCTCTTTCATTTCTAAAACTAGAAAAACTTGTGGACTTTTGTAGTGGAAAACTTGTCCAAGTAAAAATTGTAGCATGATTCCTAACTTCATGGTGGATCTTATAATTTTGACTGATTGTCATTGACTTTGACATTTTAACGAGATATCTATATACCCTCAGCCATATGGCTAGACAGGGCATTTGGAGTCGATCTAGCGATTTCCGCTCGTCCATCTGTTTGTCTGTCTGGCTGGTGCTCACGATAACTCTCCAAGGGAGTATCCGATTTGATCCAAACTTGGTACACCGTAGTGTTTTTATCAAACTTAGATTGAGTTCGTTCCACTTCTTCCGGTACCTCCACCTTTGTGGTGGATCGACATTTTCAAAGAAAATATTTTACTGCACAGGAAAAGCAAGAATCATCCGATTTTGCTCTAAATTTCAAATCCTAATATTTGCATCAGAGCTGTTTAGGTGTGAAAATTGACACAATCAGTTCATTCCATCAAGTACCTCTTTCACAAAGGGTCAATATTTTGAATAATTATAAGTCTTATAAAATGTGATGTAAGAGTCGAATTGTCTCCAAACTTAACACAACACAATATTTTTATAAGTTCAAGGTCCGGTGTGAAGATGGAATATGTCGGACCACTCCTAAGGGTCAACATTTTGGATATTTTTTTTGATTTCATTCAGACAATATTTTCATCAGCACAAGATCTGTTATAAAGATGATAGAGATCGGACCATTCCTTCTGGTACCTTCCCCAAAAAGGGTCAAATTTGAACAACGCAAGATCTCTTAAAAATAGGGTAAAGATCTGATCATTCTCTCTGGAACCTCCCCACATAGGGTCAAAATTTGGGTATTCAACCAAAACAATTATAAAATGCGAAGTAAGCATCCCGTTGTCTTTAAAATTCACATATCCCATTATCTCTACAAGACACAAGATCTTCTGTGAGGATAGGATGTTTCGGCGCACTTTCTCTGGTAGCTCCCCCGCAATGTGTTCAAATTTTTGAAAAGCATAGCGCAACTCTCTTTAAATTTCACACATGTAAACACTTTTGCAAAGACAAGATCTGGTGACCCACAAAGGGTCACAATATTCAATAATTTTATCTGTCATAACTTACGAAACAAGTCAGCTATATCTAGAGGATATATTAATTTTGTCATTCCGTTTGTAACTCCTCGAAATATTCATGTCAGACCCAACAAAGTATATATATTCTTGATCAGCGTAAAATTCTAAGACGATTTAGCCATGTCCGTCTGTCTGTCTGTCTGTCTGTCCGTCCGTCTGTCTGTCTGTCCGTCTGTCTGTCTATCTTTCGAACAAATTGAGATAGAAGGCTAAAATTTTGCACACATGTATATTTTCCCAGTAGGCAGGTTAAATTCGTAAATGAGCCATACAGGTCCAAGTTATCATATAGCCCCCATATAACGGTACCTCCCAATATTCGGTATTTTGATGATTTTAGCGACATTATTCACCGGAATTATTTCAAATTTGGTATTTGAAGTTCGTAATGGATACTACAGCCTAAGACAGAAAATTATCTGTGCAGGTCCACGTCTTCATATAGCCCCCATATAACAATACCCCCCGATATTCGGTATTTTGATGATTTTAGCGACATTGTTTATCGGAATCGTTTCAAATTTGGTATTTGAAGTTCGTAATGGATACTTCATCCAAAGTCAATAAATGAGCCATGTAGGACCACGTCTTCATATAGCCCTCATATAACGGTACCCCCCGATATTCGGTATATTAATGATTTTAGCGACATTATTTACAGGGATTGTTTCAAATTTCGCATGTGAAGTTCGTAATCGATACTTCATCCCATGCCAGAAAATTGTCTGTGCAGGTCCACGTCTCGGTATTTTGACGATTTTAGCAACATTATAAACAGATTTTTCTTCAAGTTTCGCATTTAAATATTGTAATAATTTATGACAAAAGTTGCCTATGCAGGCCCACGTCGTCGTATAAGCATTCGGTATTTTTAAGATTTTAACAGAATTTTTAACGTTTTTTTTTTTTTTTTTTTTTTTTTGGAAATTGCCAAATTTGTACCAAATGGTGGAGGGTATTAAAAGTTCGGCCCGGCCGAACTTACAGCTTTTTTACTTGTTGAATTTCAATGCAATATTTCTGCCAAGTTAGCCCATAAATGTCCTAGCATAGAAATGGATTGTATAAGTCCAATTCTCACCAAAAAAAAAAAAAAAATAAACAAGTAAGCAAAGGCTACAGTCGAGCGAGGCCGACCGTTGAATACCCTACAACACTGTAATAAACGATACAGTTTATATAGGCGAGATACTCGAAAGAATTCCACAAGATATTGTGACAAATAATAAAAGAAACCATCAGGTTCCGTTCTCTAATTTTCGAATAATAGCAACTTAAACTAATTTGCTCATTTCCAATTTATTGGTAGATGTTGCACGTAAATGGTCTTCCTAGATCTGAAACCAATATTTTTTGGTCCATTTCAACCCCTAAATATATGGCGATCATCTCCAAAAAGAATAGGCTTTTATTCTGACCCTCATCTTATCTCCATGCAAAATTTCGTAAGGATCGGGCCATAAATGCGATCTGTATGTGATATCCTGATATCCTAACTACTTAGTTTTGTTAGCTGTAGAAATATTACCAAATGTTTAATTCAAAATGAAAATATGCCAAAAATATGACAAAATTGAAAAAATATGAGAAAATTGTACAAAATCAATATTTTCATCTTTAGAGAGATATTTTATGCGATTTTTTAGATGTTTTTTCTTTCCTGCCAAGAGGCCATTCTGAATTAATGAGAACTGTCGAAATCAGTTCAGCCGTTCTCGACATATAAGATATTTTTCAAGCATATCTTCTTTGATAAACTATATATCACACATATTTTCTGTATATCCGTTTTGTTGGATGTTAACATCAATGTAAAGATCAGAAGTAACCTTGTCATGGCTTTGTGATTTCGCCGGGATTTAAAATATTCGCGGTTTAATGAAAAATGTTGAATTTTTTCAACAAAAAAGATATGGTCTATTTTACCCGCTAAATATTATCCGATGACCACCCAAATGGGTAGGCTTCTTGCCAGCCCTAAACTCTAGCTACATGCGAAATTCCGCGTCGATTGGTCTATAATTGCGACCTGTAGAGCAAGTGCAAAATCAGGATTTTTTTTCAGTTTTTGGTCCATTTCAACCCCTAAATATTATGCGATCATCACCAAAAGAAATAGGGTTCTATTCTGACCCTAGCCCCACCTCCATTTTAAATTTCGTGAAGATCGGACCATAATTGCGACCTGTAGAGTGATTACAAATTAACATGGACAGACGGACAGACGGACAGACGGACGGACGGACATACATAGCTAGGAAGATCCATATATACTTTCCTATATGGGAAATCAATATTTCGTGGTGTTACATAATTTTTGGCCCAATCAAACTTATAATACCCCCAACACATAGTGTTGTAGGGTATAATAAATAAAATTAAAAATCAGAAAAGAAAGGACAAAAGTAAGGCAGCACTGGTTTTTTGATACGCTTCCCCATTATGCACAAAAATCCATTTTGTTTTGAGTGCTATTACACATTTGGTGCAGAATGAACTTGAAATTGGTTCAAAATATGTATGGATCTGGATATCGAAATTCGAGCTGATCTCGACAGAACTTAGCATAGTATTTGGAGGATGTATTTGATGTTTTGTACCAGATACCATTGTTATGCAGTACATATTATGATTGTGTTGACTAAATTAGATGTGTGGGAGCTATATCTGCACCGATAGTATTAGTATTATTATTAGTATTAGTATTCATGATCAGATCCTATCGTCAAAAGGTACTGTGATTCTATCTTGTTCCCTTCTTCATGTTACAAACAAATTCACAACGGCATAATACCCGATACCATAATGTGGGGTCGGGTATAAAAATAATACTATCCAGATTCAGTTTTTTTTTTTTCGACGCAGACAACAGCAGAATTATTCGGCGCCACAACGGAAACCCCAGTTAAAACTTTGTAATTTTATAAATTAAACAGAATTCACAATTACGACTAGTCTTTGCATATAACGAGATCAGAAAATAATTGGCAAATCATACTCTGTGAGCATATATCTATCGAAAAGCCTACAATTGCTCTTTAATTTGTCTTTGGAAAAAATTTTTTCTGAACGAAAATGAAAACGTCTTTAAAAAATGCAAATTAGACAACTCCAAAGGTCTCGTCATTTGTATGGACCCCTCCTTCCCTCTGTGTTGACTCGATGCACTTGTCACCATCGAATATCTTGACACGAAACAAATAATAGAGGTTTGATTCATTTTCGCCTTACAGTTTGTGTGACCCGCCGTCTGTCCGTACTTTTTCGCAGTACATCAGTATACAGTGGCATGACGAACATTGCGTCATGTTCCAGTTCGACACGCAGTGAATGAAAAATATCCAATTGAAGGATAGCTGCATTACTCTCCATCCAAACACTTGGTATGGCAATGACGGCGAGAGAGAGAGAGAGGTTAAAAATTCATTAGTTATGCGGTATGCGTTTTCCATACTCGACAAGGAGGAGGACGACAACGACGATGTCTTTTGTGTGTGCATCAGCTAAGGCAATCAGAAAACAGCTCCGCTCAGCTGTATATTTGCAGGGTATTCGAGAAATCCATATTTGTGGTTTCTTTGGCCAGACTGGTTAGATGATGGCTGGCATGATGGCTGGAGAGGGAGCAGCAGCTCAAAGTGATGTTGATTTTCAGCTGATGCAGCAGATGGCGCATTAGTTTTCATACCAACGCCAATACCACCACAGCCACAAGAAGTGGATTTTCTTTTTCCATGGTATTTGCTTTCTTTGGGGCTCATTCGTTTTGGTACACCACCCTCTTCGTTTGTTGCAATGCCCCTCATCCCTCCTCCTCCCTATTTCTAATGCATTTCATTTTTATTTTGGTATTAGTTTTTGTTTGCTTGTTGGTGTTATTTTTGTTGTTCTTGGATTGGTTGGTTTTTTAGCCTTAATTTCTTCCTTTCTTTGTGTTCGTTCGCCTTCTTTAAGTTTTCCCCGATATGCAACAACAATAACAAAATGCCACTAAGTTTTTTTGCGCAATGTTTTCCTATTTTTCCCAGTTTTCTTTTTATACCCTACACCACATAGTGGTAAGGGTATTATGTCTTTGTGCATTTGTTTGTAACAAGGAGAAGGAAACGAGATAGACCCATAGTTACTTTTGAGAACCTTCATAGAATCACTTTCTGAGTCGATTTATGCATGTCAGTCCGTCTGTCCATCCGTCCGTCCGTCCGTCCGTCCGACCGTCCGTCCGTCCGTCTGTCCATGTATTCTTGTGAACAAAATGCAGGTCGCATTTATTATCCGATTGAGATGAAATTTTCCAAACAATATTTTTTTGGCCCAAGGACGAACCCTATTGAAATTGGTGAGAATCGGATCAAATTTAGATATAGCTCCCATATATATCTTCATCCGATTTCGGGTTAAATGTGCACCAA
This sequence comes from Musca domestica, assembly GCF_030504385.1. Taxonomy (NCBI): domain Eukaryota; kingdom Metazoa; phylum Arthropoda; class Insecta; order Diptera; family Muscidae; genus Musca; species Musca domestica. The sequence goes on along the minus strand of NW_026712322.1, from coordinate 208,530 downwards.
ATATCCACTATCAGTCCGAATTACCTGAATTTTGGCACACCCAAGCGAGTTCGGCCTAGAAGCAAGTACATCAAATTTGGAGAAAATCGGTTCAGATATAGCTATAGCTCCCATATATATCTTTCATCCGATTTGATCTTTAAGTCCCTCACATTTCTACTATGCACTCCACAACCGTGATATTTGGTACCAGGTATTAGATGGAGCACAGAAATAGCTGTTTTAAATTTTATCGAAATCGGTTCAGATTTGGATATAGCTCCCATATATATCTTCATCCGATTTCGGGTTAATTGACCACCAAATGGCCAATATCAGCCTAAATGGCCCGAATTTTGGCACATGTGACCGAGATTAGCCTTAAAGCAAATACAACAAATTTGGAGAAAATCGGTTCAGAAACAGCTATAGCTCCCATATATATCTTCATCCGATTTCGGGTTAAATGTGCACCAAATGTCCACTATCAGTCCAAATTACCTGAATTTTGGCACACCCAACCGAGTTCGGCCTAGAAGCAAGTATATCAAATTTGGAGAAAATCGGTTCAGATATAGCTATAGCTCCCATATATATCTTTCATCCGATTTGGTGTTTAAGCCTCTCACATTCGTAATATGCACTCCACAATAATGATATTTGGTAGCAGATATAAGATACAGCCCAGAAATAGCTTTTTGTAATTTTATCGAAATCGGTTCAGATTTGGATATAGCTCCCATATATATCTTCATCCGATTTCGGGTTAATTGTGCACCAAATGGCCGATATAAGTCCAAATGGACTGAATTTTAGTACATCGGACCAAATTCAGACTAGAAGCAAGTATATCAAATTTAGTGAAAATCGGTTCAGATATAGATTTAGCAACCATATATATGTTTCATCCGATTTAGAGTTTTAGTCCCATACATTCGTAATATTCACTTCACAACCGTGATATTTGGTACCAGGTATTAGATGGAGCACAGGAATAGCTGTTTTAAATTTTATCGAAATCGGTTCAGATTTGGATATAGCTCCCATATATATCTTCATCCGATTTCGGGTTAAATGTGCACTAAATGGTCAATATCAGCCCAAATCACCAGTCTAGAAGCTAATACGTAAAATTTGGAGAAACCCGGTTCAGAGATAGCTATAGTTCGTAAAATGCACGATAGAATTAGATAGATTTTGATTTTGTACCAAATATCTCATAGAGCTCTGAAATGCCCTGTATAAACCTTTTTACGAGAGCTCTACTAAATATGCATAGTGGTGTAGGGTATCATATAGTCGGCCCCGCCCGACTTTTGAGCTTTCCTTACTGGTTTTTATTTCACTTGGCTCAACATTTTATTTAGATGCTGGCTGATGCTCTTGTGGTTGTTGCTCTTTTTGTATGTGATTATGTTTGCATTCAAGGCTTTGTTGGCGTGCGTGACCTGTCTACAAGTGTGCTTTGAAATATTAAGTGTGAAGTGTTGGTAGCGCCGCACAGTTCCATTGTCAGCCAGAAAGAAGAATTGAAAAAAAGAAGTAATCATTGCAAAAAGAGTGGCATCTTTGGTGTTGGCAAAATGACTTTGTGTCGTTTTTTTTTCGAATTCTTTGCTTCATTTTCATGTTGAGCTTTATTCTTTGTATTGCCTGGTTCTGCTAGTTCCACACTCTCGATTGGATGGCCTTTAAAAATCTACCACGAAATAAATAATTTTTAAATTCAAGTTAGGAAGTATGAGTCGACTTAGCGACAGATATTAATTCCCTCAGCGTATGGTCATTTATTTATCTCTATCCGTTCTGGGGAAGGTATCAGAAATTTAAAGAAAATCGGGGAAATCATTTCAAATTTTATGTGAGTTTTAAAGATTTAAAATTATGACTTTTTATAAGGGAGGTTCCGAAAGGAGTTGGTAGATATTTAAATTTTAAGCAACCATTTTTCAGAAATTTAATCTCAAAACCAGTAAGGAAAAGTTAAAAGTCGGGCGGGGCCGACTATATGATATCCTACACTACTATGCATTTTTAGTAGAGCTCCCGAAACAAAAGAATTTATTTCAAGTAGATCATACCAACTATCAACATTTGGCTTTATTGCAGTTAAAATAAGGTTTCAGAGGGAACTAATATATGGGAGGCTTTTCCAATTCTGAATCGATTTTCACTAAATTTGAGACATTTTTATTTTTTGTACCAAAAAACATTGCTATAGAATGCATGATATCACTTCGAGAAGGATCATATTAAAAAAATATATGTCAGAGCCGAGTTCCACTAAATAGAAACGTACGTCCCGAAATTGATATAAGCCACAATAAACCTGAAATCGGATTAAGGATATAGGTCTGAGCTTTGTCCAAATCTTAGCCGATATCGACAAAAATTGGGAAAGGTATTTTTGAGCTCTATAAGATATCTGATACCAAATATTATTGTTGTCGAATGGATATTAGAAATGTGAGGAACTTAAACACCATATCGGATGAAACATATGTATGGGAGCAATATCCGAACCGATTTTCACCAAATTTGAGGTACTTATTTCTAGGATGAATTAGGTCGGAAATATCACAATTCACTCGATTTGGGCTGATATTAACTTCTTGGTGCACAATACACCCGGAATCGGATAAATCTTAACCGATCTTGATAAAATTTGAAAAAGGTATTGCTGGGTTGTATCTGATATCTGGTACCCAATATTATTCTTGTGCAGTACATATTACAAATGTGAGGTACTTTAATAGCAAAGCGGACAAAAAAATATATGGGATAACTATATCCGAACCGATTTTCACCAAATTTGATGTACTTGCTTCATAACTGAATTCTGTCGGATGTGCAAAAAATGACCTGAATCATTTGGACTGATATTGGCCATTTGGTGCACAATTAACCCGAAATCAGTTGAAGATATATATTCAACCGATTCTCACCAATTTCAATAGAGTTGGTCCATGGGCTAAACAAATATTCCTGGGAAAGTTTCATCTCAATCGGATAATAAATGATACCTAGTTTTTCGATATTTTTTAACATTGGCAAACTTTCTATGAAAAACGATTGAAGCAATCGTATATTTTTATACCCCCAGCCATGTGGCTAGAGAGGGTATATAGCATTTGTTACGGTCAAAACGAGCATAGTCGTAATAACGGCCTTAGATCCTAGGTCTATTTGGACAAAATCCGTAGCAGGACATTCAGAGTCGATTTAGTGATGTCCGTCTGTCTGTATGTCTATCTGTCTAGCTGGCTGGTGCGCATGATAGCTCTCCGATTTGGTCCTAACTTGGTGCATCGCAATATTTTTATCAAACTTAAATCGAGTTCGAAAATGGGCAATAAAGGTCCACTCCTTCTGGTACGTCCCCGCAAATGCGGAAATTTTCGAAAGAAATAATTTTCTGCACAGAAATAGAAGCGATAATCCGATTTTGCTCCAATATTGCAAATCCTAATTTTTGCGTTAGTTCTAGTTCAGGTGAGAAAATGGACAATATCTGACCACTCGATCAAGTACCTCCCCCACAAAGGGTCAACATTTTGAATAATTACAACTCTTATAAAATGTGATGTAAGAGTCCGATTGTCTTCCAATTTCATACATGATAATATTTATGTTAACCCAAGGTCTGATGTTAAGATGGAATATATCGGTCCATTCCTTCTGGTACCCTCCCCCACAAATGGTCGAAATTTGAAAAAAAATATTTTTTGCACAGAAAGAGAAACGATAATCCGATTTTGCTCAAACTTTGCAAATCTTAATATTTGCGGCAGTATTATGTCAAGTGTGAAAATGGACAAGATCGGTCCACTCCTTCTGGTACCTCCCCCACAAGGGGTCAATATTTTGAATAATTACAACTCTTATAAAATGTGGTGTAAGAGTCCGATTGTCTTCAAATTTCACACATCCCAATACTTGTATTAATCCAATGTCTGGTGTTAAGATAGAATATATCGCTTCACTCCTTCTGGTACCTCCGCAACAAAAGGTCGAAACTAAAAACAAAGATTATTGTCTGCACGAAAACAGAAGCGAAGATCCGATTTTGGTCCAACTATGCAAATCTTAATATTGGCGCCAGTTCTATGACAGGTGCAAAAATATATAATATCGGCCCCTTCTATCAGGTACTTCCCTCATGAATGTTCCCTCATGAATGTTCCGATTCATTTAGACTTTTTACATCTGAATATGTCTATCAAAGCAGTATCTATTGTAAAGACGGTAGAGATCGAACCATTTCATAATTTTTTTTTTAATTTTTATTGAATGAAAGCAAAATATGTCGGAAATAGCATTAAATTTTACAATAAGTTTATATTTGTTGGAATTGGTCACCTTTGGCACGAATTATGGCTTTCAAACGGCAAATGAAATCGTCACACGCTATCCGAATGTTGCTCTGCAGTATTTTGGCCCATTCCCGGCGAAGCGCTTGCTTGAGGTGATCGACACCTTGGTATTTTGCTTTCCTTGCTTTTCAAAACACTTCAGACACAATAGTCCAACAGATTGGTATCCGGAGATTTTGGTGACCATAGGCTGTTATGGCGGCCCACACAATCACCATGGCCGGCGCTTGAGTTCTGGTGGCCAACCGAAGGTGCACCTTTACAGCTGACCTCTTTGGCAAGTAAACACAATCACTTTGTTTGTTCACAACCTGCTGGAAAATGAATATTTTCTCATCGGAGAAAACCAATTTCGGTAGTTCACCACTTTCGGCCAAGCACAGCAACTCTTTATTTCTTTTGAGTCTATTTTCTTTCTGTTGCGATGTAAGTTATTGCTCTTTTTGGAATTTCAATGGCTTTACCCCGAGCTCATTTTTCAATATTCGCCGAATGGAATACACTGCGACGCGGGTTTCGATCAAGTTGCTTCTTTACTCTTCGAACCATTTCTTCCGCCCACTTCCTTGCCTTCGGACTACGCTACCGGTATCACGGTAATGAGCGATGGTACGAGACACAGAAGATTTTCTCATTTTTAAATGATATAGTGCTCTAACGATTGCTACCTTTGGTTTTCCAGTTCAATATTAAGAAATTACACTACCATGCTTGAATTTCATCACGAATAACTTTTTTTCTGGAAAATTCTCACCAAACTGCTTTTGTACGCTTGTAAACAATATAATGAGCTGTCACTGGAATAATTTTAACAGCTGTTGGACGAGTGGCTTAGAAATGACAGCAGTCTGTAATTGGTTGCATTTTTTTTATCTGAACTTGTAAATATTAGCTTAAATGTGGGATTTGGATTCTAGGCGTAAAGGTACAGAATTCTCGAGTCTTATGGTACAAACTTCGAAAAACTCGACGTATCGCAGCCTACCTTTTATCAGCTACCTACTTCGCAATTTTTAAATACTGACACTGTAAGTTTCGGCTGGGAGACGACCAGTCACTCATCGTTTACAATTTTATTTCATACATCATTTCAAATGCTTTTTTAACTCTTCGACATCTATTACCCAACTCTTGCAACATAAATTCCATCTGCTGCCACCGCTCACAAATTCGGCATACAAATTTATGGAACAACAACAACGACGCGGCAATAACGACAACCAAAAGTTAAAAGGCATCAAAGGACGAATTATTTGTTTTACAAATGAGTGTTGGAACATTTGTGAAATTTGTTTGGCCATATTGTTAGTGTAGTTGGTTTGGTTGTTGTTTGTTTTTTCACATTATCATTTTTGTTGCTGTTGTTGTTAATTTCAATAAAAACACATGTTAACAACAAAATGCCTCGCCTCCGCGTAGCAATGAAGCAGAAGGCCATTATAGTCATGTCTCATTGACGCAAAGGTCCTGCAAATGATGTGTGCGGGGGGTGGGAGGCTTTAAAACTCTGTGAATTTTTGTACGTGTCTATGCTATGCGTTAGCGGTGCATATGTGTGTGTGAGAGAGAGCGTGCCAGCTCACGGGATCTGTGAGTGTTGCAAATGACGTTCATTGCTGCATTTATAGCATAATTAATTACAAATTATAGACCATGCGTGATATGTGATTTGCATTTTAAACATATCACAGCTACCACACACTTACATGCCAGTGTGTGTGAGTGTGTGCGAGTGTTTGTTTGTGTGCTCAGATTCATAACTGCAGCGTGGAATAAAAACGCCAAATGAACATGACCCCAGCCATTATCATGACCAATACCACTATTCAGCAAACCGCCAACACCAAACATCACCAGTAACAAAAACAACAACAACGACAACACCAACAGCGGAATCCCCAATGCCCGACTGCAGCAGTATGCTCCACTGATGTTAACATAACTTGCGGCCAATAGTCCATATGTGACGATTTGTTATGCACAGCATATCCGGCCGCCTGTTGCAATAGAGCGTGAGAGGTTATCTGGGGAAAATGAAACTATTTTTTTTTGGAAAATTTGAATTGAAAACTTAATTTAAAACGAATTAATTCTTTTGAGACGAAACAAACAAAATATTGATTTGTGAATTCTTTAGGTGCGTTAAGAGCTAAGGATAGGTAATCGAAAAATGTCAAACTTTAGATTTTTTGATTTTTCCTTCAACGAAAATGTCCGATCAGTTAAAAATCGATGTACTCCTATCAACCCAAAATTGATTTTGATTTTCGATCTTTGAAATGGAATATAAAAATTAAAACAAACTAGTAAAAGTCAAAAGTCGGGCGGTATCGACTATATAAAACCCGACACCTCGGCGCACATTTAGTAGAGCTCCAGTAACAGAATAATTTATTTGAAGTAGATCATACCATCTATCAACCTTTGGCTTTAGAGCAGACATAATATGGTTTCAGAGAGAACAATCATATGGGAGGCATATCCAATTCTGAACCGATTTTCAATAAATTTGACGGAGACATTCTTATATTTTATACCAAATAACGCTGCTAAAGAGTGCGTTCTAGCACTTTGAGAAGGATTATATCAAAAAAATATGCCCGGAGCCGAGTTCCGCAAAATGGAAACTTACGTTCCGAAATTCACTTCATTTGGGTTGATATTAGCCATTATTTTCACATTAAACCTCAAATCGGATTAATGATATATATGGGAGCTTTATCCAAATCTTAGCCGATCTCGATAAAATTTGGCAAATGGGTTTCCGAGGTCTATAAAATATATGGTATCAAAAATCCATGTTGTGGAGTGCATATTACGAATGTGAGGCTTTAAGTCCCTCCAAGCCGGATGAAACATATATATGTTAGCCATAGCTACATCTGAACCGATTTTCACCAAATTTGATGTACTTGCTTCTAGACTGAATTCGGTTGAATGTGCCAACATTTATTAAATTTGGATTGATATTAGCTATTTGGTGCACAATTAACCCGAAATCGGTTAAAGATATATAGGCTAAAAAGTCAAATGCCATAATTTTTAATTTTTTTTTTTTAATTTATTGAATGAAAGCAAAAAATGTCGGCAATAGCATCAAATTTCAGAATAAGTATAAATATGTTCGAATTGGTCACCTTTGGCACGAATTATGGCCTTCAAACGGACAATGAAACAAACTTTGCTCTGCGGTATTTCGGCCCACTCCCGGCGAAGCGCTTGCTTGAGGTAATCGACACTTTGGTATTTTTTAGTGCCAACCTTGTTTTCCGCAATTCTCCAGACAAAATAGTCCAATGGATTGGTATCCGGAGATTTTAGTGGCCATTGTGCGCTGGAAATGAAGCGAGGAACCTCATTTTGGAACCATTTTTGGGTAGCGCGTGCTGAGTGCGATGGTGCTGAGTCCTGTTGGAATGTCGACGGTCTGCGGCCAAAACGTTTGCGTGTCCAAGGCTTTAATACACCCTCCAGAATATTTTCGCAATAATATTCGGCATTCATTCTGCACATTAATACGAGCGGGAAGCGACCATCGGCTGTTATGGCGGCCCACACCATCACCATGGTCTACTTTATTTCTCTTGCGGTGTAAGTTCTTGCACTTTTTGGAATACCAATGGCTTTACCCCGAACTCATTGTTCAATATTTGCCGAATGGACTTTTGCGATATGTTCAGCTCACGACCCATTTTTCGGCCACAGCGACGCGGGTTTCGATCAAGTCACCTCTTTACTTTTCGAACCTTTTCTGCTGATGTTGCTGAGTGCTTCAGTCCACTTCCTTGACATCGGGCTACACTACCAGTATCACGGTAACGAGCGATGGTACGAGATACAAAAGATTTATTCACATTTAACTGCTGGAGTGCTCTAACGATGGCCACTTGTTGTTTTCCAGCCAAATATAAAGAAATCACACTATCACGCTTGAATTCCATCACGAATAACTTTTTTTTTCTGGAAAATTCTCACCAAAATGCTTTTGTACGCTTGTAAACAATAATTTCAACAGCTGTGGGAGGGGTGGCTTAGAAATGACAGCAGTCTGAGCTTGGTTGCAGTTTTTTACATCTTAACCTCTAAATGGGAGCTATATCCAAATTTGAACCGATTCTAACCAATTTCAATAGGGTTCGTCCTTGGGTACAAACAAATATTGTTTGCAAAATTTCATCTTAATCGGATAATAAATGCGACCAGCAATTTGTTCACAATCATATGTTGACGGACGGACTGACACGCATAAATTGACTCAGAAAGTGATTCTATGAAGATCCTCCATGTTATAAACTAATGTACAAAAATATAATACCCTTACCACTAGTTGGTGTAGGGTATAAAAAACGAGTAAAAAGAAGATAAGTTCGGCTGGGCCTAACCTCTAATACCATCCACCATTTTGAAGAAACTAGAAAAAAACTCATATATTCCGTCGAAAAATACCGCTCATTGTTTCCATTGGGGGGCTATACGAAGACGTGATCCCCCATAAGTAATTGTTTGTCCTTTGCTGTAGTATCTATTAATCAAACTTTGAATACGACATTTGAAACAATTCTGGTATAAAATGTCGCTAATATCATTAACATACCGAATAAAGGGAGGCTGACGTTATATGTGGGCTATATGCAGACGTGGACCTGTATTGAGAATTTTCCGTCATGGGTTTAGTATCCATTAAGTACTTTAAATGCGAAATTCGAAAGAATTCCGGAGAATAATGTCCCTGCATTCATCAAAATACGGAATATCGGGAGGTATTGTTATATGGGTTTATATGAAGACGTGGAGCCGTATAGACAATTCACTTCCAGGGGTTAAGGCACTCAGAGGGAACTCCTTTTGTGGATTTTCAGACAATTTCATTGAAAAATGTGGCTAAAATCATCAAAATACCTAATATCGGAAAGTACCGTTATATGGGGGCTACGCGAGGACGTGAACCTACATACACAATTTCTAGTCATAGGCTGCAGTACCCATTAGGAACGAATTTAGAAACAATTCCGTTAAAAAGTGTCGTTAAAATCATCAAAATAGCGAATATCGGTCGGTACCGTTGAATCGGGGGTATACGATATCGTGAACCTATGTAGATATTCTATTCCAGGGGGTAAATTAATCGGAAGGAACTCCTTCTGTGGATTTTCAGATAATTCCATTGAAAAATGTGGCTACAATCATCTAAATACCTAATATCGCGAAGTTGGGGATATACGATATCGTGGACCTATACAGACAATTCTCTTCCAGGGGATAAAGCGCTTAGAAGGAACACTTTGTGTGGATTTTTTATTCAATTCCATTGAAAAAATTGGCTACAATCATTTAAATACCGAATATCGGAAGGTGCTGTTATATGGGGGATATACGAAGACCTGGATCTGCATATGCAATTTTCTGTCACATACGAACTTCATATACAAAATTTGAAACATTTCCGGTGAATACCAAAAGTCCTGTAGACCCAACACATATTTGAGTAAAATGTTATTATTATTAACCTACTTAAATTGCTTCGGAAACTAGAGTGATTTACACAGACGGACGGATATCGTTCAATCCACATGCAATTTTGTGCAGATCAAGAATATATATACCTTGTAGGGTCTAAACTTTATGTTTGGAGGTGTTACAAACGGAATGACAAATTTAATATGCCCTCTTTACTATGGTGAAGGGTTTAATAACAGTTGTTAAAATGCCACTAAGAACCTGAAATCTTGAAGTCGAAACTCGGTAACGAAATGTCGACTTATCAATTTTTGCAACAGAAAAATGTCGACTTTGGATTTAGACGTTTCTACACAAATGTCGATTAATCGAAGTTCGACTCGTAATATCCCCAATATGATCTCATGACATCGTATTGTCCATTTTCCATTTAACATTTTTATAGCATACTTTTAAGCGTCCCTCAGAATTTTCCATTTACAAGATTTATTAAAAAAATACCGAAAAAAGTATCTTCCTAAATAACAAATCTAAAACTTGCAAGGATATATTGTTAAGACTCCTTAAAGTTTAGCAAACTCTAACAACAGCAAAACCAATAAATACCAACGATATATCCTCTTTGTTTTGCTCGAGTCAACGTTGTTCTGCACACCTTTGTTGGCATTCAACTCACGATTATCGGTAATGATCTAATGTTACCTGTTTATGGATTCGATGGCATGGACATGGCTGGACAGCACTTGTCCGTCGTCGTCGTTGTTGGGTCATTCGTCTATTCGTTTGAGTCACACAAAATGACATCACGCATCCATCCGTAGCAAAATAACAAAAACAGAAAAAAGAAACAAAACAAAAATTGACAAAGACAAGTCAGCCAGCCAGCCAGCCAGCCCTTCACATCAATATTAAGAAACTGTAGCAACAGCAATAAACCAAAATAATGGCAATAACAACAATGCAAACAATTCATGTCGCAATAGTGCAACAACACTTCAATTACCCTTCAACAAAATGAATAAAAATATCCGATAAAGAAAAACGAAGAAGCAAAACTCATATTAAACTCTTTGTAAATACAATCAGCGGCAAGGATGTGGCTATGGATATTAAAAAAGTTCCAACAAAATAGGATAGGACAAGTCGACCGAGCATAAGAAAGCCATCTAATGTGATCGACCATCGGGCAAGCAGGCAGAAAATATTAGCTTCAATATAACATAATGCCCAAATCTTCGTGGAAGTTGGCACAAATTATTTGAGCGAAATTGCAACGCTTTGAACTGTGTATGTGAGTGGAAATTTTCCAGATTGGTTGGTTGTACTGGATGTATAGATGGAAGTTAAATTTTAAGATTATTTTATATCGAGTTATGAGGGTTTCACAAAATTTAGCGTTGGAGTTCAAAATATTAATGTCGCAATAAAAACACTCATTGCACAAACTAAGGGTAAGATCCTCAAAGAGGGATATCAATTTAGAAAAGTCTTCTAATTTTCCTCAGATATTTATATTACCCGTACAATGTATGATATTAAATATGGGATATATCGGTCAACGTTCCGGTATGAAACCCATATAGCGTTACTTCCTGATTTGTATATCCCATACACCATATAGTGGTAAGGGTAATATGCCTTTTGGAATTTGTTTGTAACAAGGAGAAGGAAGCGATATAGACCCGTAGTTACGTTTGAAGATATTCATAGAAACACTTTCTGAGTCGATATATGCATGTCAGTCCGCCGTTCCGTCCATCCACCCATGTATTGTTATGATCAAAATGCAGGTGGCATTTATTATCCGATTAAGATAAAATTTTGTTTTTGTAAAATTTTGTTTGGAAATGGATGATAATCGGATCAGATTTAGATATAGATCCCATGTATCTTCAACCGGTTTCGAATAAATTGTACACCAAATGGCTAATATAATTCTAAATGACCTGTAATTTGGTACATACCACCGAATTCAGTCTAGAAGCAAATACTTCAAATTTGGAGAAAATCGGTTCAGATATAGCTATAGCTCCCATATACAGGGTGACATTAAAAAACTGCAACCAACTTCAGACTGCTGTCATTTCTAAGCCACTTGTCCGACAGCTGTTAAAATTATTCCAGTGATAGCTCATTATATTGTTTACAAGCGTACAAAAGCATTTTGGTGAGAATTTTCCAGAAAAATAGTTATTCGTGATGGAATTCAATTGTGATAGTGTGATTTCCTTATATTTGGCTGGAAAACCAGAAGTGGCTATCGTTAGAGCACTCCAGCATTTAAATGTGAATAAATCTTTTGTATTTCGTGCCATCATTCGTTACTGTGATACTAGAAGCGTAGCCCGACGTCAAGGAAGTGGACGGAATAAAACGGCAACATCAGCAGAAATGGTTCGACAAGTAAAGGAGCTACTTGATTGAAACCCGCGTCGCAGTGGCCGAAAAATGGCTCGTGAGCTGAACATATCGCAATATTCCATTCGGCAAATATTGGAAAATGAGCTTGGGGTAAAGCCATTGAAATTCCAAAAAGTGCAAGAACTTACATCACAACAGAAATAAAATAGACTCAAAAGAGCTAAAGAGTTGCTTCGCTTGGCCGAAAGTGGTGAGCTGCCGAATTTGGTTTTCTCCGATGAGAAAACATTTGTTGTCCAGCAGTTTGTAAACAAAGAAAATGATCATGTTTACTTGCCAAAGAGGTCTGCAGAAGATGTGCACCTTCGGGTGGCCAGCAGAACTCAAGCGCCGGCCATGGTGATGGTGTGGGCCGCCATAACAGCCGATGGTCGCTCTCTGCTCGTATTAGTCGACCGTGGTATCAGAATAAATGCCGAATATTATCGCGAAAATACTCTGAAGGGCGTATTAAAGTCTTTGGCACGCAAACATTTTGGCCACAGACCTTGAACATTCCAACAGAACTCAGCACCATCGCACTCAGCACGCGCCACCCAACAATGGTTACAAAATGAGGTTCCTCACTTCATTTTCAGCGCACAATGGCCACCAAAGTTTCCGGATACCAATCCGTTGGACTATTGTTTCTGGAGTATTTCGGAAAGCAAGGTTGGTACTAAAAAATGCCAAAGCTTCGATCACCTCAAATAACTTCTTTGCCGGGAAAAATACCGCAAAGCAACATTTGGGCAGCGTGTGACGGTTTCATTCAATTCAATTCAATTCGAACTAATCTAAACTTATTCTAAAATTTAATGCTATTTCCGACATTTTTTGCCTTTATTCAATAAAAAATGAAAAATGTGAAATTTATGGCTTTTGACTTTGTTGCAGTTTTTGTATATCACCCTGTAGATGGAGGAGACCACTATCATCGACACACACACGCCAAAGAGCAATACTTCCTAGGGATATTCCTCACGTTCCTCACCAGGATAATGTAGTTAAGGTTTGCAGTTAAGTACGGCAAGTCCAAACTTTTAATACCTTTCACCGCTTAGAAGGTAACATGTAAAACCGAAATTTCAAAAACTTCAGTTGAAAATTTTAATTCTAATAACTAAAATAGCGTCGTAACGTTATTTGAGAACTTTGCGAAAATGTGGAATTGTTATAGGAGGGGCCTCCTATTTCAAACTCCAAATACCAAATTGAAAAAAAAAAAAACAATATTGAAAAACAAATAAGCAAAGGCTATAGTCGTGCGGGGCCGACCATGTGATACCCTACAACACTACAATATGTTCGAACTCCCTCTATATCCAAATCCATTTTGGAAGATTTCGTTCTTGAAATAATGTCAAAGAGCCCCGCCAAGAGGTCGCCCTTAATTTTTTGACCCGGAGAATTTGGCCAATATTTACGCACTCCATAGTGTTGTTAAGTAATCAAAACAATTTCACACGAAAGTTGTGGCCCATTTTACAGTCATCCAAAATGCTAGACTTCTTCCCTGACTTTAACTCTCTTCTGATGCGAAATTCCGTGTCGATTAGTTTCAATTGTGGCCTATAGAGCGACTACAAATTAGAAAAAATTAATTTTTTTTAATCCATTTGCACCTCTAAATGCACATCTTAAGAACAATAGACTTTAATTCTGACACTAACCCTACCCCAATGCAATATTTCGTGAGGATCGGACGATAATTGCGGCATGCATACAATACCCTCGAAACGTAGTGTTGGGGAGTGTAAAAATTTAGAAAATTTACAATTTAAAATTTTAAGTCAAATTGAAAAAGTCGCATGCGATAAAAAATATGACAAAATTGAAAAAATTCGACAGAAGATATTCACTATTTTATTGGTATATTTTTCCGCGATTTTCTTAGATTTTATCATTTTCTGGCAAGAGACTACTCCGAATTGATGGGAATTGTGAAATATTCGCGGTTTAGTGGAAATTTTCCTATTTTCTCACATAAAAGTTAGGGTCTATTTTACCCTTTAATTATTGTCCGATGGCCCAAATTGGTAGGTTTCTGCCCACTCCTAAACTCTAACTCCCCGTAAATTTTCCCGTCGATTGGTTCATAATTGTGACCTATAGAGCAACTGCAAAATCAGGAAATTTTTCTGTTTTTGGTCTATTTCAACCCCTAAATATCGTGCGATCATCTCCAAAAGCAATAGGGTTCTATTCTGGCCCTAGCCCCACCTCCATTCTAAATTTCGTAAAGATCGGTCATAATTGCGACCTGTAGCATGATTACAAATTAACATGGACAGACGGACATACACGGCTAGATCGACTCATCTCTGCGAGATAGGACGATCCATATATACTTTCCTATGTGGGAAACCAATATTTCGAGGTGTTACATTATTTTTGACCCAATCAAACTTATAATACCCCCCAACACTTAGTGTTGTAGGTTATAAATATCGTTAATATCATCCAAATACTTAATAAATGGAGGTTCCCTTAAATGTGGGCTATATGAAGACTTGGACCTACATTGGCAATTACGAGCTTCAAATACGAAATTCCGGTGAATAGTGCCTCTAAAATCATCAAAATACCCTCCATCATACAATGTATGATGGAGGGTATAAAAATGTTGGAATTTTTTCATTGATATTCAAAGCATTTTAAGTATTGAGCCGTAGTATTACACAGAAACAACATATTTAAAGGTTGCTTTACTTAAAGTTATTGGACGATTCGTATGAGGCAATTTTATTATCTATTACTTCATATTTCTATAATAATTTACATGAATTTAGCCATACTAATTTTAATGTAATGTATACATATAACATCGATAAAAATGTTGACGGTATTTTTGCAATATTTATCCCTAAACACTCAGCAACTTGAAAAAACCCCATCTACATAAAAGTAATTTTAACATAGTATTTAGCACTGATTCGAGGCTGATGAGAAAACTTAACAAAAAACGCCACAGACATTCCTACAATTCAAAACCGAAAAAAACGAACGCCCAAAAGAAAACCGAAACAAAAGGAAACGAATGTAACAGTCACTCGAAGGAGAGAAAAAAACGAAAAACCTCGAACACAAACTTGGCAAATGAAACAACTTTGGAGGTGATCAATCCTTAAAGTGCATTTCCTTTGGCAGCTGAAAGGCAAAACTTTTAGCCATACGCTGGGCCATGCTCTGCAGGACAGCGGGACGACCACCACGACGACGACGACGTAAATGAATGTCCGTAGTGGCAAAGAAACTGCAATGAAAACGGTAAGAAAATGTCAAAAACAAATGCCTTTGCACTGCCATTACCACTAACAAAAAACGCGAAAAAGAAAAATAAAAAACCCACCCAAGTCCAGAAGGGAAATTCTAGAAAAATTGTGAAAAAAAAACACAACTAACATTTTAGCCATGTCCAAACGTCGCCATTATTAGCCCAAGTTGAACGCGTAAATGTTGCCATTGTAAAGTTCGCTTTGAAGTCATCAGCGGTGATGGCGGCGGTGCCAGCAGTAGTGACAGTGGCTAAAACAAAAAACTTTTTCTTGAATATGTATGTGTGTGGCCATATGCCATGGTCTGTGTGTTAGCCCGGATGTCTGTTGCATGTAGATATATATTTTAAATGCCCTGAAACCCGTTAACAGTTAAGTGGATAAAGCCAATTTATGAGTTTCGACAAAAAGTTTTTTTGTTGCCGCTTTCGCTATTGCAGTTGGTTTTTGTTTGTTGCATTTTCTTCCTCTGTTGTTACGTCTTTGTCTTTATTTTCTTCCCTTTGAGCCAGTCTGTTTGTTGGATATTAGAGGGTATTTTTTCGGATTTCTTGGATGGGTACCAGCTTTAGCCTTCGCGTGGAGGGATAGAAAATTTAGCTGCACCAATGAATGTTTCAATATTTTTTGGGTGCTTTGTATTTAAGTGTGTGTGTGTGTGATAGTGGCGATAGCCTATACGATAATGTATTATTCAAGCAGGTTATAGGTATTTCCTCGGTGATTGTAGAAAAAAATCGAACGGGTATTCCATGGAAAAAAGGTTTTGTATGTACAGAAGACCTTAACAAATTTACACTTGGCATGACCTTATGGGGATTTCTTTAATAAAACTAAGTCCGTAAAAGGAAATATTGTAGATCAAAGGCATTTTTATACCCTCCACCTTGGAAAGGAGGGTTTATTAACTTTGTCATTCCGTTTGTAACATGCCTAAATATTCGTCGTAGACCCCATAAAGTATATACATTCATAATCAGCATAAAATGCTAGTCGATTTAACGTCTGTCTGTCTGTATGTCCGTCTGTCGGTTTAAATCACGATACAGCCCATATTATTTGACGTAAAGCGTCAAAGTTTAACAGAACAATTTGTATTGTGTCTGGGATGGTTGGTATTGAAAATGATATATCGGACCGCGGTTTGGTATAGTCCCCATATAACGGTACCTCCCAATATTCGGTATTTTGATGATTTTTGCTACATTTTTTTTCACGGATTTGCCTGAAAATTGGTATTTGTGGGTCACAATGGGTCCTACTTCGTGTGACAAAATATTGTATGTATGGATCCACGCTTTGGTATTGCCCCATATTACGGTGCCTCCAGATATTCGGTATTTCGATTATTTTAGCCACATTTTCCCACAAATATGTCTAAAAATTGGTATTTGTGGGTCATAATGGGTTCTAATGATTCCTTTACCCTAAGGTGGAGGGTATAAGAAGTTCAGTTCGGCCGAACTTAATGTTTTTTTTACTGTTTTTTAAAGGAATCTTAAAAAAGTTGTGCCAAAAATGATACAATTTATCGCTGAGCAACTCCCATCAGAGGAATGATTTTTTATACCCTCCACCATACTATCGAGGGTATATTAACTTTGTCATTCCGTTTGTAACTCCCCGAAATGCTCATGTCAGACCCAACAAAGTATATATTCTTGATCAGCGTAAATTTCTAAGTTGATTTAGCAATGTCCGTCTGTCCGTCTGTCTGTCTGCTGAATCACGCTATCTTTCGAACGAATTAAGATAGAAGGCTAAAATTTTGCACACATGTTTATTTCTTCCGTGGGCAGGTTAAGTTCGTAAATGGGCCATGTAGGTCCACGTTTTCATACAGCCCCATATAAAGGTACCTCCCGATATTCGGCAATTTGATGATTTTAGCGACATTATTTACCGGAATGGTTTCAAATTTAGTATTTGAAGTTCGAAACGGATACTACAGCCTGAGACAGAAAATTGTCTGTGCAGGTCCACGTTTTCGTATAGCCCCAACATAACGGTACCTCCCTATATTCGGTATTTTGGTGATTTTAGCGTCATTATTCGTCAGAGTTCGTAATGGAAACTACAGTCTGTGACGAAAATTATCGATGCAGGTCCAGGTCTTCGTAAAGGCCCCATACACCAGTACCTCCCTATATTCGGTATTTTGACGAGTTTAGGTACAATAATTAACGAAATTGTCTATACTGGTGCAGGTCTACATACGATATTTTGATGATTTTAGCTACATTATTCGACGTTTTTGATGATTTTAGCTACATTATTCGACGGTAAGGGTTTTATTTTTTAATTCGTTTCAAGTGGTGGAGGGTATTCAAAGTTCGGCCCGGCCGAACTTACTGCTTTTTAACTTGTTCTTAACTGAAACCCTCTATTGTTAGAACGTCAATTTCTATGTTACAAACTCTTAAAACTAGAACGTTGGCAGTAGAGGTGAGCAAGTTTGGCGCGCACGATAACTCTTAAATGGTCCAAACTCCAAACTTGGTACATCATTATATTTCTACCAAATGGTTTCTGAAATTTACCCCATAAAAAAACCTCCAAATTTTTTGGAAAAAAAGGCATAAAATGTCTTACCAGGAAAAGGGATTATCCGATACAGTTCACATTAAGAAAGCTATATTGAAATTTTGACCGATCATCTCCAATTTCAACAGGATCTTGGACCCAACAAATATTTTGTTCAACATTTTATCCAGATCAAGCAATATATGCGACCTGTACTTTGTTTACAAAATATGTGGACAGAAGGCCAGAAGGACGGAGAAAATTAATGAATCGAATCAGAAAGTGATTCTATGAAGATCCTAAAAAGTAACTATGGCTCTATATCACTTCCTTCTCCATTGCAAAAAGACATAATATCCTGACCAAAGTGTGGTATAGGGGACAATGAGGGAAAAAAGCCAAAGAAATGATAATTTTGAATAATTCTATCAGAAAGAGCGCATAGCCTCACGGCTGTATTTCAGTGATTTTATGAATCAAACATTCATAAGAACCCTTCTTTTACCGACCAGACAACTATAACAATTTGCCTTTTCCACAATGCGTAATGAAATGCACCATTAGCACTTATCCTTCGGCGCGTTTTATTTTTCCACGACCCACCAAAAATCAAATTTTGGATCCAAATTAAAATGCTTACCTGCTGTACTTAATTTTTATATATTTAACAAAACATGTTAGCCATTAGTTTTTTGTTTTGAAAAAAATATTTTTTTCCATTCATTTAAAATTTTATTTCAAAAAAAATTAAACAAATGTACTATTAAAAATTGTTTTTACAAATTTTCGCGATTGTTTAAACATTTATATTCAATCATCGCTACGGAGTGTGCAGCAGTTATAGTCCTTCGGAGAAAATTCTGCTGCTGGTCCATGTTCTGATAATTAAGCTCTGTGAGATGGCGAATCAAAATCCATTGCCAAAATTCCTAATTACTTTTTGTTTGAAAGTCGTGCAAATGTGAAGAATCTCTCTGCTGTGAAGTGTTTTGTGCAAGTTTTTCAGGTAGGACGGAATTCGCTACATTTTTTTTAATCCATGGTTTATTTTGTTAATTTGTGACAATGACTTATATTCCTTGTCCTTGGAATTATGTTTTCAATATCTAATTTATTCGTGTATTTCAATATTTTTACCAATCATAGATCTGGTGTGGATATTGTGTTATCCCTTTCGGTACCTCCGCAACAATGGGTCAAAAGTGGATAGTACCACTAGACTATTGTGTAATGATTGTTGGATTTTGATCAAACGTTACACATGCCAGTGGAAAATAAAGCATATGAGTCAACTCTTCCTGTGTTAAAAAGAAAACGCTTAGATTAGGTTGGAACAAGTTAAAAAGTATCAGTCGGTTTTGCCGACAGATGTATACCCTCAGCCAATATTCGTTTATTTTGACTACTATTGTTATTATTATTCCAATGTTTGACCCTCTATGGGCCAATATTGAGCATTTCGTATTAGACCTAAATAAGTATGATATAAATATTGCGACGTGCCAGTTTTTGTTGAGACGATTTTTAGACATTTGACCCTCTGTGGGTGAGGTACCAGATAGGGTATATGTCATCTTCACAACAGATCTTGTATTAGCAAAAATGTATGTATGTGTCTTTTTAAACCTTGTGGGTGAGGTACCAGAAGCAAAGGTTCGATCTCTGCCATCTTTATGACAGATCTTGTATTGATGGAAATATTGAGATGTATCAAGTATGAACGAAATCGGATGTTAATTTCACGATTTATGAGCTTCATGGGTATTCAAAATGTTGACCCTTTATGGGTGAGGTACTTGATGGAGTGGACCGATATATCCCATCTTCACAGCATATCTTTAGTTGGTAGAAATAATGGAATGTGTAAAATATGAAGGGAACCGGAAGCTTATTTCGGATTTTATGATCGTTTTGGTCATTCAATACTTTGACCCTTTGTGGCGGATGTACCAGAAGGAATGGTCCGATGTCTACATTATTTTAAACACATCTAGTGTTGATGGAAATATTGAGATGTGCCAGGTCTGAATGGAATCGGATGTTAATTTCGCTTTTTATAATCTTCATGGATATTCAAAATGTTGACCCTTTGTGGGGGAGGTACCAAAGGGAGTGGACCCATATATTCCATTTTCACGCCAGACCTTGGAAATAATGGGATGTGTGAAATTTGAAGAAAATCGGACTCTTAAATCTCATTTTATGAGAGTTATAATAATTTAAAATGTTGACCTTTGTTGGGAAAGTACCTGATGGTGTAGACCGATATTGTCTATTTCCGCGCCTGATAAAATATTTCTTTCTCTTTCTATTAGGTAAATAGCTTTCTACAAAAATGTTAACCTTTGGTGGCAAGATACCAACAGGTTGGACCGATATTGGCCATCTCCGATTGCCCAACTCGATCTAAGTTTGAGAGTAATATTACAAGTTTGGATTAAATTGGATACTCCTATTCGAGAGCTTTCCGATGGACGGACAGCCTTAAATATATTCCAAATATCCTGAAACGAATATGTTCCAAAGAGACCTTGTGTCTGAACCCGTTATTTCGATGAGGCAAGTTTTCATACCCTCTACCTTAAAAAAGAGAGTATATTAACTTTGTCATTCCGTTTGTAACATCCATAAATATTCGTCGTAGACCCCATAAAGTGTATATATTCATGATCAGCATAAAATATAGGGAGGTACAATGCGGGTTATAAAACGTGAACCTGAACAGACAATTTTCTGTCATAGGCTGTAGTATCCATTACGAACTTCAAACACCAAAGTTGAAACAATTCCGGTAAATAATGTCGCTAAGATTATCAAAATACCGAATATAGGGAGGTACCGTTATATGGGGGCTATACGAAAACGAGGACCTATATGGCCCATATTCTGTCTTAAGCCGTATTATCTATTACGAACTTTAAATGTTAATTTTGAAACAATTCCGGTAAATAATGTCGCTAAAATCATCAAAATACCGCAAAGACGGTATTTTACGAAGACATGGACCTAAAGTGTATATATTCATGATCAGCATAAAATTCTAAGTCAATTTAAGGGTGTCCGTCTGTCTGTCCGTATGTCTGTTGCAATCACGATACAGCCAACATCATTTGACGTGGAGCTTCAAAATTTGGCAGAACGTTGAAAATGAGATATATCGGTCAACGTTTTGGCATAGCCGCCATATAACGGTACCTCCTGATATTCGGTATTTTGATGATTTTTGCGACATTATTCATCGGAATTGTTCCCAATTTGGTATTTGAAGTTTGTATCGGATACTACAGCCTGTGACAGAAAATTTTTAGTGCAGGTTTACGTCTTCGTATGGCCCTCATATAAAGATGCTTCCCGATATTCTGTATTTTGGTGATTATTCATTATTCACAGGAATTGTTTCAAATTCGGTATTTGAAATTCGTAACGGATACTACAGCCTGTGACAGAAAATTGTCAGTGCAGGTCCACGATCAATGTCCGTCCGTCTATTCGTCTGTACGTCTGTGGAAATCACTCTAGCTTCCGAACGAAATTAAGTAGGTTGATAATATTTCACTCAAATGCGTATTATGTCTGCAGGACTATTGGTTGGTGTAGGTCCACGTCTTCGTATAGCCCCCATATAACGGTACCTCCCGATATGCGGTATTTTGATAATTTTAGCGACATTATTTACCGGAATTGTTTCAAAATTGGTATTTAAAGTTCGTAATAGATACTATGGCTAAAGTTAGAAAATGGACCATGTAGGTCCACGTCTGCATATAGCCCCCATATAACGGTACCTCCCGATATTCGGCATTTTGATGATTTTAGCGACATTATTTACCGGAATTGTTTCAAATTTGGTATTTGAAGTTCGTAATAGATACTACAGCATAAAACAGAAAATGGGCCATGTAGGTCCACGTCTTTGTATAGCCCCCATATAACAGTACCCCCAGATATTCGGTATTTTGATTATTTTAGCGACATTATTTACCGAAATTATTTTAAATTTTGTATTTGAAGTTCGTAATGGATACTACAGCGTATGACAGAAAATTGTCTGTGCAGCTTCATGTTTTGTAACCCTCATGGTTCCACCCTATATTCGGTATTTTGATGATTTTAGCTACATTATAAACAGTTTTTTTCCAAGTTTCGCATTTGAATATTGTAATAGCTTGTGAAAAATGTTGCCTATGCAGGTCCACGTCGTCGTATAGACCCTAATATATGGCTACATTTGGTATTTTTAAGATTTTAACAACATTTTTAACGGATTTTATTTTTTTGAAAATTGTTAAATTTGGTGTAGGGTATTCGAAGTTCGACCCGGCCGAACTTAAAGCTTTTTTACTTGTTTTTATTTTTATTTTTATTTTTCGAAAATTGCCAAATTCCTTCCAAATCGTGGCTGGTATTTAAGGTTCCCCAGTTATCTTCAAAACTTTCTAGAGGCCCACTAAAGAGGGAATACATAAATGGTCAATGAGGGTATGATTTTGGTTCTATATCGCCTTGTTTGTCATATTGTTCATTTACTAAAAGTGAAAAATGCATTTTTAGTAATCAATTGAAGGATTATTACACGAAAAGCAATATAACTGCAAATACAATTATTTGCTTTGTGGGCGTCATCTCTATATAAAAATCGATATCGGTGGAGCATTTGGTTATTAGGTATTTTGATGGCTTCTACCGATTTTAGAAGTTTGTTAAATGTATCTCTTAATTTTGTGTTAAATTTATTTGGTTTTATAGCTACTAGTATTGTGTTTTCCACCATGAAGATAACTTTAATTGTTATTTGGAAAACATGGAACTTTTAAATATTGTATGTTTTTGGAGTGACAAAATTATATATCTTTCATGTTATACAAAACTGTAAAATAGTTAAAATTTCTTTTTTATTATAGACAAGTAGTCTATATTTGTCTATGGAAACACCCATACACCTAAAATATTGTTATTCATAAGTTGACATAAAGATAATGTCTAAACTTTGTGTCGAAAATTTTTTCCAAGCTCATAGTTGTGTTTGATATTCAGCCTTAACCAGTTAAGTGGATTTGTTTTGCTTTACGAGTATGGCTGGACTAGCTCATTTACACAAATGCAAACAGAAGTTTGGGCGACCCACACTTCCTCACCCACCATGATTGGCATTACATTTACATGGACATGGTAGTTTTGGTCACATACTGCTGTCATAGATCTTTTCTTGCCCCGAATGCCTTAAAAAACTACAAGTCAAAATCCACTGATGTCGTCCACAAAACACAAAGTTCACAATTGTTGACATTTTCTCGTTGGTAAAAGTTTTTCATTGGACAGAAGATTCTTTTTTGGTAGTTCGGATTTCTTTTTTTTTTGGGTTTGGTGAAGTAATACTTTTTTCGTGGGGTAACAAGAATATGAGTGGGTGTAAGTGTTTTTACACCACTCCCACAATCGTTGTGCCTTAAAGTTGCCCACATTCGTTTGAATGTCTTCGCCCTTGTGGGAAGTCGTTTGATTTGGCTGTCCAAACGAAGCGGAAGAAAAAACCAAACGTTTAATGTCGCTTGTTCAAACTTTGGCCAAATGTCCTTAATTTCGGCATTTTTTATGCCTGTTATTCTAGTTTGGTTCGATTTTTATTTTGTGCTCTGTTTGTTTTCTACGTGGCCTCAATGAAAGCATTGCAAATTAAGATGAGTTTTTTCCGTTCTTTAGGGGTTCCATGTTAAATTCTCATAGCGCAATTTTGTTTTAATTGACCCGTCGCCATTTTCCTTCATTTTCATATTGAAAAGCGAAAATGCCCTCAATTGAATGACAATGTAGTTGTTAATGTTTTGTCTAGGCTCTGCAAAATTAACTGAAAGTTTGCACTCAATTTAATTCCATTGATTGGGAAAGTTGATTGAATCTGAAGCTACTAATTTAATTAGGTTTGAATTTAGTTTTTTCATATCGCCCACCATTCTATGGGGGGTACATTTAACCGTTTGTAACTCCTCGAAATATTCATGTCAGACCCAACAAAGTATATATATTCTTGATCAGCATAACAATTTAAGTCGATTTGGGAATGATCGTCAGTTTCATATTGTCCCTCTATCTGTTGTAATCAAGTATTGAGGTAGATGGCTAGAATTTTGCACACGTGTGTATTTTGCCAGTTAATACAGATTACGTTCGTAAATGGGTCATGTCGGTCCACGTTTTAATATAGTCCATATATAGGGAGGTATATCCGATATTTTCATAATTTAAGCGAAATAATATACAAAAAATGTTTCAAATTTCGTATTTGAAGTTTTTAATGCAGCATAACAATCTCGTATGGAGGTCCACATTTTCGTATAGCCACCATATAACCATGCCTCCCGATATTCAGTATTTTGATGATTTTAGTGGCATCATTCACCAGAATTGTTACTATTTTCGTATTTGACGTTTATAATGAGTACTACAATCTATGAAATAAAATTATCATTAAAAGGTCCACGTCTTTATGGAACTAAAATATAATATTATTCACTGAAATTGCACATCATTAAGGACAAACAGTTTGTAAGACTTTGAATTATTTTTCCTATACCCAAGATGTTCCATATCGATCTTCCTATCTTGCCAAATAATATTTTTTTTGGCCCAAGGACGAAGCCGATTGAAATTGATGAGAATCAGTTACAATTTTAATATGGCTACCATATATATCTTCAACCGATTTCCGGCCAATTGTGCACCAAATGAACAATGTCAATCCAAATGACGTGAATCTGACCTAATTCAGTCTAGAAGCAAGTACATTAAATTTGAAATTCGGTTCAGATATAGCGAAAGCTCTCATCGGTTCAGATATAGCTAAATCGGTTCAAATATAGCTAAAGCTCGGAGGTTTAAGAGTTGGTACCAGATGTCTTATATAGCTCTGAAATACCTTTGCCAAATTCGAGATCGGCTTATGTTTGGATATAGCTCCCATATATATCTTCAACCGATTTCGAGTTAATTGTGCACCAAATTGCCAATTTTATTCAAAAAGTAATGAATTTTGGTATATCCGACCGAATTCAGTCTAGAAGCAGGTACATCAAATTTGGTGAAAATCGGTTCAGATATAGCTTTAGCTCCCATATATATATATATATATTTCATCCGATTTGGTCCCAGGTTAATTGTGCAAATAATGCCTAATATCTGGCCAAATTGAGTGAATTTCGGACGCACGTTTTCATTTGGTGGAACTCGGCTCCGATATATCTATATTTAATATAATCCTTCTCGAAGTGAGGGGTGAGAATCAATGTCATTGGTATGGTGGTAAAAGATTTGTATATGCCCTCATATATTAGCTCCCCCTCTGAAACCAAATTATAACTGTTCTAAAGCCCAAGTTTGATATTAGCTCCCCCTCTGAAACCAAATTATAACTGTTCTAAAGCCCAAGTTTGATAGATGGTATAATCTACTTCAAATAAAATCTGGTGGTGCAGGATATCGTATAATCGGCCCCGCCCGACTTTTGACTTTTCCCTTAGGCTTATATATATTTTTGAACCTTTTAAAAGGGGAAGGAGTGTGAGGTCAATTTGTTCAGTTGGACAAACAAAATTTAGTGATATTTAGTACTCATATCTAAAAGAATCTACTTCTCTCCAACACAAACAGTGATCCAAAATTAGTATCATTTAGTATTTTTCGAATAATTATAGTACGATTATGCAAAGTCGTTCCATTTCTCAATCCTTAACACCAAAATTTCACGGTATCAGTTTTACTCAATATAAATTTAGTTCACTTTAATACTTTTCGTAAAATCATAATACAAGTTTGCAAAACCACCTTCATATTCCAATTCAGGACACCAATAAAGTCTTCATTTTCAAATTTCAGGATTCCCGATCTATCCTTTCACCCAATACCAAATTCACTAACATTTAGTACTATTCGTACAAATATAGGACACATTTCCAAACTAAAGACAAATCTCCAGCAGAGATAGTTAATGATGGTATAATATAAAATTTCAGAAATTGATATCTATCGCTTCACTCAATACCAAATGTTGTATCATTCAGTACTTGTCTTCCAATTTTAGTAAACATTTTCGGAGTCAGACTAAACATGAACAGCGATTCTAATATCAAATTTCTGATTTCATGCATTACCTGTTCACCCAATATAAATTGTAGCAAATATGGTACTATTTTCGTGCACTTGTAGTAACATTTCCAAAACCATATTTTTATCACAAACCTCCCGATACCAAATACTGTACCATTTAGTATTTCTCGTATATATATAGGACGTATTTACGAAACAGCCTCCTTCCCCTGACTACAGGTACCAACAGACACTTCAATATCAAAATTTGGTATTCCAATTCTATACATTCACCAAATACCAAATAAAGTACCATTCAATAGTCTTGTACAGTTATAGCACACATTTTCGAAACCATTTCCATATGTCTAGGCTACTCATGAACAGCGACGATAAAACCATTTCTTTATCACAACAACAACAGGGACCCCAATACATAATTTCAGCTTAATCCGTTTACTCTAAACCAAACGGTTCCAAATTTAGTACCATTTAGAGCTTTTCGCATAGTTTTTGTACACCTTTAAAATTCACCTCCATATTTCAATTCCATATACCAGCAAATACCCCAATATAATAATAAATTCAGGATTCCAGCAGTATTCCTTCACACAATATCAAATTTAGTACCACATGGTACTTATCAAACAATTATATTACACATTTCTAAGACCTCCTCCGTATTTCAATTACCGATATCGATCAAATTCGAAGAGTTCAGCCACGTCCTTTTCCGCATTACCCAATTTAGTACCATGAAGTACTTTCCGTACAATTATAGTAAACAATTCCAAAAACACCTCCATTTCTCAATTCGAGATACCAACAGAGATATCAAATTCAAGGATTTCAGCCCTATCCCTTCACCCTATATCAAATTTAGTACCATTTACTACCTTTCAGACCAATATAGGAGGTATTTCCAAACCACCGCCAAATCTCAAGCACGGATACCATCAGTAATTTTATATCAGATTTCAGACTAGATCTTTATCGCTTCAGTCAATACAAAATATAGTACCATTCAGCAGTTCTCGCACAACTATAGTACACTTTTCCGAAACCACCTCGTTATGTCCAGGCTACACAGGAACAGCGTCCCTAACAAGAAATATCAGATTTCAAGCACTATCTGTACACTCAATACAAAATTGTACCAAATACTATACTATTTAGTAATTTGTGGGCACTTCTAGTAGACATTTCCAAAGTTACCTCTTTATCACAAACCTACCAGCAACATAGACGTCAATACAAAATTTTAAATTTCCAGCTTCACCCTAAACCAAACTGTTCCATATATAGCACACATTTCCAATTTTAAGCCCTATCCGTTCACATATAATCACAAGGTACCATTTTAAAATATTAGTACCATCTAAGGACTTTTCATAACCTTAAAGTTCGAATTTCCAAAAATCCTTTACTACATCTATCCTGTACTCCATCAATTAACTTCGTTCCAAATTTCAGAATTCCAGCACATTCCGTTTGTCCAATACAAAGTATTAATTATGGAATATCAAAGGTTTGGAATATTTCCAAAGGTTTGGTAGAGGGAGATCTTGCCTCTTCTATTTAGGTTACTTTGCGATGTAAACTTTTAAACCGGCGATACCAATGTCTTCCTTCTTAGCCCTAAGTTCCTAATCTGCTGGATTTTTTCAGTAATTATTGATAACAAGTAAAAAAGCAGCTAAGTTCGGCCGGGCCGAACATTTATTACTCTCCACCATTTCGAAAGAAATTTAAAAATTAAAAACAAAAGAATTCTGAATACAGGGTTGTCCATATTCGACGGACCCATCTAGCAACGCCATAACTTTTGACAGAGATGTCACATCGCTTAATGACATACCGCGTTTGCCGAAGATGACGAGCAATTTTGGAACAAAGTTATCATGTCCGATGAAGCCCATTTCACATTGAATGGGACCGTAAATAAGCAAAATTGCCGTTTTTACGACACTGAAAATCCTCAGGAGATTCAAGAAATGCCCCTTCATGACGAAAAAGTCACAGTTTGGTGCGGCGTTAGTGCGAAAACGGTATTTGGGCCGTTTTTCTTCCAAATGAAAATGGCCATGCTGTTACCATCAATCAGGAGCGTTATCGCGACATGATGACCAATTTTGTGATGCCAATTATTCGTCGAAAGCGTATGAGGCAGTTCTGGTTTCAACAAGACGGCGCTCCACCGCACACAAGTCGCATAACAATCGATTTTTTCTGAAGAATTTGTTTCCGGGCCGTTTGATGTCGAAAAGTGATGATTTGGACTGGCCACCGCGTTCGCCCGATTTGACGCCGCCTGACTTTTTTTTGTGGGGATATTTGAAGTCAAAGGTTTACGTTAACAAGCCAAGGACCGTAGAAGAGCTCAAGGACAACATTCGTGAAGAAATAGCCGCTATTTCGGCCGAAATGTTGGCAAAAACGATGGAAAATGCAGCAAAAAGGGCACAATACGTCATCAACGCCAGAGGCGGCCATTTGAGAGATATCATATTCAAAATTTGATGTAAACAAATCTACTTGGAACAAATTAAATGATTAACATTGCCAACCGCCAAATTTTTATTTTTTTCTTGGACCTGCACACGATTTTTTTACAACAAGTTGTAGTACCCATTAAGATCTTCCAATACGAAGTTTGAAACGATTCGGGGAATAATATTGCTGAAATCGTCAAAATACAGGCGGTAGTAGCCATTACGAACTTCAAATACGAAATTTGAAACGATTCCGGTGAAAAAAGTTGCTGAAATCATCAAAATGCCGAATATAGGGAGGAACCGTTTTGAAACGATTCCGGTGAATAATGTTGCTGAAATAATCAAAATACCGAATATTGGGAGGTACTGTTATATGGGGGCTATACGAGAACTTGGACCTGCATACAAAAATGTTTGTTATATTCTGTAGTACCCATTACGAACTTCAAATACAAAATTTTAAATAATTCCGGTAAATAATGTCGCTAAAAGCATGAAAATGTCGAATATAGGCAGGTACCGTTATATAGGGGCTATACGAAGATTTGTACCTGCATACAAAGTTTTTGCCATAGGTTGTAGAACCAACTAGGATCTTCCAGTACGAAATTTGAAACGATTCCGGTGAATAATGTTGCTGAAATCTTCAAAATACGGAATATCGGGAGGTACCGTTATATGGGGGGGGCTATGCGAAGATGTGGACCTGCGTAAAAAAACTTTTTGTTATGGTACCCAGTACCCATTACGAACTTCAAATACGAAATTCGAAATAATTCTGGTAAATTGCGTAGCTAAAATCAGGAAAATATCGGGAGGTACCGTTATATGGAGGCTATACGAAGATCTGGGTAGGATTCTTGTTCTATGAAAATATGAAATGAAAAATATTTCCTTTATAAAATTTTTCATTTGACATTTCTTTCCTTTATAATAGCTTTCATTTCACATTTTCATAGAACAAGAATTGACGCCCAGAACCTGCATACACAATTTTTTGCCATAGGTTGTAGTACCCATTAGGATCTTCCAATACGAAATTTGAAACGATTCCGGTGGATAATGTTGCTGATGTAATCAAAATACCTTATATCGGGAGGTACCGTTATATGGGGACTATACGAGGACTTGGACCTGCATACAAAAACTTTTGTCATAGGCTGTAGTACCGATTACAAACTTTAAATACGAAATTTTAAATAATTCGATAAACAATGTCGCTAAAAGCATGAAAATACCGAATATCGGGAGGTACCGTTATATGAGGGCTATACGACAACGTGGACATACATGGCCCATTTACGAACTTAACCTGTCTACTGGTAAGGTGTGCATGTATGTAAAATGTCAGCCTTCTATCTTAATTCGTTCGAATGATAGCGTGATTACAACAGACTGACAGACAGACGGACGGACGGACATCGCTAAATCGTCTTTGAATTCTACGCTGATCCAGAATATATATACCTTGTAGGGTCTATTATGAATATTTCGAGGAGTTACAAACGGATTGACAAAGTTAATATACCCTCAATCGAATGGTGGGGGTATAAAAATGCAGTTTGTCGCACAGTGTTATCAACGCTTTGCGAATACTGCGATAAGTTTTTTTAGTTTTTAAAATTTTATTTATCCATTTAATATTTGGTAATATTTATTATTTTATGACATCGATATAAAAATATACCCTGCCATATCTTTCCTCCAACCTAACCTGCCAAGTTAACATATTTTCATTTGCAAAAATGCTACATTGTTACTCACAATCATATCCTTAAGAGTTAACCAATATATGGAACATTAAACGGAAAAAGTGCTAAAGGAAGTTGATGATAACAATAAAACGAAACATGCTTTTTGGGCATTCAAACAGCCATACCGACATGTATGTACATCTATACAAAAATTGAAAGGTATATTAAATATATAATGAAAGAGAAAACATTTACAAATCGAATACAAATACACATTCCCATCTACATATGTACGTGTGGTATATTGGCAGCCATTTCTTTCCTCCCCCTACTCTCGAACAAATTCTAACTGTGTGTGTGTGAGATGTAAGCAGGGAATTCCCTTTAGGTTCATAATTCGACAATAAATGAAGTTTTGTTATGCTCGTCGGATATTTGTAGATGTGAATAAATGTTAATATTAATGTTCGGGATATGTTTTGCCAGGTACGTCCTCTCTAGCATACCCCTGCGAGCGTACTTTTGTACATTCTAACGAGCTTACCTATGCTATTTATTTTATTTGTACAATGGCTTTTTTGTTACATTGTTGGCTTTTGTATAGCCGAATGTAGAATGGAACGAAGGGGTGGGGTAGATGCTTTGATCAAGGGTACAGGCAACGGAGATGAGGTCAATCTCCATGCTGGTACGTACCCTTGAATGGCAAGTACGAAAGCAACATCAGCAGTACCATTTACAGTGTATCCGAAACATTTAAACTTTAATATTTTCCATTCCCAAGGATATTCATTACAGTTTTGTTATGGGACGTCTTATTGTTTCTATTGCAGATTTCCACATTTGATTTCCAGCCATTCACTGCTGGTGTCGTAAGGAAGGAGATTCACAACGCTCAGAAACGGAAGTCACAACTTTATCACGGAAGGTAAGGTGTTTGCTTTAAGGTGGCTTTATTTTACATGCAGTCGTCGGAAAATATTAAATTGAAATGTTGAAATAGGTAGAGCAGGGGTGGGTGGGGGATGTAAAATATATTACAATTGTATGGTTTCCAGACATACCGTTGCAGAATTACATATAAGTATTTTTGCCTTTAATTTTTAACATTTTAATCTGCAGATACCTTAGGAAATTTAAATAAAAATGGATAAGGAACTAAATATCTTTAAACAAATGGCAGGACAAGTGCAATTTCGGATTTCCACTAAAATGTGAGATTTAATTTTGGAAATATGTTTTCAAAGAACGAAATTTGACAATATTTTAGAAAATATAGTTCTGTTTGAAGACACATATTTTGTCAGTATATTGCCATTCTTTATACTCTTCACCATACTAAAAATAGTGTATTAAGTTTGTCATTCCATGCCAAAAATCTTTATTATATAATTTTGATCTGCATAAATTCTAAGTAAATTGCTGTAACTTTCCAACGGTGTGAAGAAGGTTGATGACGATTTTCCCGAATGAATTTTTTGACCGTAAATTTGTATACCCTACACCACAAAGTGATAAGGGTATTTGTATTTGTACATATCTTTGTAACAGGGAGAGGGAAGCGAGATAGACCCATAGTTACTTTTGAGCATCTTTTTAGAATCACTTTCTGGGGGCGCATTTATTATCCGATTGAGATAATAATTTTCAAACAATATTTGTTTGGCCCAAGGTGACAATCGGATCAGATATAGCTCCCATATATTTTCAACTGAATCTGTGTAATTGTGAATCAAATGGCCAAAATCAGTCCAAATGACCTGAATGTTGGCACATTTGGAGAAAATCGGTTCAGGTATAGCTATAGCTCCCACGAAAAATATATTTTCATCCGATTTGGTTTTTAAGTCCCTCATATTCGTAATATGCATACGTAACAATGATATTTGATACCAGATATCTTATAGAACTCAGAAATACATATGCCAAATTTTGTCAAGAAGGGCTAAGATTTGAATATAACTCCCATATATATCCTTAATCCGATTTCAGGTTTATCAGTCCAAATAGAGTGAATTTCGGGACGTACGTTTCCATTTTGTGGAACTCGGCAACGATATAAATTTTTATACCCTCCCCCTTGGAAAGGAGGAGGGTATATTAACATTGTCATTCCGTTTGTAACATGCATAAATATCGATTTAACGATGTCCGTCTGTCTGTCTGTCTGCCTGTCTGTCTGTCTGTTGAAATCACGATACAGCCCACATTATTTGACGTAGAGCACCAAAATTTAGCAGAGCAATTTGTATTGTGTCTAGGATGGTTGGTATTGAAAATTAAATATATCGATATACATACGTTTTGGTATAGTCCCCATATAACGGTACCTCTCGATATTCGGTATTTTGATGATTTTTGCAACATTTTTTCACAAATTTCTCTAACAATTGGTAGTTGTAGGTCATAATGGGTCCCAGTTCGTGTGGCGAAACATTGTATGTATAGGTCCATGTTTTGGTATTTTTTCACGGATATGCCTGAAAATTGGTATTTGCATGTATAGGTCCACGATTTGAAAACATTTTTATACCTTCAGTCATATGGCTACAGGGTGTATTCATGATTTGCTTCAGGACATTTGGTGTCGATCTACGGTTATCCGTCCGTCTGTCTCTCTGTATGTTTGGTACTCACGACAACTCTCGAAGTGAGAATTCGATAATGATCAAACTTGTTATATCATAATATTATTATCAAGCTTATATCGAGTTTGGACATGGACAAAATCGGCCCACTACCTTTGGTGTCTCAACCGACTGATACTATTAAAATAAATAAAATAAACTAAAATCATATTATAAAGCAGTAAGTTCGGCAGGGTCGAACTTTTAATACCCTCCACCATTTGGAACGAATTTCAAACAAACAAGAAAAAAAAACTGTAAGTTCGGCCGAGCCGAACTTTGAATACCTTCCACCATTTGGAACGAATTTGACAATTCTCAAAAACAACAAAATCCGTTAAAAATTCTGTTAAAATCTTAAAAATACCGAATGTAGCTATTACATTAGGGTCTATACGATGGCATGGACCTGCATAGTTAACTTTTGTCATAAGCCATTACAATATTTAAATGCGAAACTAATCATC
The DNA here is from genome assembly GCF_030504385.1 of Musca domestica. Taxonomy (NCBI): domain Eukaryota; kingdom Metazoa; phylum Arthropoda; class Insecta; order Diptera; family Muscidae; genus Musca; species Musca domestica. The sequence continues at coordinate 175,158 of NW_026712322.1, read as the reverse complement.
AAAATACTAAATTTCGGGAGGTACCGTTATATTAGGATATACGAAGACGTGGACTGGCACAGAAAATTTTCTGTCTTAGGCTGCAGTATCCATTGCGAACTTCAAATACCAAATTTGAAACAAATCAGATGAATATGTCGCAAAAATTATGAAAATACAGAATATCGGGAGGAACCGTTATATGGTGGCTATACCAAAACGTGGATCTACATTTTCAATATCAAAAGTCTTGCAAACATAATATACATTTGAGTAAAATTCTATCAATCTACTTCAATTCGTTCGGAAGCTAGAGTGATTTCCATAAACGGCAAACGGACGGACATCGCTAAATCGACATAGAATTTTATGCTGATCAAGAATATATAAATTTATATATAATTTGTTGGGTCTAAAATGTATATTTCAAGGGGCTACAAACGGAATTACAAACTTAATATACCCTCCATACTATGGTGTAGGGTATTAAAATATAGATATTGGGTAGATATTAGATATCATTTGCACAATAAACCTGAAATAGGATTAAGGATATATATCCAAATCTTAGCCGATCTTGATTAAAATTCACCAAAGATATTTTCGAGCTCTTAAGATATCTGGTACGAAATATCATTGTTGTCGAATGCATATTACGAATATGAGGGACTTTAACACCAAATCGGATGAAACATTTACATGGGAGCTATTGCTATACCCGAACCGATTTTTTCCAAATTTGATGTACTTGCTTCTAGACTGAATTCGGTGGGATGTATCAAAATTCTGGTCATTATGACTTATTTAACTATATTTAAATCTGATCCAATTATCACCAATTTCAATAGGATTTGCCCTTGGGCCAAACAAATCTTGTTTGCAAAATTTCATATCAATCGGATAATAAATGCGACCTGTACTTTGTTCATAAGAATACATGGACGGACTGATATGCATAAATCGACTCAGAAAGTTATTCTACGAATATCCTTCAAAGTAACTATTTGCCTATCTTACTTCCTCCTCCCTGTTACAAACAAATTCGCAAAGACATAATACCTTACCCCTATATGGTGTAAGGTAAAAAACCTAAGATTTATATTAAGAGCATATTAATACAATTTCTATTTTCGATTTTGAAGCATAATATTCAGAATGTAGTCGAAGTTGAAAAATAAGTCCAATTCAATTCTAAAAAGGTTCTATCATACAACTCACAATTAATATCTAACCTACCCACCTTTAATGCCCAGCTGTTCACTCGAATAAATCTAGTCTTATTAATATTTCGAATTCACAACGCCATTCCAATTGCGCCGCACATAAAGTAATTAATTGAACTTCTTGTTCATTTCATTCACATCCCTCCCTCCCTACCAACCAACAGTCTTCACCGAGGCCAATAAACTTTTCACCCTCCCCTCTCCTCTGGAATTTTTGGTGATTATTTAAATTATTTCAAATTAACATAATTCAGCGAGAAAAGTTTTCTTTGCAAATAACTACAAATTGCAGATGGATTACATATCATTTTAGCGGTATTATGTCTGTGGTGAAATATACCACAACGTCCACGTTACGCATTGGTTGGCAGGCAGGCAGGCACTAAGCATCGCTTACATACACCTACATACATATGTATGTACGTGTGTAGATATTCGCGAATATATAATAACCCCATTCACGTGTTGGCCAAAGTCACTTAATTTGAGAAAATAACAGCAAATTTCGAACGTCTACTGGCAATAAAATGAAAGAATATACACCCCAAGACATTCGCCGAGTAATTGTGTGGGGGAGAGAGGAAGAGGGAATGCACAGTGTGTGGGAAAGGATCATGAATATAGAATAATAGAAATATAAAATCCAGAATACTGAATAATAAATACGTAGAATATTGAAAATAGTATGTTAAACACAGAATAAAGAAAATAGAATATAGCATGCTGAATATACAATGTAGAACATAGAATATAGAATATATAATAGAACATGGAAAAATTAAAAAAAGACTATAGAATATTAACTATTTAGAACATAGAATATATAATATAGAACACGAACATTCAATATATAATATAGACATAGAATCAATTATAAAACGTAGAATATTTAGTAAATAGAATATTGAATATACAATATAGAACATAGAGTATACAATATAGTACATAGAATATCGAATACATAACATAGTGCAGAATATATAGTACATATAGTACAGAATATCGAATACATAACACAGGCCATTATGTAAACAATGTGGAACAAAAAATATAGAACACAGTATATTGAATAAGAGATGAAGAAAATTAAATGAAGAATATTGAGTATAGAAAATGGAACATTACATGTAAAACATAGAATACATAGAACAGAATATGGAACATAGAATATAGGGTATAGAATAGAAAGTGTTATATAACATAGAATATATATATATATTAATATTCGACTAAAGTAATTGACCGACTTACTTAACTATTAACAAGTAAGCAAAGGCTACAGTCGAGCGGGGGCGATTGTTGAATACTCTACAACACTATAATAAACGATACAGTTTAGGCGAGATACTCGAAAGAATTCTACAAGATATTGTGACAAATAATAAAGGAAAACCATCAGGTTTCGTTCTCTAATTTTCGAATAATAGCGACTTAAACTAATTTGCTCATTTCCAATTAATTGGTAGATGTTGCACGTAAATGGTCTTCCTAGATCTGGAACCAATATTTCCCAAAGACCTATAATCTCGCAGAAGTGACAAAAGATTAACAGTTATTATTGGTTTTTGACTGAAACGCATCTATATGAGATACAGACATTTGACTATATTCTTCAACGAAATCAGCGTTAACGAAATAGTCAGAAGTGCGTATTTCCTGTATTTGTGAATTCTCCAAAAAGTCACTGGAATGATCATTTTCGTATTTTGTCTACAAAAGTTGGCAAACTATTTCACACATTGAATATTTTTGGATGGCCATTCGAAACTGCTTGGCTTTTGCAATGTCCAGTAACCCCCATTTAAATGTACGTGAGGATCGGGCGATAATAACGACCTGCTGACAATTTTGCAGTTTTTTGGTCCATTTCAACCCCTAAAAATATGACGATCATCTCCAAAAAGACTAGGCTTCTGTTCTGACCCTCATCTTATCCCCGTGGATCGGGCCATAAATGCGTTTTGTATATGACTACTTAGTTTTGTTAGCTGTAGAACTATTACCAAATGTTTAATTCAAAATGAAAATATACTAAAAATATGACAAAATATGAGAAAATGTTAGAAAATCAATATTTTCATCTTTAGAGATATATTTTTATGCGATTTTTTAGACGTTTTTTGTTTCCTGCCAAGAGGCCATTCTGAATTAATGGGAACTGTCGAAATCAGTTCAGCCGTTCTCGACATATAAGAGATCTTTCAAGGAAATCCTCTTTGATAGATATATATATATATCGATCAGAAGTAACCTTGTCATGGCTTCGTGATTTCGCCGGGATTTAAAATATTCGCGGTTTAATGAAAATTTTTGAATTTTTTCAACACAAAATATATGGTCTATTTTACCCGATGACCACCCAAATTGGTAGGCTTCTTCCCCGCTCTAAACTCTAGCTACATACGAAATTCCGTCTATTGGTCTATAATTGCGACCTGTATAGCTACTGCAAAATCCGACATTTTTTCAGTATTTGGTCCATTTCAATCCCTAAACATTTGGCGATCATCTCCAAAAGAAATAGGCTTCTATTCTGACCCTAACCCCACCTTCGTGCAAAATTTCGTTAGGATAAGGCCATAATTGCGACCTGTAGCGTGATTACAAATTAACATGGACAGACGGACAGACGGACGGACGGACATACATAGCTAGATCGACTCAGCTCGGCGAGATAGGAAGATCCATATATACTTTCCTATATGGGAAACCAATATTTCGAGGTGTTACATAAATTCTGGCCCTATCAAACTTATATTACCCCCAACACATAGTGTTGTAGGATATAATCAGCGCCCAGACAAAACGGCTGAAGCTACAATCTTGAAATTTTGTGTGAGGGTCACTCATGGTTCGAATGGGTTTTTGGAAATTCGTACTAGAACCGTACAAAAAGTATTGCATTTGAGGAAGCAGTAGAGCTAGAATTCTTAAATTTGGAATGAGAGTCACTGATGGAGTGTATGATAGATGTACCAAAGGGTTTTAGGACATTCACACTATTAGTGTACGAAAAGTAATAAAATGTACTACATTTGGTACCATTTCGTATCTGGTAAAGGTTTAGAGCTAAAAACTTGAAATTTGGAATGGGGATCCACTTTGAGGAGTACAGTCGATACAAGGAGATAGATTTGGGATTTTGTTCTCATATATACGACAAGTTCTAAACGGTACTAAATGTAGTACAATTTGAAGTTGGTGGAACGGATGGAACTGAAATTTGAAACTAACATTACTGGAATGGTATAGGATAGTGAGCAGGATGCTTTCGAAATTTGTACTTATGAGTACGAAAAGTACAAAATTGTATTAAATTTGATACAATTGAAATTTTGGGAGAGCCAATAGAGTGGGAATCCTGAAAAAAGATTACTATTGGATTTTAGGACTGAGGTATGTATGTATTTTGGAAATTCGTACTATACAATATTCGGTACAATTTAAATTTTGAGTGAACCTGATGTTGGGAAATACTATTTCAATTGGATTTTATGATGCAGATGTTATTGAAATGTATACTTATAAGTACTAAATGGCACTAATATTTGTAAAAATTGTAATTGTGGTGAACTGAAAAGCTTGAAATTCCGAAATTTTGAAATAACATTTCTATGGGATTGTATGATTGAGGTATGGAGGAAGTTTTAGGAAGTTTGGAAATTCGTACTTATCGGAAATAAATTTAGTTCAAATTGGATTAGGTTCACATCTATGTTTTATAGGTTCACCTATAGAGCTGGAGTCCCGAAATTTCTAATTATTGTTGAAAGGAAGTACTACAATAGTACAAAAGGTAATAAATGGTACAAATTTATAATTGATTGTACGGATGGAGTTAGATTCCTGAATTTTGGTGTTGGTGTCAGGGTTGGTATCTAATATTGAGATATGGAGGTGGTTTTGGAAGTACGTGCAGTCGATGTACGAAATGTACTAAATTTGAATTATGGTCGATATTGGTGTGTAGGGTTGAGATATGAAGTGGTTTTGGAAATGAAATTCTAAAATAGTACCTAAACTCTGACATGGTGCCATTTGTTATTACTTTAACGGATAGAGTTAAATACTTGAAATTTGGTATGAGAATCAAGATTGGAAAGTAAGTTTGGTGTATGAAGGTATTTCGGGAAATGTGTACTAAGTGTGAGAACTGTACAAAATGGTACCAAATTTGCCACAGTTTGGTTTAGGGTGAACGGATGAAGTTGGAATTGTGAAATTTTGTATTGGGTCCCCGTTGGTGGTAGCTTTGTGATAAAGAGTTGGTTTTGGAAATGTGAACTACAAGTACACGTAAAGTACTAAATAGTACTATATTTGGTACAATTTTGTATTGGATAAACAGATAGTGTTTGAAATGAGAAATTTAGTGTAAGGTTTGCTATTCATGTATAGCCTGGACAATGATGGTTTTGGAAATGTGAACTAAGTTGTACGAAATGTACTGAATGATACTATATCTGGTATTGGGTGGAGGGATAGAGATAAAATTCTGAAATTGGTATTTATATTACTGATGCTATCTGTGCTTGAGATGTGGCAGTGATTTGGAATTGCGATACAAAATTGTGATACAAAATTTTGCCTGGGGCACGTAAAAATTTTTGCTGCCGACCTTGGACATTCCAACAGGAAAATGAGGTTCCTCGCTTCATTTCCAGCGCACAATGGACACCAAAATCTCCGGGTACCAATCCGTTGGACTATTGTGCCTGGAGTGTTTTGGAAAGCAAGGTTGGGACTAAAAAATACCAATGTGTCGATCACCTCATGCAAGCGCTTCACCGGGAATGAGCCAATATACCGTGTGACGGTTTCATTGGCCGAAGGCTACATATCGTGCCAAAGGTGACCAATTCGAACAAAACTAAATTTATTCTAAAATTTGATGCTATTTCCGACATTTTTTGATCTTATTATATAAAATTTAAAAAAAATGTAAAAATTTTGGCATTTGACTTTGTTGCAGTTTTTTATTTCACCCTTTAAATAGTACTATATTTGGAATTATTTGTTATTGGGTGAACAGATAGCGCTTGAAAACTTAAGTTTGGTATTAGGGTTACATTTAATGTGTAGCCTGGTCATATGGAGGTGGTTTCGGAAATCTGGACTGTAATTGTACGATAAGTATTAAATGATACTTAATTTGGTATTGAGTGAATGGCTGGAGATAAAATTCTGAAATTTGATATTAAGATTACGCACGGTGTCTGAGCTTGATATGTGGTAGTATTTGGAATTGCGTCCTATATTTGTAAGAAAGGTACTAAATAGCTTTAAATTTTGCATTGGTTGAAGGAATAAGACTGGAATCCTCACATGTGATAATGAGGTCTTTGTTGGTATCTGGAATTGAGATATTGAGGTGATTTGGAAAAGTGTGCTATAATTCTACGAATAGTACTAAATAGTAATTTTGGTATTGACTGAAGGGATAGAAGAGATAAATATGACTGTCGGTATATATTTTTAGGGTTTGCAGGTGGTTTGGAAATGTTTCCTACTTCTGTGCGGAAAGTACTAAGTGGTACTAAATTTGATAGGGCTGGAATCTTGAAATTTTGATATTATGGTCTATGTTGGTATCTGGTACGGAGATATAGAGCTGGTTTTGGAAATGTGTACTAAAATTATACGAAAAGTACTACATTTGATAATTGGGGACATGAAAGAACTCAAATCCTAAAATTGGATTATAAAGCCACTGTTGGTATTTGGTGCTGAAATATGGAGATCGTTTTGGAAATATGTACTGTAATTGTTCGGAAATAACTTAACGTTACGAAAAGTGATATTAAATGAATAAATGAACTGGAATACCGAAATTTGATATTAAGGTCACTGTTGGTGTCTGTGGTAAAGATATGGAGGTGGTTTTGGGAATATGTATTACAATTGCTGGAAAAGTGATAAGTTTTACTAAAATGTGTATTAGTTGAAGGAATATAGCTGGAATCCTGAAAATTTATATTGAGGTCTCTATTGGTATATGATGCTAAGATTTGGTGGTGGTTTGGCAAGTGCGAACTATAATTGTACAAAAAGTACGAAATGGTATACGAAATGATATATCCGAATTTTGATATGGATGTCACTATTGGTATCCGTGGTTAAGAGATGAAGCTGGTTTCACTAAATGGTACTTACTTTTTTAACGGGGGAAATTAAAGAGCTGGGGCTCAATTCTTGTTCTATGAAAATGTGAAATGAAAATTAAATATAAAGGAAAGAAATGTCAAACGAAAAATTTTATAACGGAAATATTTTTCATTTCATATTTTCATAGAACAAGAATCCAGCCCCTAGAACCCGAAATTTGATATTAAGGTCTGTGGGTATCTGAGGTTGTATTGTTTTTAAAATGCCTGCTATAATTATTCGAAATGTACAAAATGGTACTAAATTTGGTATTGGATGAAGGGACAGAGCTAGAATCCTGAAAATTGATTATGAGGCCCCTGATGGTATCTGGTGGTGGTTTTGCTAATGCGAACTTTGAATATTTGAATAGTTCTAAATGCCTCTAATTTTGGATCACTCTTGGTGTTAAGCATGGAGAAATGTAGATTGTTTTGGATATGCGTACTAATTGTTACTAAATTTGGTATTGTGTGAAAGGATAGAGCTGAAATTCTTAAATATGATATTGAGGTCACTGTTGGTTTCTATTCTCTATATATGGAGACTTTGAAATAATTTTGGACGAAGAATTTCATGTGGGCCCATTGTGTAATAATTCTTGCTAATATCCTCCTTCATAAACTTCAAAATAAAAAATGTTGAAGACTTTTTGGTGTAAAAGGTAAACATTTTCCTACTATTCTTGCGGAAAAAATAAGACCTTGAAAGTTTGAAAATTAAGTAAGATGTAGGAAGTTTTGATTGAAAAATGTTGTCGAATATACCTTCATTTATATCCTGCCCTACCCACAGTGTGAAAACATCTTCATTTCATAAGAAGATTTTAACAACGACGACGACACCTTAAAGCAGCATGTGGCCTCATTAGAATTCTAAAAATGAACAATGAAGGTGTACGACGTACTACAACTACGTAATATGCTGAACACACAGACACACACACCTACATACATACACCCACAATTTTCGCAAAACCATTAGATATTTTTCTCCAATATAGGTACGTATGAACATAACATTCCTAAATAAATTGGGAAGGTGGGGTTGGGGGATGTTAGCATCGAAGGATGTTCAACACTTCAAGATGTTGTGTACAATGAATTAGTCCTGCTGTGCTTGAAACGGTGAAGGTACGTACTATCAAATGGCATCACACGCGCCGTAACATACTACTCGCTGTGTGTGTATGTGTGTGTGCGTGAAATTGTTGCGAGGTCTGTATGCGGTAGCATTGCTGAAATCGTCTTTATGTCTGCAACATTAGTACATAACTGTGTGGGTATGGGTATGGGTGTGTGTCTTTACAGACACGGTGTTATTATGCTCGCAATATTGCTGTCTGTTATATGTGGGTGTGTGTGTGGGTATTCTACACTTTGTGCATTTATATGTAGATGTCTTAGAATTATGTTCTCGGTATTGTTGGCGAATGAAAGTCAAACCAGCCATGTAACCAACAGGAAAAGATGATTAATTCAAAGTTATTAGAAACATGACTAAAATTTATAATAGCTACGGCATTGAGGCCAGCCAGCCACAATAGCTGGAGAAAAAATCTCAAATGAAATGAGTGGAATTAAAGAAAGAAAATGGGCAAAAAGTACGTTTTTGTGGGTGGAGGAAAAAATTCTGTGTTGGTTCTATATAGAGCAATGAGATGGCGAAAAAAATATTGGGAATGATAGGAATTTTATTAGATATGATCTATTTTTTTGCTCCTGTTTCAAAATTAACAAAGAAATCTGGTCTTAAAGTGTAGTTCCAAAATATTATAGTATAGCAATTCAGGTAAGAAAGGAACCTTTAAAATACGAATAATGTAGAGCTACATTTATTTGTTGATAATATAATATAATATAAAAATATTGAAGACTAGCAGGGTCCCGCTACCACGTTAGCGGAAAGTCTAGCTGTAAATTTTCGAGTCGTTCCAACAGTTCGTATTAGGCCTTTTATACCCTCCACGATTTTATGGAGGTAAATTAGCTAGGCAGGTAAAGTTCGGTCCACGTTTTCGTATATGCCCACACAAAGATACCTTCCTTTTGCGGTATTTTGATGATATTAACGACAATATTTACCAAAATTCTTTCCAATTTCGTATGTGACAATCTTAATGGTTACTACAAGCTATGGCAAGAAATTACATATGCATGCCTACGTCTTCGTATAGCCCCCATATAACGGTGCCTCCCAATATTGGGAATTTTGATTTTGATTTTAGCTTCATTTTTCACCAGAAAGGTTTCAAATTTCGTACTTGAAAATTTTAATGGGCACCACAGCCCATGACAAAAATTACATATGTAGGCCTACGTCTATGTATAGTTCCCACATAACGATTTTTGAAAGGATAATAGGAAAATGTTTATATTTTACCACAAAAAAAGTCTTCATACATATATTTTGAATTGACCCACGTCCTATTTTTCTATCCAAAACTATTTCAACGCCTGCATAGGCCAACATTGACCTCACTTTCAAATTTCAGAATTTCGGCTCATTTCCTTCACCCAATACCACATTTAGTAACACTTAGTACGCATATCTAAAACAATCTACATCTCTCATCCCTAGACAGCAACAGTGATCCAAAATTAGTAAAATGTAGATATTTTCGAACAACTACAGTACGCGTTTGCAAAACCACCTCCATGTTTCAATCCTAGATACCAACAGATACCTTAACATCAAATTTCGGGCCAGCCCTTTACATTCAGCATTTAGTAGCTTTGGAACAATTGAGTATTTCCAGAAAAACCTCCATATCTCTATTCCAGATACCAACAGAGAACCCAATATCAAATTTGAGGATTCCGGCTCTATTATTTTGCCCAATAACAAATTTAGTACCATTTAGTACTTTTCGAGCAATTATAGTACACATTTCCGAAACCATCTCCATATCTCAATCCCAGATATCAACAGAGACCCCAATATCATATTTTGTGACTCCAACCTTCACTCAATACCCAATTTACCAATTGGCACTTTTCAAATAATTATAGTAACCATGTCTAAAACCAACACAAGATGCTAACGGAGACCTCAATATTGAATGTTAAGATTCAAGTGGTAGCAACCAATAACAAATTCAGAACTTTTCGTAAAAATATAGGACAAATTTTCAAACCACCGCCAAATTTCAAAGACATATACCAACAGTGACACCTTTATAAAATTTAAGGGTTTCGTCTTAATAATGTACTTTTCGTACGTACATATATAGGTCGGATTTCCAAAAATCACCTTCATAACTTAATTTTTGATACCAACAGTAAAAGTTTTTTCGCATTTCACGATTTTAGCACTATTCCTTCACCCAATACAAAATTTAGTACCAATTTGTAATTTTCGTACAATAATAGTGCATGTTTCCAAAATAACCTCCATACATCATTTCCAGATACCAATATCATATTTGAGGATTTCAAATCTATCCCTTCACCTAATAAAAAATTTAGTACCACTTAGTACTTTTCTCACAAATATAGGACGCATTTTAAAACCACCCACAAATTTCAATCACCTATACCAACAGTGACATCTTTACCAAATTTTAGGATTTCGGCTCTATTCCGTTATCCGATAGTACCATTTAGTACTTTTCGTACAATTATAGACATTTCAATCACCTTTACCAACAGATATCTCAGTATCAAATTTGAGGATTACGGCTCTATTCTTTCGCCCAATACCAAATTTGGTACCATTTAGTGATTTTTGTGCAGTTATAGTACACATTTCCAAAACAACCTCCATATCTTATTTTTAGATAACAACAGAGGATTCAATTCTTATCCTTTCACCCAATACCAAATTTAGTATTTTTCACACAAATATAGGACGAAACACCAAATATTAAATTCCAGAACTTTTCGTACACATATGGAACACATTTTCGAAAACAACTCCATATGTTCAGACTACACATGGACAGCGACCCTAATTCCAAATTTCACAATTTAAACACTATTTGTTCACTCAATACCAAATACAGTAATATTTTGGACTTTTCATGTACCTGTTGTAAGCATTTCCAAAGCCAAACAAAAACCACTACCATCAGGGATCCCAATACAAAATTAAAAAATTCCATCTTCTTCCAAACTTAGTACCATTTAATACTTTTCGTGCAATAATGGTACATGGTTACCCATGAACCGACCCTAATAAAAAATTTCAGATTTCAAGCGCTATCTCAACATTAAATTGTACCAAATTTTATACACATTTCCAAAACCACCTCTTTTCCACCAAGCTTCAACCAACAGGGACCTCAATACAAAATTTCAACATCTAAACTCCATCCGTTCACCTTAAATCCAACTGTTCCAAATTTAGTACCATTTATTTCTTTTGTTCCAATAATGGTACACTTTTCCAAAACCACCTCCATATGTCCAGGCTGTACATGAACAGCGAGCCCAGTATCAAATTTTAGGTTTCATGCACTATTTGTGTACTTCATCCCATATAGTACAATTATTGTATTATTAAGTACTTTTCTTGCGCTTCCAGTACATATTTCCAAAGCCACCTCTTTATCACAAAACTACCACCAACAGGGACCTTAACACAAAATTTCAATATTTCAGCTTCACCCTCAACCAAACTGTACCAAATAAGCACTATTTGTGAAAACCAAATAGCACCAAATATAGTACCATTTAGTACTTTTCGAGCACAAACCTACCAAAAACAGGGACTTCCAATACAATACTTCCAATCTTAGAACTTTTCGTAACCTTAAATTTCGAATTAATATCGGAATACGCACAACTTGAATGATGATGACCAGGGTATTATGTCTTTGAGCATTTGTTTGTAACATAGGAATCGATTTAGACCCATAGTTCCCTTTGATGATCTGCACAGCATCTGCATTCTAAGTCGATTTATACATGTCCGTCAGTCCGTCTGTCCATGTATATTTGTAAACAAAGTACAGGTCGTATTTAATGTCCGATCGAGATTAACTTTTGCACAAATTATTTGCTTGGCCCACGGACGAACCCTATTGAATTTGGAGATAATCGGTGGAAATTTAGATATAGCTCCCATATAAATCTTCGTCCAATTTGTCGTTTATTATGCACCCAATTTGACACATATGACAAAATTGAGTTTAGAAGCAAGTATGTAAAATTTGGTGCAAATAGGCTCAGGTACAGCCATAGCTCTCCTATGTATTGTTCATCCAAATGGTTAATATAAATCCGAATCGAATGGATGGCACGGACGAACGAATTCAGTCTGGATGAAAGTGCATCAAATTTGGTGAAAATCGGTCAAGATATAGCTATAGGTCCCATATATGTTTCATCAGATTTTGTATTTTACTCCCTCACACCCGTAAAATGCTCCCCGCAATAACGATATTTGATTGCAGTTATCAGATACAACATGGAAATTAATCTGCTAATTTTTATTGAGACCGATTAAGATTTGGATAAAGCTTCCATATATATCTTCATCTGATTTCACATTCATTGTACTAAAAAATATAATATCAGCTCAAAAAAAAAAAGATTTTTATGAATATCGGTTATTATTAGTTATTATTAGTATGTCAAATTTAGTGGAAATCGATTAAAAGGAATATATATTACCATATAATAGTTTCTTTCGGTTTTAAAATATATCTGCTTCAAAGTCATAATACGCACTCAAACCCGATCTTAAATTTCCCATAATAACGTTTTCCAATTCCCCATAATATAGTTTTTGAGCCTTTCTGTACTGATTTAATTCATATTTTTACGTTTGTTAATTGTATTTGCCAATTGTGGAGGATATATGAAAAGGAGGGGACCAATGTTTTCCATGTTACATTTAAATATATTGCGATGTGCGAAAGTAGAACGGAATTAGATACTTAATTCGCTTTCTGTGACGTACAAAATCCTTTTATTTTTTATTTTATTTTTTTCTTATATCATTTTAGATGGAAGGAGGGAAACGGTATTGGCTCCTATTCACACTTGACCTATGTTTGAATCTTTTGACAGAAAGTGTGAAGTTAATTATATATTCCCTCTGTAGTCATAGGGCTGACTGTATACAAAATATTAGTACCTGGACTATGATTCGAGCTTTCTTTGACTTATCTATATATATAAATGAAAGTTGTGTTAGTTACTACGCTTATAACTTAAGAACCGCTGAACTGATTTTAATGATTCATACAAATTCGGAATTGTCTCTTATCCGAAAAGGATAATATCAAAAAAAAATCGCGTAAAAATGTGATATTTTAACATTTTCATTTTGACTTTTGAAATGTACAATAGTAATGTTTTATTTTGCATGATTTTTTCCATTTTGACTTACTTTTTTCTAATGTACATTTGTAGTGTTTTTTATATTTTATTTTTGAATTCGAATATTAATACCAATTGATTTAATTAAGTTGATTTCTTGAGAACTGAAATTGATGTCGGGTTACATGGAAGTGTAGTACCGAATTATGTGGTGGCGAAACGGAATAGATGATACCGAAATAATTTAATGCGGTCACAACAAAGTTAAAAGATAGTTACTTTTTCAAAATTGTTAAAAAGATCACGGAAAAAGAGATCTCATTGCAACAATTCTCAAATCGAGAAAATATCGAAAAAAATTCCAATGGAATTGAATTTTAAAATAAAAGTACATTCTATTGACAAACTTTGTAAGGATATTTAATCAGTTGCTGCAAAAATCAGTGAACAAGTTGAAGATTTTTTCAATTTGTTATTCTTTTTTTGTCAATTTTTTTCAATTTGTAATATCATATTGAATTCAGTGGATTTTTTGTGAACAAAATAAAGAATAATTTTTCACTATATACAATTTTTCACCAAAAAAATGAAATAAGTGCGAAATACGATGGTAACTGACATCTACCTTTCAACTCCAAGGCCTACATCGTGCTTCAGCTGGAAGATGCGCAGACATTTAAACAAACAAAAATGACCGAAAAAGACTAATGGGGCTTATTTCAAAGCGTGGACCTACTTCTTTCATGTGACAATAATCCGTCCAATGAGAGCTCAAAATGCAAAAATTTTTGGGAGTACAATCAGTAAAATACCAAATATAATAGTAGAGCGAATGGGACTTTTAGTAAGAAAAGTATTTCTATCCTTCCAAAAATTCTTCCTGAACATTTAAGATACCTTAAATCGCTTTTGCAGGTCATGATATCGATCATAAATAACCATCGTATGATTTAAACCATTTTTGGAGTCTTCGCCACTTTCTTCTATTTTTGGCCCTTATTTGGCATCTTTGTTTCTAAGGGGGTAGAGAACCTCTTCGCAAAAAATTTTCGGAGTAGAGCCCATATAGGTCTTGACCACTAAACAATTGTATTTATGCTACCCTGGGGTAAGGAACCATCGTACAGATAATTACCACATAGAAATTTATTCATGTAAAGTCCCCACATTGGAGTATCCCCAAGTCCACTTTCACATCTAATGTGTGGTCAGAAAAGAAAAAAATGTATTCTATTGAATTTGTAACCCCCAAGAGAATATTGGTTGGGAACGTAGATTTGGGATATACATCTATATGAAATAAATTGTGAAAACATGAACAAATTACAAATATAAGAAAGTAGCACGGGACCGAATATTTTTTGAATCGTCATTGAATTATACTATGATGAAAAATATGGACTATATGGGGTCTCCAATTTACAATTTAAATGACAAATAAAATTAGTTCCCATATTACGGTAATGGGTGTAAAATAGTAATTATAATTGAGTATTCTGAAATCAGTCTGACCTCAATTATGAGGTGGATAAAACTATTTTTACTTAATTAAATCACGTGAACATTTATAACATTCATATCTTTGAATAATTATTCTTTGACAAATATGCATAATAGACAAAAACTACGGGCCGGCAACGCGGACCGGGCCAGCTAGTTTTTAATAAATGCAGTAAACCTGAACTGTTCTAAAAACGTGTATACATGACTTCTCTAAAAATTTAAAATTTTTAAAAATATAAATTTTAAAATTTGTACAATTTTTAAAATTCTGCAACATATTAAAAACTAAGTTTCCGATTTTAGTTATTCGATTTTAATAAGATTTTCTGAATCTGATCCAAATTCGAATAAGTAACGGCAACAATCATACGCCCAGGTGTTTCAGTTATTAATTGAGAAAATTGTATGTATTCCCCTTTTCTATCACGCCATAAATCACTTGCCCCATATTGCTTTCATATATTACTGGTGTAGGTGTCGGTGGCATTGGTGAAATTATATCACGACATAATGATGCACTTCCTCTAAGATTATTAAGCTACTCGGTTTCTCATTCCGGCAGATTGGACCGCTATCAAGTTATTTTTTCCTCACGCCTCACGATATTAGTATGCAATACGCCCTCAACAATGCCATGTAAAGCTGAGAAGCATTATTTGAACATCTATTTTTCGTTGTTTATTTTTTCTTGGAAAACAAAGAAAGAAAAAAAAAACAGCTCTCTTCCAACGAATTTATGTTTATTAATGTCAGTTAATGAAAAAATATTATATCATAGCACACGCAGTATACTTATCAGCAAGATTTTGCATTAAGTTTAAGGAATTTTATGATTCTGTATTTCTGCAGTGACATCAATGTTTTCTATTTAGATATGGAAATAATTTGTTTTTTTTTTTAATTTTTAAGGAGAATTTATTTGCTCATGATATTTACATTTCCAATTCCCCAATGATTACGCACCCTCTGTTTATTTTGAGAAGTAGTATTATTTCCCAGTATCTGACATAGTTGCAATCAAAGTTGTGTTTCCTTTTATTGGGTTGTTGTAGTTTTTTTTCCTGTGTGTTATTTCAAAATTATTTGTAAAACTTTACGAATGACGTTATTTAGTGAGCGTCAAGTTGTCTGTGCAGCAAACCCGTTAATCTGTCTGTTACAGTTTTTTTGGTTTTCAACATTCGCAATTGTAACAATAACAACATAGTTGTTTATGTGGTTGTGGTAAATTTGTGCAACATTGTTTCATATCTATTTTTTCAAAGCATATTTAACAACAAAGAAATTAATTTCTGTTGATTTCAGTTAGGAGTTTTGGGAATGTGCATAGATAGAGGTTCCCACGACAATTGATATTGCTGTCCTGAAGTGGGTGTGTTCCAATCGGGATGGCGTGGTATTATTTTTATATTCTCCAACATAGTATGGAGGGTATACTAAGTTTGTCATTTCATTTGTAACACCTCGAAATATACATTTTATACCCCACAAAGTAAATATATTCCTGATCAGCATAAAATAATATGTCGATTTAGCTATGTTCGTCCGTCTGTGAAAATCACTCTAGCATCTGAACGAAATATAGTAGATTACTAAAATTTTACTCAAATGTATATTATGTCTGCAGGACTGGTATTAAAAATGGACCATGTAGGTCCACGTTTGGGTATAGCCCTCATATAACGGTACCTCCCGATATTCGGTATTTTGATGATTTTAGCGACATTATTCACCGGAATTGTTTCAAATTTGGTATTTGAAGTTCGAAATGGATACTACAGCCTAAGACAGAAAATTGTCTGTACAGGTCTACGTCTTCGTATAGCCCCCACATAACGGTACCTCCCGATATTCGGTATTTTGATAATTTTAGTTACATTATTTACCGATTTTTTTAAGTTTTGCATTTGAATATTGTGATGGTTTATGACAAAATTTCCCTATGCAGGTCCATGGACCTTAATAATGGGAAATATTTATATAAGTATCATATGATCACTACCAAAAGGTGGAACGATTTCCAAAATTTTTGTGAAGAGTTGCCTATTAAGAGAAATCTGAACCTGAAATCTGAAAATATCTGAAGTTCGGCGGTGCCGTTAATGGGGCAATGCCAAAATGTGGACTAAACTCAATTTGTTTGCACAGAGTTGTCGTTCTTAAGAGATTTCAAATACCAATTTAAAGCTAATTTTGGCAGGGAAATTTGTTCAAAACCTCCAAAATACCTGGTTTGGTTTCCGACTCTAAACTCATGAAATTTACGGGAATAATATAATCGTGGGTCAAATCTCTTAGATTCTAGATTATACATTTCGTTTTCATTGTAGTGATTATTTGGGAATAATACAAATATTTTTATAAAAAAAATCTTACCAAATAGGGAACCTTGAAGCACTGGGTCAATCTTCACAGATCGAAACTAATTCATATACGTACTTGACGTAACCGGCATGGTTTGGACTATATCGACTATATATACTATACACCACATAGTGGTAAGGGTATTATGTCTTTGTGCATTTGTTTGAAACATGGAGAAGGAAACCTGATAGACCCATAGTTACGTTTGAATATCTTCATATAATTACTTTCAGAGTCGATTTATGCATGTCAGTCCGTCTGTCCCTCTTTCCATGTATTTTTGTGAATAAAATGCAGGTCGTATTTATTATCGACTGAGATGAAATTTTCCAAACCATATTTGTTTGTCCCGAGGACGAACTCTATTGAAATTGATGAGAATCGGATATAGCTTCCATACATATCTTCAACCGATTTTGGGGCGAAATCGAATATGGACCTTCGAGCAAGACAGACATATGGACAAACACACCTACATCGACTCCAAATGTCCCGAAATGGATTTGATCCGTAAACTTTGGATGCCGCGGTAGCTTTTGCAATGCATCTGGAGAACTTTACTTTAAAATCTATTTATTATACCCTCAGACATATAACTAGAGAGCGTATATCTCATTTGATACGACTAAAGCATGCCTAATCCAATTAATGGGTTAAGGCCCTAGGTCTCCTTGGACAAAATCCGTTTCAGGATATTTAAAGTCGATCTAGCGAAGTCTGTCTGCCCGTCTATATGTTTGGCTTGCTGGTGCGCATGATAATATTATTATCAAACTTAGATCAAGTTTAGAGATGGGCAATATCGTTACACTCTTTATGGTACCTTCCTGATCGAAATTTAAAAAAAAAGTGCGGTTGTAAGATTTAGAAGACTTTCCAAAAGAATTTTAGCTTTGTTTAATTCTTTGGTTCCTCTTCTATTGAGCTAACGATCTCGTCACTTGGGTAAAAAGTGTTTTTTTGTCATAGAAGTTATTTTTAAAATAACTTCTGGGGAGAATATTCCAGACAAGAAACAAGGGAACTGATGAGGATTGGTGGCTCTTTCCGAAACCTAGGTATTCCCTGTCTTACCCCCTGGTAAACATTACCATCTTTCTCCACTAATAAACAAACGTTGTTTTTATAAAAACAACAATAAAAGGGACAAAACCTGACCATTTTGCAAAAAAAAAAAAGTAAAAAAGCTGGCCGTACCGAACTTTGAATGCCCTCCACCATTTAGAACGAATTTTTCAAAAAAAAAAAAAAAAAAATAAAATAAAATCCGTTAAAAATTCTGTTAAAATTTTAAAAATATCGAATGTAGCTGTCATTTTTGGGGTCTAAACGACGACGTGGACCTGCGTAGGCAATTTTTGTAATAAGCCATTAAAATATTCAAGTGCGAAACTTGAAAAAAAAATCAGTGAATAATGTAACTAAAATCATCAATATAGGGAAGTACTATTAAATGGGGGCTATACCAAAATGTGGAACTGCACAGGCAACTTTCTGCCTTAGGCTGCAGTATCCATTACGAACTTCAAGTACCAAATTTGAAATAATTCCAATGAAAAATGTCGCTAAAATCACGAAAATACCGAATATCGGGGGGTACCGTTATATGGGGGCTATACGAAAATGTGGACCTACATGGCCCATTTACAAACTTAAAAATTTTAGCTTTCTTTCTCAATTCATCCGAAAGATAGCGTGATTACAACAGACGGACAGACAGAAAGACGGACATCGCTAAATCGAAATCTTAGAATTTTACGTTTATGTACCCTTCATATTATGGTGGAGGGTATAAAAATTGATACAGCAATGTTATTTTTTGTCTCTTATTCGCGATACCGTGGTATTGTTTGTTGTTGCAAAATAGTCAGGCTTAATCCCATTATTGTTGTTTTCATAATGGGCAAGGCACGTTCGACGTCTTGAATTTCGCTGAGATGTGGCAATATCGAAAATATCATATAACGGAAATTGCTTCCTCGGATTTCGTCAAAGTTCGCACTATGTAAACATTTGATCTACATACTATTAAGATGGAGTAGGGACGTCTTCTCTTTTTGGTACCTGAATGTATGCTGAAGGTATATATATATATATATCTGTCGGCAAACCGATTGATACTATCTAACATATTATCTTTCTATTTCTTTGTATGTGACACTTGTGTAACCTACTTCGTTTTTATAGGTAACCACACTCGTGCAACCCGATAAAAGGAAACCGGATATGTGTACCAGTCATTAAAAAAAGGAGTAACAAGTAAGTTGTTTTTAAAATGTAATTTCTTTAAAGTTTTGCCATACATGCAATCTGGGAGGAGGGAGAATTTTTTTGTTGTAAATATATTAGGTTGTATATTGCCGATACTATTCTTATGTTGTAGTCATTCATTAATTCGTTTAAAGTATCAAAGCTACAATTATAAAATAGTAATAGGTCACCTGAGTCCAAGTTTTTTTCTTTTTTGTCAAAAAATATAAATGCATATAAGTTCTGTAAAATAAGGAAGGCACCACTCTTTAAAAAATCATCTTCATAGGTTCCTAAATATTATAGCATATTTAATCACTCTACTGAAATTTTTGATAACAAACACCCGTTTTTTCTGACATCTCAACCTAATGTCACTTTTAGGGTCGCACTGATACCCACATCATACCACCAATATTTCTTTTTTGATATTTGTTCAACTGCAAAGGCAAATAAAATTTTATGACTTTGACCGTTTTCTAAGTTACCTTTCTCTCGGACTGGTGTGTTCGACGAAAAACAGACTCAAGTGTCCCTTAGTTCTAACATTTTAAAAGAGAATTTCTTTTTACGTTCATTTGGCTAATGGTTGGAAAAAGGTTTTCTTTTTCACTTGATGGCTGGTGGAGGAGCAGGTGGGTGAGGAAAGGGGTCACTTGGGCATGATATTGATATGGCCCCATAGCCAGTTAAATGACAACTGCATTGCGTACATAGCCGAGGTATGGAAGGTATAAAAATGAATAAGAAATTTGCATTATTTTTTAATAAAGGATATCATAAATTGTCATTTTTTTCTTTGTTGTTTGTAAAACAAAAGATTCCTTTCACATTAAAAGGAAGTTGGTTATAATTTCTCAAGTCACCAAGAGAGTTATTTATATTCTGACCCACAATTGAATGTTGTGACATTTATAGTTGTTGGCTTGGAATATGTATTTGGGACGTTTAAAGATAAAATTTGTGTTTGCTCCATTTGATTTTGAGGTTTAGAATATATTGAGATATAATAAAATAATTGTCTTATATTAGATATACTGTAAATAGCTGTAATATTTTGAACAAGACAAATCGCTCAGAAAAACTATATGGATATCTAACTAAAATAAATCAAACGGTATCAAGATGCGAAACACGGGTGAAAGAGTTATAAAAACTCCGAAAATTTTTCCATTTTTTTTTTAATCAAATGTGGAGCAAAATCAAACTATGCAGAATAGTGTACCCACTTTGAAAAAGTTTATAGAAAACTTTATTTTTTAATAGTGTAACGACATTAGGTCAGGTCGAATATGGAATACCCCAAATGAAGTTTAATTTTAACCTATCTTTGTTCAAATTTTGTAGAATATACCCGAATTTACCATTTTTTTCAACGATTTGTATATTCTGGCTTCAAATGAGGCTTCCTTCAGGAGTTGACTCAAATAAATTTCTTCTATGTAAATGGTGAGATATCCCATGATCTGACCTGATTTTTATACCCTCAGCCATATGGCTACAGAGGGTATATATCATTTGATACGGCCAAAATGTGCCTAGTCGAAATAACGGTTTTAGACCCTAGGTCTCTTTGGACCAAATCCATTTGAGGACATTTGGAGTCGATCTAGCTATGTCCGTCCGTCCGTCTGTCTGTCTGGCTGGTGCGCCCTATTACTCTCGAAGGGAGTATCCGATTTAGTCCAAACTTGGTTCATCGTAATATTATTGTCAAACTTGGATTTAGTTCGGAGATGGACAATATCGGTCCACTCCATCTGGTATCTCCCACACAAAATGTCAAAATTTTTAAAGAAAATTATTGTTTGCACAAAAAGAGAAAGGATAATTCGATTATGCTCCAACTTTGCGAATACTAATCTTTTCATCAGCGCTAGGTCTTGTGGGAAAATGGACAATATCGGTCCATTCCTTCTGGTACCTTTACCCTACAAAGGGTCAAAAATTTAAATATTTACAACTCTCTTAAAATGTGATGTAAGAGTCCGATTGTCTCTTCCTAATATTTATATAAACCCAAAGTCTGGTGTTAAGATGGAATATATCGGTCTGCTTCTTCTGGTACCTCCCCCACAAATGTTCGAAATTTTCAAGAAAAATGTATTTTTTGCACAGAGAGAAAAACGATATTCTGATTTTGCACCAACTTTGCAACTCCCCACAAAGGCTCAAAATTTAGAATATCCATGAAGCTCATAAAAAGCGAAATTGACATCCGATTCTATTCAAGACTTGGCACATCCCAAAATTTCCATAAACATAACACAGTCCAAACCTAGCACATTGCAAGATTTATATCATATTTATTTAGGTCCGATACGAAATGACCAATAGTGGCCCAGTATTTCGGAGCCTACTGCATACGGGGTTAAACATTTGAATAATCATAACAGAAGTCAACATATTTTTAAGTAATCGAACATTGGCTGAGGGTATACATCTGTCGGCAAAACCGACCGTTACTTTTTTACTTATTTTAATCCAATAAGACAATTGTAGTTATAAGTCCGAATGTGTTGGTATACTAGAGAGGTGTTAGATCGATGTTGTCTAATTTTGACATAAGTGCGGCATTTGGTTCATGGATCCAGATCGGACACCAGGACTAGTAGATACGCGAATATGGGTGAACTCCAAATGTCCTGAAAAGGCTTTTCTCCAAAGAGTCTTAGGGTCTCAACTATATTGATGACAGATATTTTTTTTAAATTCAGACTTATAGCTCTGAAAGGTATACCTCATTAAATACACCTAAAATGTGTTTTAATAGAATAACGATTTTAGACCCTATGTTTCTGTCGACTACACTGGTTTCAGGACATTTGGAGTCGAATTAAAATTTTCCGTCCGCCTGGTTGCTTTCTGGCTTACTTAGATGAACGATATCTCGCAAAGGGACTTTCTGATTTGGTACAACCGAGAACTCAAATAATGGTTATTGAAAAAAATTTTACGGGACATACGGATAACTTTTCGGATATATATAAATGACAGTTTCTAAAGAACGTTTTGCAGATCTTCTTGAATGAAATTTCCCCAAAAATAACCGTAATTTTTCATGAAAAAATGTCAAGGTTTTTGATTTTTAAGAATATTTTATGATTTTTTTTTTTGTTTCAATCATATCTTAGTGAGAAGAAAAATATTCTTCTTGGTTTCTAAAAACTTTTAACGATACCCAAAAAAAAATTGAAATAGTGAATTTTGAAAATTAAAATTTTAAAATTGTTAAATAAATAAATGTATGGCAAAAAACTAAGGGTACACGTATATGCAGGGTGAGATAAAAAAACTGCAACAAAGTCAAACGCCATTATTTATAATTTAATTTTTTTAAATTTTATTCAATGAAAGCAAAAAATGTTGGAAATAGCATTAAATTTTAGAACTAGTTTAGATTGGTCTCCTTTGGCACGAATTATGTCCTTCAAACGGCCAATGAAACCATCACACGCTGCCCGAATGTTGCTCTGCGGTATTTTGGCCCATTCCCGGCAAAGCGCTTGCTTGAGGTTATCGACACTTTGGTATTTTTAGTGCCAACTTTGCTTTCCAAAATACTCCAGACGCAATAGTCCAACGGATTGGTATCCGGAGATTTTGGTGGTCATTGTGCGCTGGAAATGAAGCGAGGACTTCATTTTTTAAGCATTCTTGGATGGCGCGTGCTGATTGCGATAGTGCCATAATATTTGCATGCCCAAGGTTTTAATACACCCTCCAGAATTTTTTCGCCGTAATATTCCGCATTTTTGCTGATGCCACAGCCGATTAATATGAGCGGAGAGCGACCATCGGTTGTTATCGCGGCCCACACCATCACCATGGCCAGCGCTTGAGTTCTGGTAAAAAATACGAAGGTGCAAATTTTCAGCCAACCTTGATTTCCAAAATACTCTAGACACAATAGTCCAACGAATTGGTCTCCGCAGATTTTGGTGGCCATTGTGCGCTGGAAATGAAGCGACGAGCCTCATTTTGTAATCACTCTTGGGTGGCGCGTGCTGAGTGCAATGATTTTGAGTCCTGTTGGAATGTTCAAGGTCTGCGGCCAAAATGTTTGCGTGCCCAAGGCTTTAATACACGCTTCAGAATATTTTTGCGATAATATTCGGCATTTACTCTGATGCCGGCGCTTCAGATCTGGTGGCCAACCGAAGGTGCACATTTTCAGCTGACCTCTTTTGCAAGTAAGCACGATCATTTTGTTTGTTTACAAACTGCTGGACAACGAATGTTTTCTCATCGGAGAAAACCAAATTCGGCAGTTCACCACTTTCGGCCAAGCGAAGCAACAGATGTGCGTGATTTCAAGGTACTGATGCTTAGTTGATGATCGTTAATTCCATGTTAACTCGTATCGTCGGCAGAAGGGTGTACGACTCGTGGACAATCGAGAACGATGATGTCGAGTGTACACCATGAGTACTCGGATGGTTGATGTGAGGTGTGATTAGGCGATCGGATACTTGGGGATGACCGTCGTAGGTTGATTGTGGGGAAGATCGGGAATTACGGTGTTGCGTTCGGGTGACGCTTCCGTTGACGATTCGAAGATAATCGGGAACTTGTGGTCGTCGGTTGTCGACGATCAGGAATTACGATGTTTGTGTTCGGGTGATCAGAGTTGTTGACGATTTGAAGGTAATCGGGAACTTGTGGTCATCGGTTGTCGACGCTGTTGTACGATTTTAAACAATATAATAAGCTGTCACTGGAAAAATTTTAACAGCTGTCGGACAAGTGGCTTAGAAGTGATAGCAGTCTGAAGTTGGTTGCAGTTTGTTCATCTCCCCCTGTATAATTAAACATGCTGAACTTTTGTGAGGAAGATGCCAGAAAGATTAAACCAATTGGAGTATTGAGAGATTTTTATTCAATTCCCCTAAAATTACAAAAGAGTATTATTCTTTCTGATCCTTACAATTTTCACCGCATTTCTTATGTAAATGCGACATTCTTAAAAGGCAGCAGAGTTTATTAAATTAAACATTGAAATATTTTTGATATATCGTTATGCCAAAAAAATATCTCAACATTTAAATTAATTCTGAAATCGAACACCCCTCACATGCGTGGGTCTATCATAAATTTAATGTTTAGCTATGCCACACTCAATTTGCCTCAATCAACACTTATCATGAAATGGCTACAAGCTCATATCAATTAAAATTCGCCAGCCAACATGCTCACACACACAATCGCACACACACACGCAATCATTTTTCATTACCCTTAACGCCATAATTCCTTTTCGCAATGCCGCCAAGTGAAATATGAATCATTGCGTTTCTGTTGCCAAAAGGCCAAAAAGGTATCGATAAACCTAAGCGTTTCATTTATCAGTCATTTCCGTTAGATCGACATTCAGTTAACGGCAGATTGTGGAACATTCCTAGGCGCCAATAAACAGGAAGGGAAGAAGAAGACGAAGAAGGAAGCGAGTGAGTGGGCATTCCAGCAGCCAGAGCAGAAGTAGTCTTGTTAAGTCGTTATTAGGTTACAATTCTCAGGAAACCATAAAGATGAACCCGAACAGGATATACCCAGGCTGATTCGCACGTACATACATACATTCACATACACACACTCACACCCATAGAAACATTCACTTAAATATCTCACCAAGTTACAGCTGTTCAATGCGAAAACTGATGATGGCCAGCCAACTCGATGACGATTTCTGTTTCGAAAATTTCCATCATGGCAATATACTGAAGAAGAATTATTAAAAGTCTATATTTGGATGAGTGTTACGTGCTACATGTTAAACAATCTGAAAACATGAATCATCTTCTTTCGCCGTACAAAGTTGTCCAAGTCGTTAAAGGATAATTCTATAGAAGCCCGTCAATACCATTATCTGTTCACCACTTCCGTAACTGCTTTAGGCCGTTTTGTCAGTGGAAGTGGTGACGTTTTTTATTCGTTTCTTGTTGTTGTTGTCGTTATTGGTGTAGGGAAATGTCTTGCCTGAGTATCGCAGATGCCAGAGTCAGTGCAAATATGCTTTAAGGCTTAAATGTTATTATATTACTTTTTTGTGAGTGCGTCTGTGTTTGTTTCCTTGAGTTTGTATGTCTCTTTTTCGAGTTCAAATGACAATGTATTGGAGGTTGTGTGTGTGTGTGTGCGTCGGTGTGTTTTGTGTGAACTTTTTCAGTTTAGGTAATTGTCTTTGCCTTTTGTATCCGCCTTTTGTTGAGATTATTATTGTTCTTATTATTAAATTTAACATCGCTAGAGATACAGTGGATTTCAAAGAGATGCAGGGAATGTTAGAAAAGTTTAATGGTGAAATTTCCTGAGGATGTTTTGTGTTGAATTTTAAGACTCATTGTATCGCTTTTTACAACACAACAACCACCAAATTTTTGTTTTTTGGAAGATTCTGCCACGACCAAAACCATTGGGTCTCTTTGGACCAAATCCGTTTTAGGATATTTGGAGCCGATCTAGAGGTGTCCCTCCGGCTGTCTGGTTCGCACAATAACTCGCGAATGGAGTATCCAATTGGATCCAAATTGGAATACCGTAATATTATTGTGAAACTTAGATCGAGTTCGGAGATGGGCAACATCGGACCTCAAAAAAGGTCAAAATTTTCAAGCGAAAAATCTTGCTTTTTAAAAAAAGAAAAGATCATCTGATTTAGTTCCAACCAAGCAAATCCTAGTACATTTCTAAGGGCTAGGTCAGCTACAAAAAGTAAAAAAGCAGTAAGTTCGGCCGGGCCGAACTTTGAATACCCTCCACCATTTGGAACGAATTAGGAAATTATCAAAAAAAAAAAAAAAAATAAATAAATAAAATAAAATTTCTGTTAAAATCTTTAAAATACCTTATATCGGAAGGTGCCGATTTATGGGGGGAGGATATACGATATTGTGGACCTATATAGACAAATCTATGTCTATGTTTATGACTATTCCATTGGAAAATGTGACTAAAATCATCAAAATACCGAATAACGGTGCTACCATTATATGGGGGATATACGATATTGTGGACCTTTACCTTTTTAGAAGGTAAAGTACTCACAATGAACTCCTTGTGTGGAATTTCAGATAATTCCATTGAAAAGTTAGGCTAAAATCTTCAAACCCCCGAATATCGGGGGTATCGTTATGTGGGGGATGTACGTTATCGTGGACCGATTAACCTATCTTCGAACTTGTCCTGCCTGCAGATAAAAGAGAGATCCGTGCAAAATTTTATCTTCCTATCTTAATTTATTTTGACTGTAGCGTGATTACAACAGACGGACTGCCGGACAGGGCTAAATCGTATGGTGGAGGGTATAAAAATGGCCAATATCGACCCACTCCATCAAGTACCTCCACCACAAGCGTCAAAATTTGGAATAATTATAACTTCTTCAAATTTCACACATCCTAATATTTGTAGATGTGATGTGAGGATGTGAATATGTCGGACCACTCCTTCTGATACCTCTCCCACAAAGAGTCAACATTTTTATTAACCATGAAGCTCATAAACCTCGAAATGAGAAAGAGATTTCTTTCAAAGTCCTAATATTTCCATAAACATAAGATCTGATGTGAAGATGGAATATATAGGACTACTCCTTTGGGTACCTCCCGCACAAAGGGTCAACATTTTGAATAATCAAAACTAGCATAGAATGCGAATTGAGCATCCGATTCTTTTCAAATTTCACACATACCAATCAAGACAAGATCTGATATAATGATGGAATATATCGGTGCACTCATTCTGGTACCTCCCCCACAAAGGGTCAAAATTTAAACATTCGATTCTCATAAGATTTCACACATGCCAACTTTTCTACTAACACATGGTTCGATATGATGATGAGGTACATCGACCTACTCCTTCTGGTATTTGCCCGCCACTTTGCAACTCGGCTATAGAGGGTCAACATTTTGAATAATCATAACGCAAGTAAACATATATACTTATATAAGCGAGCAATAGCTGATGGTACAGATCTGTCCGCAAAACCGACTGCTACTTTTTAATTTTTTTCCATTCCATTTTGACATTTTACGCTCGTATTATGTAAAAATTCTATTTACAAAAAATTTACATACTGAAAATTAGTATTTTGGTACATTCGTGGATAGAAAAATTTCTAACTGAATATGTTTACTTCAATACAAAATAAGAGAGCCTAAGAACCTTTTATTTATTTATTTATTTATTTATTTATTTAGCCTAAGAACCTTTTGTCAAAAGGGTCATAAAAAAATTAGTCTAGGAATTAAAAAAGCCTATCAACCAAAATAAATTTAGTTTAAGCCAAATCGATTAAAAACAATGGCCAAGACACTCAAAATAGTGTAAATTATACCTTATATACCATAAGATTGGACATCTGGGCCCGGTGCAGCCCACCTTCCAGCGGTATAGCCATCATACGATGGTTCTAAGATGGAGAGTGGAGCGTGGGCGAAAGCTTGAGTTTCAGAAACTCATTCAAGCTAAGCAACGATGGCAGTTTATTCCGCGCAGAGATCTTTGCTATCAAAACAGTGAACTTAACGAACCTGTGTCTACCTGTGCCGATAGTCAAACGCCCTCGAAAATACTTAATGCATGTACCATTAAATCTATGGCAGTTTTGGATTGCAGGAAAGCACTGAAAAAAGTTAAATCGTCCCTTAAGCTTTGTTGGTTTCTGGCCATCGCAACATATCTGACAATGAATCAACAGATGGATTGGCAAGACGTTGGTGGATGCGAGTCAATCGACCTGGTGATCGAAACCATTGTGCCACCTCTTTCGAGAGGTACATAAACATTAATCCAGAAGATTTCAATTAAACTGTCTAAATGGAAGGGGTTGTAATGTCTTCAGGAAAATTTGGCCGGTGCCCTCTAGAAAGAAATAAAGGTCGCTCATATTCATGGCGAAATCTGACCTAAAACTTGTGTTTGGATTAATCACAGCTCACTGTAATATAAGGGTCATGACTTCTAAGTGGGATGACGACGACACTGAATACTGCAGGCATTATCACAACTGAAACGCTGTTCGATATAGGCTCATGGTTGTCAAATATCGTTTGGCAACATAATTTTTGATGGTGGTGGTTGGCGATTTCGTTGACGAAATTTAGAAAATTATGCAGTCCTTCTACACAAAACCTAAAATATTGAAGAAGTTTTGGACGAACTTAACACTGCAATTGACAAATCCAAAAAGATTATCACAAAATTATGAACTCAAGCATTTCATAAAATAATAATAAACACAATTATTAATTTTTGTACATATTTGTACTAACATTCCTCTGACACTTGATGGCAGTGAAAAACAAGTAAAAAAAAACATTAAGTTCGGCCGGGTCGATCATTCAATACCCTCCACCTTATAGTAAAGGAAACATTAGAACCTATTATGACCACAAATACCAATTTTTAGACACATTCATTGGAAAATGTGGAAAAAATCATCGAAGTAGGGAATAACGGGAGGTACCGCTATATGAGGCTAGAACCCATTATTACCGACAAATACCAATTTTTAGACAAATCCGTGAAAAAACTTGACAAAAACCATCAATATACCAATATACCATAGCCTGGACCTATACATAGAATATTTCCCCACACGAACTAGAACCCATACCGTTATATACCAAATAGTCGACCTATACATGCAATGTTTCTTCACCGGAGCTAGAACTCATTACGAACTACAAATACCATTTTTTTTAAATGTGCAAAAAACACCAAAATTCCGGATATCGGGAGGTACCGTTATATGGGGACTATACCAAAGCATAGACCTATACATACAATATTTCGCCACCCGAACCAGGACCCATTTTGACTCACAAATCCAAATGTTCAGACAAATCCGTGAAAAAATGTGGCAAAAGTCATAAAAAATACCGAATATTGAGAGGTGCCGTTATATGGGAATATACCAAAACGTGGACCGATATATCATCCATCCTAAACACAATACAAATTGTGCTGCTAAATTTCGACGCTCTACGTCAAATAATCGTTATATCGACTTAGAATGTTATGCTGATTATGCATATATACACTTTATGGGGTCTACGATGAATATTTATGGATGTTACCAACGAAATACCTACCCACCTTTCCAAAGGTGGAGGGTATAAAAATCTGACACCATGTATATGCTTATGGGTAAGCAAATTCTGTACGACTCTCTGTCTCAATAAGCCAGCAGGTCTCCGAGTGGAGTGGTTGTTATAGGGCAACTGCGCATCCTTTAACCTAATCTAACCTACCGATCGCTCTACAATAATGTTGGAAATAATTAGAAAAAAATCTCAAGTCTTGATAATCTTTTCTTTGAACCACTGTTAACATCATACTTTGCATAGCCATCATCACATCTTCCTTCATCACTTCTGTGCATTCCATTGTCTTTGTTCGTTAAACCACCTCCAACGTTAAAAGAATAATGTGACGTTTTCTTTTTTGTTTGCAACAGCCAACCTTCCTCCCAAACAGATTGAAAAACGTTTTGGCCAAGGCGATCGGCCGAGAATATCGTTGCCGTACGAGCCAGTGTTGAGAGGTCCCCAAGAACATCCCAAAAACGCCGTTCTCAGCAGTTGGTAATGGCTCGGTCCACTTTACAACGTATTATTCGCATTGATTTGCATTTGTTCCCGTACAAAATTCAATTGACGCAAAGAATGTTGCCTGCGGACAAGCGTCGTCGACTGGAATGGGCCCAAAGGGCCCAAAGGTCCGTCGAATATGGGCAACACTGTACATTATTTGCCGATTTTTTTCTTCAAGTTGCGCATTTGAGTACTGTAATGATTTATGACAAAAGTTGCCTATGCAGGTCCACGTCGTCGTATGGACCCCAATATTACGGCTACATTCGGTATTTTTAAATTTTTAACAGAATTTTTAACGGATTTTATTTTTTTAAAAATTGCCATAATGGTTTTAAATGGTGGAGGGTATTAAAAGTTCGGCACGGCCGAACTAACCAATTTACTTGTTTCTGAATAACAAGGAAGTTGTTGTTCCAGAAATGTTGGTAATTCTGAGGATTTAGCCATCTTTTGCAAACGTATTTGTTGTAAATCGGGATTTCGTGTTCATAGCAACCAGAAAATATCCGTGAATATAACTGTCCACAGGTTCAAGTATATACCCCTATTGAATTTTTTACAACCCAGACTGGATAAGGCTTAAGAAACTTTGGAGCAATTTCGGAAAAAAAATCTGAATTCCAAACTTAATGATATACTTTCTATGATACCTACACGATTCTTTAAAATTGGTTAAATTTCTTAAATAAAATATGTACATTTTTAAAACGTTTGCATTTATATTTTATAATTGTTGTTCATTCCACAATAAAGGATATCCTCTCAGCTTCCTAGATTTGAAGACGAAAACGACCCTTTAACGGCAAAACAAAAGAATGACAAAATGAAATTTGACAGCCCCTCAAGGTAACTCGTGTTTCTTTACTCCATCACCTCTCCGCACCAATTATAGACAAGTACTTCAATACAAACAAGAATATTCAAAAAAAAAAAAAAAAAAAAAAAAAAAAAAAAAAATAGAACGAAGCGCCCGTTTTGGAGGAAAGTGAATGAGTTGAAAGCAATTTGATGTGGCATAATGTCACTGACGACATACCTTGGTATGTAATTCCTTGGCAAAGAGTGGAAGAAGAAGCAAAAAACACAATAATGGTATGTCCTTGCATTGATGATGTGACAGTTTGTAGTCATCTTGGGAAAGAACAACATCTCCATGAACAGGAGTACAACAATAAATAGAAGAACACCGTTAGTGCTATACCACCAAAAAACAAGCATCGTGTTGGGAGTGTAAAATTATTGTCACGATTTTTTAATGTTCAAGTGATGTTTCTTTTTTTTTGGTTCACTGAAGCCCAACCTTTAGAGTTTCTTCGATTTCCTTACAAGTATCCACTCGTTGTGTGCAACAACAAACCATGTAATCCATGAAATCTTACCACCCCTTCCATGGGTAAATTTCCTTCCTTTAACTTCAACGCCAAAAAATCATTGCTCGGCTTGTTTTATTTTAAGAAACTCGCTTGTCTATTTTCCTGTCTTAGTTGTCATCCTGTGGATGGAGGATGCCATCAATGCTGCCATGGGACTTCAATTTGATGACGTCAAGGTAAAACACAGAACAACAAGGATATAATTGTGTTAGTATATTTGTAAAATCAACACAAAATTGTGGCATATGACATTCGAGGAATACACTTCACCAGAGACGCATTTCGAAACCATTCAGAAAAGCTCAAAAATCCAATGATCGATTATTCTAAAAAAATTTGACTTGTGTTATCATTATACAAATTGTTGACCATCTATGGAGTAGGTTCCGAGGGAATGGACCAATATTATCTATTTCGTATCGGTCCTAAATAAATATGATATAAATATTGCACTTTTTATGAGATATGTGATAATTTGTAAAAAGTTTTAAAATGTGCGTGAGGTACCAGAAAGAGTCGACCGAAGTTTTCCATTTTCATACTTCATCTAATATAGAAAAAACAAGAAAGCAAAGGCTATAGTCGTGCGGGGCCGACCATGTGATACCCTACAACACTACAATATGTTCGAAGCCTCCTTATATCCACATCCATTTTGAAAGATTTCGTTTTTGGAATAATGTCAAAGAGCCCCGCCCAGAGGTTGCCTTAGTTTTTTGGTCCGGAGAATTTGGACAATATTTACGCACTCTGTAGTGTTGTTAAATAATCAAAACAATTTCACACGAAAGTTGTGGTCCATTTTACAGTCATCCAAAATGCTAGACTTCTTCCTACCTGTCTTTAACTCTCTTCTGATGAGAAATTCCGTGTCGATTAGTTTTCAATTGTGACTCATACAGCGACTACAAAATTAGAAAAAATTAAATTTTTTAGACCATTTGCACCTCTAAATGTACATCTTAAGAACAATAGGCTTTAATTCTGACCCTAACCTTACACTTATGCAAAATTCCGTGAGGATCGGACGATAAATGCGATATACATATAATACCCCCAAAACGCAGTGTTGGAGGGTATACAAATTTAGAAAATTTATAATTCAAAATTGTAAGTCAAATTGAAAAAATCGCACGCGATAAAAATATGACAAAAATTGAAAAAAATGGAACAAAAAATATTCACTTTTTTATTGGTATATTTTCCCGCAATTTTCTTAGATTTTCTGCTTTTCTGGCCAGAGATCATTCAGAATTGAGGGGAATTGTGAAAATCGGCTCAGCGGTTTTTGATTTATAAGCAGAATAAATAAGATCAATTCTTTTACATATATATTGCACCCATTTTGCTATATATCCGATTTCTTGGCTATTAGCATCACTGTAATGGTCAGAAGTGATCTATTAATGAATTTGTGATATGGCTGGGGTTGAAAATATTCGCGGTTTAGTGGAAATTTTCCTGTTATCGTACATAAAACTTAGGGTCTATTTTACCCGCTAATTATTGTAATATGGGCGCCTAATTTGGTAGGTTTCTGCCCACTCGTAAACTCTAACTCCATGTAAATTTTCGATTGGTTCATAATTGTGGCCTATAGAGCAACTGTAAAATCAGGAAATTTTTCTGTTTTTGGTCTATTTCAACCCCTAAATGTCGTGCGATCACTGCCATTTTTAATTTCGTGAGGATCGGTTCATAATTGCGACCTGTAGCTTGATTATAAATTAACATGGATAGACGGACATACATAGCTAGATCGACTCAGCTCGGCGAGCTAGGAAGATCCATATATACTTTCCTATGTGGGAAACCATTATTTCGAGGTGTTACATAATTTTTAGCCCAATCAAACTTATAATACCCCCAACACATAGTGTTGTAGGGTATAAATATTGGCATGGGAAAATCGAACATTTATATCCGATTTTTTCGAAATCATAAATTTCATATTCATCTCAGGTTTCTGGTTGAGAGAAATATTGCGATACGAAGATTCACTGAGTTGTTTCGCAAGTTATGATAGATAAAAGTATTGAAAATTGTGACCCTTTGTGGGTGAGATATCGGTAGGGGTTCGCAGATATATATCATCTTCACAACAGACTTTTTGTTAGCAAAAATATTTGCATGTGTGAAATTTGAAGAGAGTTGGATGCTTAATTCGCTTTCTGTGACAGGTTTGATTTTCAAAATCTTGAACCCAATGTGGGGGAGATACCAGAAGCAGTGGACCGATATATTCCATCTTCACAGCAGATCTTGTGATAGTGTGAAGTATGGAGAGAACCGGATGCTTATTTCAAATTTCATAATCGTTGTGCTTATTCAAAACTTTGACCCTTTGTGGGGGAGGTACCAGTAGGAATGGTCCGATCACTACCATCTTCATAACAGGTCTGGCGTTGATAGAAATATTCAGATGTGACAAGCCTGAATGGAATTAGATGTTAATTTCGCGTTTTATGAGTTTCATGGTTATTCGAAATGTTTACCCTTTGTGCGGGAGGTACCAGTAGGAATGGTCCGATCACTACCATTTTCACAGCAGATTTTGTGTTAGTAGAAATAATGGCATGTGTGAAATATGAAGGAAACCGGATGCTTAGTTAGGATTTTATAATCGTTTTGATTATTCAAAACTTTGACCTTTTAACACCTTTAACACAGATCTTGTGTTTATGGAAATATTGAGATGTGCCAACTCTGTTATTTAGCGTTTTATGAGCTTCATGGATATTCAACATTGTTACCCTTTGTGGGGGAGGTACCAGAAGGAGTGGATCGATATATTCCATCTTCATACCAGACTTTATGTTAATAAAAGTATTGTGGTGTGTGTAATGTGAAGAGAACTTGATGTTTATTTCGTATTTTATAACGTTTTGGTTATTCAAAACCTCGACCCTTTATGGGGGGAAGTACCAGAAGGAATAGTTCGAGCTCTACCGTATTTATAACTGATCTTGTGTTGATAGAAATACTGAGATGTACAAAGTACACGCAGAAAAATACACGCTCGAAATATGTTTGGATCCAAGTATGTATATATTTGGGGCTGCTTGCAAACAAATATATATTTGGAAGCAAACATATTATGCTTGGGTCGAAGTATATATGTGTTTGCAACATTTTGTAACATATTTAATTTTTAATTGTTTGGGTTCAAACATTTTTTTTTTATGTTAGAACATATATTTTAACGGGTGAGAGGGAAAATTTTTGTGATACAGAGCGTAACTCTCACACATTTTATAAGTCCTGTTTGTATAGTGCATCAGAAGACGCAAGGGGGTGAAAACTTTGTTTTTGCTGCAAGGCTAAACACTTGTCTTTTGTTATTTGTTGATGCTGTTGCGTTGAGAATGTTGAAAATGTTTATAAGTGCGGTTGTAAGAATTAGAAGATTTTCTAAAAGAATTTTAGTTTTCTTTAATTCTTTGGTACCTCTTCTATTGAGCTTACGATCTCGTCACTTGGGTAAAAAAAGTTTTTTGTCATAGAAGTTATTTTTAAAATAACTTCTGGGGAGAATATCCCAGACAAAAGACAAGGGAACTAATGAGGATTGAAGGCTCTTTCCGAAACCTAGGTATTCCCTGCCTTACCCCCGATAAACATTATCATCGTTTGAATTTTGCCTTGTTAAGGCGAAGATCATATGTTTTATGATTTAAGTGTTTGTTTTCTCTTTCGAGACGAGCTTAATGATCTGAAATTTGCAGTGAAAAGGAAAGCCAGATAGACACTATCACACACTCACCACTATGCGACGCGTTTCGCCGTTAGTTAAGCGGCTCATCAGGCATATTTGATGTGGATGATGGCTTACAAGGGCCGTTCTCTGGAAAGTAGTATATATTTCGAACTTATTGCAAATTAGCATATGCGAATTATACACTAGAAACTCTCCAGGTTCGACTCAAGTTCTATTGGCAGATCTTTTTTTCACAGCAACGTTTTGTTCGCTCGTTCTCCACTAATAAACAAGCGTTATTTTTCATAACATTACCTGCATGCAAGCATATACATAAACTTGCATCTAAGCATATATTTACTTGTAGTACCAAAACATATTATATGTTTGAGACTGTAGCAAACATATATATGTTTGCTGCAAAATATGTTTGGAGACATGTGTTATAGAGGCAATTTTTTTTCCTCCGTGTATGAATGGAATCGGATGTATATTTCGCGTTTTATGCGCATCATGACTATTCAAAATTTTGACTCAATATATTCCATCTTCCCACCCGACCCTGGGTTAAAAATATTACGATTTAACAAGTTTGGGCCAAATCGGATACTCCCTTCGAGAGTTATCCTGCGCACCAGTCAGCAGACAGACGGACGGGTATCGCTAGAACGACTCCAAATATACTGGAACGAATTAGGTCCCAAGAGATCTAGGGTCTAAAACCGTTATTTAGATGAGGCACTTTTAGCCATATGGCTGAGGGTATAAATAACTTTAAAATATAAACCAGTAAAGAAAGTTAAAAGTTTTTATGGGAGATCTCAATCATACACCCTATTATTATAATTATAATTTAAATATGCCGAAGCATTTGTATCTTTTAAATTCGGACTTGTATTGCCCATTTGGAGCAAAATTAATTTGAAATCAGATAAAGATATATAAAGGAGCTATATCCAAATCTGAACCGATCTCGATTAAAGATGGCAAAGATATTTCTGAGCTGTATTTGATATATTTCCCTGAATATCGTTGTTACGGAGTGCATATTACGGCTGTGGGTAACAAATACAACAAATCGGATGAACAATATATATGGGAGCTATAGCTATATCTAAACCGATCTTCACCAAATTTGACATACTACCTTCTAGGCTCAAATCGGTCGTATGTGCCAAAATCCATCCCATTTGGGCAAATATTAGACGTTTGGTGCACAATAAAAAGTAAATCGGACGAAGTTATATATGGGAGCTATATCCAAATCTGAACCGATCTCGATAAAATTTAGCAAAGGTATTTTTGAGCTGCATTCGATATATTTCCCCAGATATTGTTGTTACGGAGTGCATATTACGGCTGCGGAGGACAAAAATAAAAAACCGGATGAATAATATATATGGGAGCTATAGCTATATCTGGACCTATTTCGATCAAATTTGGCATACTTATTTTCAGGCCTAATTTGGTCGTATTCGGGCTGATATTACACGTTTGCTGCGCAATAAAAGACAAATCGGACGAAGATATATATGTGAGCTATATCTAAATTTTGACCGATTATCTGCAATAGGGTTCGTCCTTGGGCCAAAAAATGTTGTTTGGAAAATTTCATCTCAATCGGATAAAAAGTGCGACCTGCATTTTGTTCACAAGAATACATGAACAGACGAATGGACGGACAGACAGACGGACTGACATACATAAATCAACTCAAAAAGTGATTCTATGCAGACCATCAAAATGAACTATGGGTCTATCTCGTTTCCTTTTGCCTGTTACAAACAAATGCACAAAGTCATAATACCTTGTGGTGTAGGGTATAAAAATAAACATTTTGTATGTATGTTCTCTACCCAGTTATTCACAATCAGAAAATTTTAATTAATGTTTTTTTGTTCCAAATCAGAAAGCCATTTTACATTGTGCATCTATATATTATATGAAATCTATGCGCTAGAGTGCTATTCAAAAAATTTCATATTCGAGTCAAAATAATTGACAGGAATTATATATACTTCTCCCTTGCTTATTTAGGGTACTTCACAATTCTTCAACAACATCTGATATCTTAATCCCATGCATTATTGTTTCCAAGCAAGC
Organism: Musca domestica; assembly: GCF_030504385.1. Lineage (NCBI taxonomy): Eukaryota > Metazoa > Arthropoda > Insecta > Diptera > Muscidae > Musca > Musca domestica. Next base: position 137,655 of record NW_026712322.1, on the reverse strand, counting down.
AAAACGTTTATACATTCGTTTGTATATCTTTCAGCAACATCCGTTATACTTCCGTTTTTCGTTAAGAGTTAAAATTGTATTAACAGTGATATTTTATAATTTTACGGTTGATTCTTGTCGGCTGCTGGTGACTGGCTGACTGTATGTCGTCTGTTTGTCTGCCAACCCAACTCATACTTTTGAATGGCTTTTTCTTGCTTTCCTCTGCTACTCTTCTTTCATTTGTCATTTTAAAGTCCAACTGGAGAGGGAACGTCAAAAATAAAAATAATTGCATAATATTTTAAATAAAGGGGGAAAAGTGAGAATTCTTGTATTTTAAAATTGTAATTGAATTGTTTGTGCTATAAATATTTGTGTGTATTTTATAATTCTATTTTTTTGGCAAACCTTTTTTATTACTATTACATTGTTCCTGAAAAGGCTATGTCCGTCTGTTTTTCTGCCCGTCTGCGTGGGAATGTGTTTTTTCCAGGAAGTAGGAAACATCCTTGCAGATAACTTACCATATTGGTCCAACATTTGGTATAGGCCCCATTTAACTTGGTAACTCCAAATATTCAAGATTTTGATGATTTCTGTCAAAGATTTCCCCCGAAATGTTTCAAATTTAGTGTTTTGAGTCAATGGTCACTACTTCCTATGACAGAAAGATTTCTGTACAGGTCCACACATTCGAATTTGAAGGCTTTACGAACAGTTCGGTATTTTAATGATATAATCCACATTTTTCAACATTATCTCAAATTTGATATTTGTAATTCGTAATAGGCACTAAATTCTTTGGCTGATAATTGTTGTAGAGGTCCTTCGTTTAGAGTAGCCCCCATATACCTGAAGAATAAGGTATTCGGTATTTTGACGATTTGTGTCAAGTGTTTTTCACCGGAATTGTTTCAAATTTGGTATTTGGAGTTTGTAATGAATACTACCGCCCATACAGGTTCACATGTTCGTATAGTTCATATATAACTGTAATTTCCAATATTCGGTATTTTGACGGATTTGGGTACATTTTTGGCATATCCTTCTCTTAATGATAACTAGCCGTTTGACTGTAACACCTGATGTTTGAAATTTTTAAAATTATAGCTGCATTTTTGAAAGGCTTTTTTGCATTTTGCAAGTTCTTCCCAAATCGTAAAGGTTGTTAAAAGTTCGGCCTTAGCTACATTTTCACTTGTTATACCCTCCACCATACATAATATGGAGGGTATATTTTGTTCGCCATTCCCTTTGTAACTCATCGAAATAATAAATTTAAAACAAATTATTTATATTCTTGATCAGCGTAAAATTCTAAGACGATTTAGACCTGTCCGTCCTTCCGTCAGTCTGTCGTCTCCCAATAACGGTACTCCCGATATTCGGTATTTTGGTGATTTAAACCACATTTCCAATGGAATTGTCTGCAAAACCACACAAAGAGTTTCTTCTGAGTACTTTACCCTCTGGAAGATAAATATCTATATAGGTATTTGATATCGTATATCCGTCATATAACGGTACCTCCCAATATTCAGTATTTTTGTAATCTAAGCCACATTTTCCAACGGAATTGTCTGAAAATCCATTCAAAGTGTTTCTTCTGAGCACTTTACTCCCTGGACAATTCTATTCGCCCACATAGGTCCACTAAAACGTATGTCCTCTATATAACAATACCCCTCTATATTCGGTATTTTTGAAGATCTTAGCAGCATTAAAGACTGGAATTGTTACAAATTTCTATTTGAAGACCCTATGACTGAAAATTGCCTATATAAATTCATGTCTTCATATACCCCCCATTTTAGCGATATTATTCATGGAATGGTTTCACATTTCGTATTTGGTTTCATATTTCGTATTTATACACGTCCACGACCTCGTATAGACCACATTTAATGGTACCTCCCTTTGTCCGGTATTTTTATGGTGTTAGCGACATTATTAATCGGAATTGTTTGATATTTCGTATTTGAAGTTCGAAATCGGTACCGCAGCCTATGACAAAAAATTACTTATGCAGGTCCTCGTCTTCGTATAGCCCCCATATAACGAGTTTCACTGAGGCGGTATTTTTCTACGAAATTGCTGGACATTTTTTCATGGTCCTTCCAAATGGTGGAGGGTATTAAAAGTTCGGCCCGACCGAACTCATTGCTTTTTGACTTGTTTACTTGTGTTTTTTTTTTTTTTTTTTTTTTTTTGTGGAAAATCGACTAGTGGAAAATCAAGTAGTGACTCCATTTGGTTGCCAATTTTGCTTGTTTACATATCCGCCAAGATCATAAGAAGTTTCATCTGAAAAGATAAACTTTTTTTTTGGCAAAATCGCCACCTTCTCTACTTATTATACCCTCCACCTTGGACAGCAGGGTATATTAACTTTGTCATTCTGTTTGTAACATGCTTAAATATTCGTCGTAGACCCCATTAAGCATATATATTCATAATCAGCATAAAATTCTAAGTCGATATAACGATGTCCGGCTGTCTGTCTGTCCGTCTGTCTGTCTGTCTGTTGAAATCACGATACAGCCCACATTATTTGACGTAGAGCGCCAAAATTTAGCAGAGCAATTTGTATTGTGTCTAGGATGGTTTGTATTGAAAATGAGATATATCGGTTCACGTTCTGGTACAGTCTCCATATAACGGTACCTCCCGATATTCGGTATTTTGATGATTTATGCCACAAATTTTTTACGGATTTGTCTGAAAATTGGTATTTATAGGTCATAAGAGGTACCAGAGCGTGTGGCAAAACATTGCATGTATGGGTTCACATTTTGGTATAGCCCCCATATAAAGGTACCTCCCGATATTCGGTATTTTAATTTTTTTTTTGTCACATTTTTTCACGGATTTGTCTATAAATTGGTATTCATGACCAACGAATACCAATTTATAGACAAATGAGTTCCAGCTTCGGTGGCGAAACGTTGCATGTAGGGGTCCATGATTTGGTATAGCCCCCATATAACGGTAGCTCCCGGTATTCGGTATTTTGATGGTTTATGCCACATTTTTTTACTTATTTCTCTAAAAATTGGTATTTGTGGGTCATAATGGGTCCTAGTTCGTGTGGCGAAACATTGTAATTATAGGTTCACGTTTTGGTATAGCCCCCATATAACGGTACCTCCCGATATTCGGTAATTTTATGATTTTTGCCACATTTTTTCACGGATTTGTCTGAAAATTGGTATTTGTAGGTCATAATGGGTTCTAGCGAAACATTGTATGTGTAGGTCCACGATTTGGTATAGCCTCAATATAACGGTATCTGCCGATATTCGGCATTTTAATAATTTTTGCCACATTTCTTCTAATGTTTACTTAACCCTAATGTGGAGGGTATTAAAAGTTTGGCCCGGCCGAACTTCATGTTTTTTTGCTTGTTTTTACTTATTTTTAATAAGTCCAATTATGTATTATGTCCAATATTTTTAAGGATTGTTTACTTCCAGTCGTGTTGAACGTATATGGATGAGCCCGCTCGACCTTATCCTATATTTTACAACTTAAAAAAACTATTTATTTGCGCTGGTTAAAAATATTTACAGACAATCCGCGGTGCCAGCAAAAATCATCAAAAACCAAAAACGACGTTTGTAAGCGCCGGTAAATAATTTAGGCTGTTTCTTGAACTGATTATTTCACGTACATAGATAACATCAACAGTTTGGCGACAAACCCTAAGGAGATTTTAATCTGAGGACATATATCTGTTGGCAAACCAACTGATCATTCCCTAAGTTACGATGCTAAACTTTACAATATCTAATGATAAAATTTCATGTCATTCTAAGAAATATTAAAGATTTTTAATTATAAAAAAAATTCGTTTAAGGGGTCATCGATATCCATTCTTTCCGTCTGATATTTCTCTTCATAATTTATATTCTCAGGCCTATGCCGACATAGCAGTTATATGGTTAAAAAGTAAAAAAACATTAAGTTTAATACCCACCACCATTGGTCAAGGAAAATATTTTTATATAAAAGTATCCGAATTTAAACTCATTTCACTATAAACTACAAATACCACTAAGACCGTTTGGATAATACTGTTAAACTTTTCAAAAAAACAAAAAGTATGTGAGGCCGTTATATGGGTGCCAAACCAAAACGGGAACCTCTATAGACAATTATATTCTTCAAGGATTTTAATCTACCAAATATTCTTAAATACCAAATTTGAAATAATTTAGTGGGTAAATGCTACTAGGATTGTCAGGACACCGTCTATCTTTCGGCTATCGTTATATATGCGCTATAGGAAAACGTGGACCTAAACATTCAATGTTCGGCCACCGGAGCTAGAATCCATTACGAACTACAAATACCTCTTTTTAGACAAATCCGTTGAAAAATGTGGCGAAATCATCAAAACACTGAATATCGGGAGGTACCGTTATATGGGAGCTATACAAAATCGTGGACCTGTACATACAATATTTCACCACCGGAGCCAACTATCCTAGGCACAATACAAATTCTACTGCCAAATTTTGAAGCTCTACGCCAAATAATGAGGGCTGTATCGTAATTTCAACAGACAGACAGGCGCACAGACGGACATCGCTAAATCGACTCAGAACTTTACACTGATCAAGAATATATATACTTTATGGACTCTACGACGAATATTTAGGGATGTTGCAAGCGGAATGACAAAGTTAATATACCCTCATTTTCGAGGTGGAGGGTATAAAAATGTAATTTATTGAAGATTTTATATTCTTCATTTTTGGATGAAATCCATTTCAGAACAAAACCTGTTGACAAAAAGCTTAGTCCTTCTTTTGAAGGGAAATCGATGCCATTTAAGTTTCTGTATCTTAGCCTTCAAATAGGATAAATTTTGAAGGTGACTATTTACTCCAAGTAAGTTCCATATCATAAAAGTTTGTAATGAGTGTTCGTTCATAAGTTGCGCTGTACTGCTAATGGGCTTGGGTTCCTTTTAGAAGGCAGCAAATATAAAAGTACCCAGACTATTTTTATAATTATCCCATCAGTTTGAATCTTCCCTTCTTTCAATCCTATATTAAATTAATTCATCAAATATTTTCATTACAATTCGACAGGATAGATTTCCATATCAATTTCTCTCTTTCTCAATTAAGGATTTCCCCGAAATCCAATGTAAATATTTTGATTGTTTTTCAGATTGTCTTTCTTGTTGTTGTTGTTCGTAACTTCTAATTAGTCATTATCAGTTTCAGTGTCAAAACTTGTATTTTAATTAACAGAAATTGTTGTCATTGTTTACCAAAGTTTTTCATCCACAAGGGCTGAGATGCAGACTACGACCTAATTTTGATTAGCACTCGTCGTCGAACAAAAACCAAAAAAAAGGAAAAAAATAAATAAATAAATGAGCAAAAGACAGTAGACAATTAATTACCTACCCCCGCTTCAAGGGTGAATGCGACAACAATGCTGGCTTGCTATTGGAAAATAACCACAAAATAACTGCAGGCCATTTGCTGAGCCTGGCAAAAGGATAGCAATAACAACAAGGCTAAGGATTAAAGTGAAACTGAAAAATATCAACACTTAGATGACAATTTAAAACAAATTTTGCCTAATTTCACATTCTTTGCTGTTTTGGCAGCAACAAATGTCTAATATTTTATCACTTCACTTCGCTCTCTCCCACTCTGTTCTCCGGACGTATGGCGAGGTCGCCCGGGATACCAAGATGGCCAAGATAAACACAAATAATGATGACAATGCGAACTGTTTAAATCCCACAGTAAATGAAACCCTTCTTCTTTTTCGTCCTTCTATGGCCAGAACTTTTGAGAAGAGACTTATCTATCTTAAATCATGGACAAAGTAACATTAATGGGTTTCCATATCAGGCAATTTTACGAAGCGACCAAAAGAAGATTGAAAGCCGACAGACGCTGTAATAACAACAATAACAATAAGGACAACAACAAGGAGAGTAATCATAAAGGAAACCAAGCCAACCCACAAAATCCCTTTCACCCAGCCAATAATCAACCAAGCAACCAACTGTCAATGGGCAAAGTGACGCTTGTGGCAATGGCAACGACAGCATGCTGGCTGAGGATGTGGCGGCAATAGCCGAATGAGTTCAAGCCAAAGGAAGCACTTGTTGTATGGTTTGAATTTAAATTAGTTAATTATTGTTTTATTTACTTACTTCAGCGACCCAACAACGAACGACAGGGGACAGAAGAAAAAAAAAAAAACAACAGCGAAAAAGGAAAAAAAATTGAGAGAAAAAAATGAAAATATCAACAGCAATACCACCAACACCATTTCACACCCTCCCCTTCCCCTCATCATCTCCAGTGCCCTGCAATAGTATTCCGTTGACTGCTGACATCCTTGCCGTAGCAATAACATTAACTGACATTGGCCATAGAGCTATGTCACGAATTCAGTTCAAAACCAACTGCACAAAAACCAACATCCGTTTCCGTTTTCTTATAGCTCAAGGGTTGTTGTTGCTGCTGTTGCTGTTGTCGTGAGAGTTAACGCCACAGCCACCGCCACTGAGCCTCTCCAACACCACCACCACCACCCGTGAAATTCATCAAGAATTGTAAGTCGAGCAAAAAATTAGTACTCTATAGCTGGAAACACTCTCGCTGGGCATCAAAAAGATGCTGCTGGGTGGTTGGATGGAGGGCTGCTGAACGGAAGCTGTGAAACAATTTCTGTTTAAATTTTCTATGGGCCAAAACAAGCGTTTTGTTGGCTTAAGCGAAGCTGCATTGCCTTTTTTCCTGGATTTTATATTTTCTTTGGTTTTATTTTCGTTATCCGCGATAATGTCATATTTGTATATTTACTTTTAGGCCATTGCCGCGGACAGTGGTTGTAGTTGGGCAGATGGCAAGGGATATGGGCATATGGAACTCTAAAGGGGGTTAGGGGGGAATTTGCTGGTGCGTAGAGGTGAGATAAGGCTGGGTTATTGGAAATTCGTACTATAAGTCTACCAAAAGTTCTAAAAAGTACTAAACTTGGTAACATTTGGTGTTATATGAACCTTGACATTTAGAATAGGAATTAATTTTGGGATGTAGACTTAATGTAAGGAGGTAGTTCTGAAAATGTGTGTTAAGTGTACTAAAGGGTACTTAGTGGTACGAAATTTTGGTACAATTTGGGTTTACGGATAAACGGATGGTTCTAGAATTTGGAAATGTTAATACTGGGATCACTGTTAGTGTTCAGTGGTAAGAAACATTTGGAAACATGTACTTAATAAGTACTAAATTGTACATAATTTGGTATACGAATGAGGAATAGATTTGAAAATCTCAAATTTGGTGTTAATGTCACTTTTTGTGAGGAATGGTTGAAATTTTGAGGTGGTTCAGAAAATAACTGTTAAGAGTACTGAATCGAAATCTGAAATTTGGGAAGCGGGTTATTTTTAGCTGTAATAGGCCAAAATATTTTAAAAATCAGTAAGGAAAAGTCAAAAGTGGGGCGGGGCCGACTATATGATACCCTACACCACTATGCATCATTAGTAGATCTCCCATAAAAAAATAATTTATTTCAAGTAGATCATGCCAACTAATAACATTTGGCTTTAGAGCAGTTATGATTTGGTTTTAGAGGGAACTAATATATGGGAAGCATATCCAATTCTGAATCAATTTCCACTAAATTTGACGGAGATATTTTTATCTTTTACACGAAATAAGAGTGCTATAGAGTGCATGATATCACTTGGAGAAAGATTATATTAAAAAAATATATATCGGAGCCGAGTTTTACCAAATGGAAAAGTACGTCCTGAAATACACTCCATTTGGGCTGATAATTCCCATTATTTGCACAATAAACATCAAATCGGATTATTGATATCTATGGGAGCTATACCCAAATTTTAGCCGAGCTCGGCAAAGGTATTTCCGAGTTCAATAAGATTTCTGGTACCAAATATCATTAATGTCGAAAGCATATTACGAATGTGAGGGACTTAAGCACCAAATCGGATGAAACATATAAATGGGAGCTTTAGCTATATCTGGGCCGATTTTCAGCAAATTAGATTTACTTACTGCTAAATTAAAGTCGGTCAGCTTTGCCAAAGCCCGACGTCAAGAAAGTGGACGGAAGAAAACAGCAACATCAGCAGAAATGGTTCGAAAAGTAAGTAGGCGACTTGATCGAAACCCGCGTCGCATTGGCAGAAAAATGACCCGTGAGTTGAACATATCGCAATATTCCATTCGGCATATATTGAAAATGTGATCGGGGTAAAGCCATTGAAATTCCAAAAAGTTCAAGAATTTACACCACAACAGTTACTTCGCTTGGCCTTAAGTGGTGAACTGCCGAATTTGGTTTTCTCATATGAGAAAACATTCGTTCTCCAGCAGTTTATAAACAAACAAAATGATCGTGTTTACTTGCCAAAAAGGTCAGCTGAAGATGTGCAACTTCGGTTGGCCACCTGAACTCAAGCGCCGGCCATGGTGATGGTGTGGGCCGCCATAACAGCCGACGGTCACTCTCCGCTCGTATTAATCGAGCGTGCCATCAGAATAAAAGGCGAATATTATCGCGAAAATATTCTGGGGGTGTATTAAAGCCTTGGGCACGCAAACATTCCAACAGGACTCAGCATCATTGCACTCAGCACGCGCCACCCAAGAATGGTTACAAAATGAGATTCCTCGCTTCATTTTCAGCGCACAATGGCCACCAAAATCTCCGGATACCAATCCGTTGGACTATTGTGTCTGGAGTATTTTGGAAAGCAAGGTTGGTACTAAAAAATACCAAGCTGTCGATCACCTGAAGCAAGCGCTTCGAGAGCAACCTTTGGGCAGCGTGTGACGGTATCCAATTCGAACAAATCTATTAGGGTCCATACGACGACGTTGTTCTGCATAGGCAACTTTGTCACAAGATATTACAATATTCAAATGCGGAAATTCAAAATCATCAAAATATAGGGAGGTACCGAATATCGGGGGTACAGTTATATGGGGGCTATACGAAGACATGGACCTACATAGCCCATTTTCAATACCAAAGGTGTTTTTTGCAGTTGGTAGCTATATCCAAATCTTAACCGATTCTCATCCTAGGGTCATAAATCGACTCAGAAAGTGATATGAAGATCCCCAAAATAACTATGGGTCTATCCCGCTTCTTCCTCCAAGTTACAAGCAAATACACAAGGGTATAATACCCTTACCACTATGTGGTGTAGAGTAGGGTAGTCTTGGTATGGGTCTTGTGATTAAAATGGTCGCATTTACTATCCGATTGAGATCAAATTTTCCAAACAGTGTTTTTTTGGTCCAAAGGTGAAACCTATTGAAATTGGTGAAAATCGGTTCGGATAAAGCTATAGTTCCCATATATATGTTTCATCCGATTTGGGGTTTTAAGTTCATTACATGCCTAATATTCACTCCACAAAAATGATAGTTGGTACAAGATAACCTATGGAGCTCAAAAACACCTTTCTTTAATTTTTTAGAGATCAGATTTGGTTATATTTCCCATTTATATCACATGGAGCTCAAAAATGCCTCTGTCAAATTATGCACTACACAACGATGACATTTGATAGCGGGCGTCAAATACTTCTCGAAAATAGTTCTGCCAAATTTTTTTGAGATCGGTTGAGATTTGAATATTCCTTCGATATACATTTTCACCCGATTTTACGTTTTGTTCACCATATGTGTAATATTAGCCCAAATTAGATAGACTTTTTCGTATTCAACCGAAATTTACAATTTGGTGAAACTCGGTCCGGTCATATTGCATACTATACAGCAAAGTTTCCTGGTTCATTGGTGGTGTGACCTACTTCACATAAATTCCCAATATAAATTTTTTGTTACGGGAGCTCTAGTAAATACGCATAGTGGTGTAGTATAACTTATAATCGGACCGACCGACTTTTGACCTGGTTTTTACTGGTTTAATTGTGGACCATCAAAACAAAAGTTGTTCTAAGTAATGGGTTAAGACAAATTCCACTTGTTGCAAATGTTATTTTAAAAGTTTACGAGATATGAGCCCAATCATAATAGACGGGATCTATTTTCATCGTAGAAATATGGAATTTTGGACTTTTTTGCTCATTACAAACCCAGGAATCAGAAAGGTTTTCAAATCGCCCCATCCTAATATCAATATTAAATATATTTGAGCGGGGTTAGTTTTCTCACAATAAATACTCAGATATATCATATAGATTATATGATTTGGATGAAAATCCGGACATTTCCCTCAACAAATGAAAATCAGGAGTTAGGTTGAAAAGTGTTTACAAACTTCTTTTGACGATGTTTAAATAACTCCAAATTGTTATTGATCCTCATTACCGCAACACTTCTGTACAAAAGACCCATTTTAAACCACTGTTCCTTGAAAAAAGGAAACTTTTAAATGAATCCCAAACACTTATGAACAGCAACCTATTTGCTTGCACTAACACCACAACAACAGAAAAGGGGTTGAGCAACGGGTTGTGGTGTGTGTGCCCATAGATGTGTGTGTTTGTCTGGGTCCGGGGTATAGATGAATGAATGTTTATTTGGCCATTTGTTGTCGTGTTGTTCCTATGGCGTTTTGTTTAATCAAGTGACAATTGACACAAGTGCCCTAAGGTCTGTATTTCTCTAACTCTCGCTCGCTCTCTCCCTAGACGGATAAATGTGTTTTTTGGTTTGTTTGTTGGTGTTTGCCACGGCATATTTATCAGAAGGCACAAAAACACACACACACACGCAAATATCCGAAAAACTGAAGATAAAAGCATTTGGAAAATGAATGACTTTAAAGTCGATTGTTTGTGTGGTGGCAAATAGCTAAAGTTCAAACACACATTCATGGAGATTTTGGGAGTAAAGATTATCGTATTTTAATGAACACCATTATGTGGAGGAATATTAGTAAGGGTAAGTGAGAGTTTAAACTACATTCGAAATGGAACTTTAAAAATACATTATTTCCTATGGGCCAAACTTTTGATTCCCTACATGATAAGGAAATGGAAACATGAAAAAATATCAGAATATGCCCCTTCCATTTTTTTTAAGACCTTTATAGATTGCCCACAGTCATAAATGTCAATACGATATTAAAATAATATGTTTTTTTAACCTTCCAAATTCTGAATATCTAATTTTACAGTAATAAGTATTGAACATTGACCAGTACAGGACACTTTGTGTCGAATATCCATTAGAAATCGAGGTAGTAAATTGAAAATAATGAAAACTTGAAAGAAGTCTTTAAAACATCAAAAATCCAGCGGAATCGCAATATCGATTAATTTGGACAAATGAGAACTTGAAATTCTAAATTAAAGCCAATTCCTTTGGGAAAAAGGGACTAAAACTTCAAAACTCTCAAATCGAGATGAGCCGTTACATGAAGACTATAGCAAATACCGGTCAGAGTTGGTGTTTTTATTGAGAACCCTTAATTTTGTCTGAAAATGTGGCCATTCCTTCAAAATTCCCAATATTGGCCGGTAGGGGCTATAACAAAAGAAAGAAGGACCGATAAATTTAAATATTAATCCTATAAAGCTATCAACCATAATAAAGATATGAGCCAAAGCTCTACTACCAACAGTAGACTTTTAAAAGTTCATTTTTTCCTAAAAATGTGTAAAAGCTCCTTTACTCATAATAGACTTGTAAAAACTCTTTTATCTTCTTAGAGTTATTCCATACTGAAAAAAGTTTTGCAAGTCCATACTTGTCAAACACTTCCATCTATTGACTTGTAAAAGCCCTTCTATCCATAGTAAAGTTACAACAACCTTTCTACCATAGAAGACATGTAAAATATATTCTGTTCATAGAAGGCTTGAGAAAATTCTTCGTTCAATTGTGAAAGCTCTTGAAAGCTTAGAAAGTTCTTCGATCAGTTGTGAAAGCTCTTTTTACATAGAAGACATCTTTATTTCCAATGTCTTCGTAGTATTTAAGACCTGTAAAAGTTATTACTTTTAAAGAAGTCTTTTAAAAGGTACAAGAAGTCCAAAGAAAAAATGCTTTTCTGTCCCTAGGAGACATGTAAAACTTTATTTACCGGTAGAGACTTGTAAATGCTCCTCTGCTCATAAAAGTATTGTAAAATTTGCTTTTTTCATAAAAACATGTGAAAGCTACATTGAAGACTTGTAAAAACTGTTATATCTGTAGAAGCCTTCTAAGATCTTCGCCCTCTTCATAGAAGACTTGTAAAGAGCCGTATATCTAGACTTATAAATCTCTCTCATCTATTGTAGACTTGTAATGATTTTCTATCAACAGAAAACCTGCAAAAGCTTTTCTACTAAAGAAGACCTATAAAAGCTTTTATATTCATAGATGATATGTAAAATATCTTTTACGAGTGGGGAGAATGGTAAAACTTCTTTTATACGTAGAAGGTCTGTAAAATGTTTGCTTTACCTAAAGAACTTCTTAAAAGGTTTTTTTTATATTTGAAGATCTTTAAAAATATATTTTTTAAATTAAGACTAGTAAAACATCTTCTATGAATAGAAAACCTACAAAAGAAAACCTGCAAAAATTCCTCTATTTTTAAAGACCTATAAAATGCCATCCACGTATTAAAGGTCTATAAATAGTTCATTTAGAAGATCTGTAAATGGTCTACTCGATAATTGATCTATAAAGGCTATTATCACTATAGAAGGTCTGGAAAGGTTATCCTGTCTTCGGAACACTTTTTATAGGTCTTCACCCTATATCAGTTATTTAAGAAGTCTCTAAGAAAGAGCGTTCAGAAGTCTTCTACTTTCAGTTAGTTGCCTACTCCGTGTAGAAGATTTCTTATTGGTCTTTTTCCTATACAATACCTATAAGCAGTTTTCTTCCCTCATAAGAGTTAAGGCCGTCTCTCAGTGAACGAGTTTTCAGAGGCCTTTAAAAGGACTTCTTCCCATAAAAAAGCATTAAGAGACCTTCCATGTATAATATGCTTTTTTGAGCTTTCCTCCCTATAAATACCTCTAAATAGTATTCTTTCTGTACAGGATCACTAAATTTTTACATCGTTAACACAGTTTGTATAGGCTTCAATTCTACTGTCCGATTTCAGATCAGGTTTCCTCCAATTTTTTAATTGAAACAAGCTTTAGTTAGGGCTCTAAGCAATGCCCGATTTTAGATATATTTAAGACTACTCTCGGTTTTCTATATTTTAAGGTTATTGCTTGATTTTACATATCTTAAAAAAAAACTAAAGCAGTACATTCGAATATATTTTCTATTTTTTTCATGTCCACATGTTGGAAGGTATGAAACGTTTGCCGGCCAAAATTATGGAATTTATATTTCCTCATACAAAGACGCATTCAGTCATTTTGTAATTAAGCTATGTTACATTATTTAGGACCACTTACATCTTTCCTACATTTCTTGTACCAATTTTCGGTCCTCATAAATTTTTTGTTTTGGTGATAGTAATAATAAAATGTAAAAAATATTAAACTAACCCTATCATTTTCAAACTCTACATTAATAAGATTTTAATAATTGTCATTATTTAAACCCGTTCTAAATGGGAGGTCCAAAAGTCCAATAGATATGTAAACACTCATCTATTTACATACAATTTACTTATTATCTATGAATACTTAAATTACTTGTCACTCTGCTAATTTTCAACCTGCCAACGCAGTCCGTCTCTTCCGTCTGGAAGTCAACCTAAAAATACATTACATTTTGTCAACTTCATTTAGACCTGATGAGTTGATTAACATTTTGGCCTTTCGCTGGGGGTTTCTCTGCTCGAAGTGTGAACAACTCTGTTAACAACTTCAACCCCAAAACAGTGGGAGCCAAGGGGGAAATAAATGTCTCGCGAAGTAGTAGTCACTTGTTGTGGTGCAGAGCTGCTGCTGCTGCCACAGCTAACCACAAAGCTCTTGACGGCCAACTTTTTGGCAATGTTTTCACATGGTCGCCATATATAATTAATCAAAGACAAAAAGGTGTCACCGAACATTAATATTAACTGGAAAAGAATTCTGGGGAGGGGTGGTGTGGGGATGCGACCAAGAGAAAAATTGTGCTCACGTTTTCTTTGCCAAACATTTGATACTTTTGGACGGCCAAGACTACTAGCTGGATGTTTGGGTGACTGACTGGCTAGGTGTTGAGGACATCCTACCAGCTAACCGGTTTTAAATGCATACATGTGGCAAAGGAATTTTTCATTGCAAACAGGGGTAAAAATCTAGAGAAAAAAAGTAAAAAGCCCATAACATAAAATAGAAAAGTTTACAAATTAACATTCTCTGGGGTGACAAATGTCAGCAGCCAACATTAATGCCATTTCTGTTTGGGTTCCGACTGCTGTGGGTGGCCGAACAGTATCTGACCTTTTACTCCGACTCGCATTATTACAAAAGACAATAGAGTCGGAATGTTTATCGTGGAGTGTTTAAATTTGTTATTGTTGTTAATTTGACCGCATGATATAGCCAAGCAAACACGGAATTGACCTTTGATGTGTGGGATGTAATGAACACTAAATCGTTTGAATTTAAAATGATGTAAAGTAACTAAGTAGAGGGTGGGGGTCCCCTAAAATAGACGATAAGAAATCTCTTTAATATGACTTCTAAAGGTATACTTATTTAAGCTGGCTTTCTATGGAACGGTTTTAAAAATCTTTCTTCAAAGGTAAGAATAATTAATCATCTTATTTAGAGAGGAGGTATGATAAACATTTTCTGAAGATATATAAATATTCTACAGGTCTTTTATGGAGAGAATAATTGTCATTTTATTCACTTAGAAAGACATTCTTAGAATCTTTTTTTTTTTTAAAGTTGTATACGATGTAGAAATTTATAAGTCCTGTACAGAGGGAAGACTATTAGGGGTATTTATAGGGAGAAAACCCAAAAAGGTATATATGATAGGTGGAAGGTCTCATAAAGTTTTTCCATGGAAGGAAGACGGCTTTAACTCTTCTAAAAGGAGAAAACTTTTTATATAGGAGGAAGACCTATAAGAAGTCTTATACATAAAGTAGGCATCTAAGATACCTTTCATATAGAGAAGAACCTTCACAGATCATCCATCAAGAAGACCTTTCTGTAATGAGGAGTACGCTGTTTCTTAGAGACTTCTTAGAGGACTTATACAGGGGTAGAAGGCACTTTTCAGGCCTTCTATAGGATGAAGCTCCTTCATAGATCGTTTATCATTTAGACCATTCAGATCGATTAAATATTCTTTGGAAAAACACTATATCGCTTCTATAAATATATAACTACTTACAGGCCTTCAATAAATAGATGGCATTTCATAGACCTTCACAAATTAAAGACCTTGACTAATTGTTGGTCTTAATACCAACATTGAAAAATTTCCGGTGAATAATGTCGCTTAAATCACCAAAATACCGAAAAAGGTACCTCCCATTATATGTGGACCTACATGACCCATTTTCAATACCAAAAGTCAACCTACTTCATTTCGTTCGAAAGCTAGAGTGGTTTCCACAGACGAACAGATTTTTATACTGATCAAAAACATATATACCTTGTGGGGTCTAAAATGTATATTTCGAGGTGTTACAAACGGAATGACAAACTTAATATACCCTCCATTCTATGGTGCAGGGTATAAAAAGAAATACCTAAAAGGCGTGATACTCACACATACACCTACTTCTTTTTTTAAAAGCGAACCTTTATAAACCTTTGTATTAGGCCAGGATCCATGTTTTCGAACTTTGTAGGAATTATATTCGAAAATGTGGTGAAATTCTGGAAAATACCAGGATTCATACGGAAAGTTCAATGTTTTTTTTTTTTTAATATAAATCGATGTCGATTTTTCTCAATGAAAATGTCAAAAATCAAATTAGAGAAAAGTGTTTCAAACATTAAGTTTACCTGATTTCAGGCAGTACTGTTACATGAGGGCTATACAAAAATGAGTTAAATAATTACCATTTACACTGAAAACCAAGGTCAAAATCGTTAAAATACTAAAATCGGACGAAACCAAAACGTGGAAGAAATTATTGCTAATTCAACTGGAGAACAGGGTTTAAAATACCTGAAATCTGACAGTACCGAATTATGGTGGATATATTGAAACATTTTTATACCCTATACCACATATTTGTGAATATGTTTGTAAAATGGAAAAGGAAGCGAGCTGGACCCATAGTTACTTTTGAGGATCTATAAAGAATCACTTTCTGAGTCGATTTATGTATATAAGTCCGTCTGTTTGTCTATGTATTTTTTGTGAAATTTTCCAAAGAACATTTCTTTGGTCCTAGGACGAGCTCTATTGAAATTGGTGAGAATCGAATAAAATTAATATATATCTCCCATATATTTCTTCAACTGATTTCGGGTTAATTGTGCACCAAATGTCCAATATCAGTCCAAATGACGAATTAAGTCTAGTTCAAATATAGCTATAGCTCTCATATATATGTTTCACCCGATTCGGGGTTTGAAGTCACTCACATGTTTAGTATGCACTCCACAACAATTATATTTGGTAAAGGATATCAGATACAGTTTAGAAATACCTCTGCCAATTTTCGAGATCGGTTCACATTGCTTCCATATGTATCTCCATCCGATTTTTATACCCTACACCACTAGGAGACGAGATAGACCCATAGTTCCTTTTGATGATCTGCATAGAATCATATTCTGAGTCGATTTATGCATGTCCGTCCGTCCGTCCGTCTGTACAGTACAGTTCGCATTTATTGCCCTATCCAGATGAAATTTTGCACAAATAATTTTTTTGGCCCAAGGACGAACCCTATTGAAATTGGAGATAATCGGTCAATATTTAGATATAGCTCCCATATATATCTTCGTCCGATTTGCCTTTTATTGTGCACCAAACGTGTAATATCAGTCCGAATAGTATGGAATTTTGCACGTACGATCAGATTGGACCTGAAAATAAGTATGCCAAATTCGATCGAAATCGATTCAGATATAGCTATAGCTCCCATATATATTGTCCATCCGATTTGTTACTTTTGTCCTCCGCAGCCGTAAAATGCACTCTGTAACAACAATACTTGGGGAAATATATCAACTACAGCTCAGAAATACATTTGCTAAATTTTATAGAGATCGGTTCAGATTTGGATATAGCTCCCATATATAACATCGTCCGATTTACCTTTGATTGTGCACCAAACGTTTAATATTTGCCCAAATTGGATGGAATTTGGCACTTACGACCGAATTGAGTGTAGAAGCTAGTATGTCAAATTTGGTGAAGATCGGTTCAGATATAGCTATAGCTTCCATATATACTGTTCATCCGTTTTGTCATATTTGTTATCCACAGCCGTAATATGAACTCCGTAACAACGATTTTCAGGGAAATATATCAAATACAGCTCAGAAATATCTTTGCCAAATTTTATCGAGATTGGTTCCGATTTGCATATAGCTCCCATATATATTTTTATCCGATTTCAAATTAATTGTGCACCATATGGGCAATACAAGTCTGAATTTAAAAGATACAAATGCTTCGGCATATTTAGTCCTTTGAACTTTAAATTATAATTATAATCATAGTGTGTATGCTTGAACTCTCCCATAAAAACTTTTAATTGTTATGCGCAGCTCTACTAAGTTAGCAAAGTGGTGTAGGGTATCATAAAGTCGGCCCCGCCCGACTTTAAGACTTTCTTTACTGGTTTTTTAATGTAATCCTTCTAGAAGAATGCCGTCATTGTGTGGTTCATTGTATGATGTACTTCACACAAAATTTCGAATATGAACTTTTTTATGGGAGCTCCATTTCATACGCATAGTGCTATATATTATTATACACATAGTGCTATATGATACATTCTCGCGACATTCTCGCAGAATATGACGTTATTTTGGTGATTTTTAAGGTCTTAGCCGCATTTTTTAACTGAACGGAAGCACTAATATGGTAGTGGGCCTACTTTTTATTTATGTTTATATATAGGGTCCCTGAATGTTACGCATCTTGCATACCACATTAATATATATTATTTTTTTATTGTAGATATTGATGGTGATATAAAGCGTAACTAACTAATAATCCAGGTGAGATAAATAAGAACATATTTCCTTATTTCGTTTAAGTTCAAAATTAGCGCATTTACATCGTGAATATGTCATACTTTCAACTTGTAGCAGAAACATAGATTGTCTGTATTCTCAACAAATGTCTTATGCTTGCAAACTGTTAAATCAAATGAGGTGTAATTTCCAAGTATGTACAACTGCATGTCTTTCTCATTGCAAAATAATGGGATTAGTTTTAAATTTCACCATTTGTCTATAAAAGAGTATTGAAGTTTAAGAGAAATTTTGCGTCATAGTTTTTTTTGGAAAAAGTTACACTGCAACTTATAGTTTACAACATAAAAACATCCAAAAAACCAAGCAAAGCTTTGAAAATCAGTGCCCTGCAACAGAGATTGTGTTGGACAGATGGCCTTTGTCTATGAAGTAATAACAAAATTCCAGATGAAAGTTGTTTGTCCGGAATAGGTAAAAGTTCTATAAACTTCATGGCACATGGACGTTTGTAATGCGTATGAATGAACATTTAAGCGATCTAGACGTAATATTTTGTAGTAAAATATTTAGCAAAAATAGCGAAAGTTGGAAATCAAATAACACCAAATTTGTCAAATGTGAATTCTGTTCATGATTATACCAACTTACTAATATGCCCAATCTTAGCATTTGAAATATGTGAAATCAGTCCCAAATTTTCCTTAATTTCCCAAAATTTCCATGATTTTACGACGTAAGACGATATTGCAATCCAGACTTGGTACTTCTGGCCAAAAATACTGAAACTCCGATTACAGCAATATTTTTATTAAATCTTCGTCATATTGAAAAAATAAATGTCTTTTTCACCTTCATGTGCGAGAAAAGGTAAAATTTTTGAAAATTCATGAATTTTGTATTATGGATACGAGGTCCGAATTTGGTTCATTGTCCGGTCTCAATATACTTATCAACTTCCTATTATAACCCTAGAGAGGGTATATATTATTTGATATGCTCCAAAGGTTCCCCACCGAAATAATCGACCCAAGGTCTCTTTGGACCAAATCCGTTTCAGGACATTTGGAGTCGATCTAGTGATGTCCGTCTGTCTGTCTGGTTGGCTGGTGCGCACGATAACTGTCGAAGGAAGTATCCAATTCGATCCAAACTTGGTACATCGTAATATTATTATCAAACTTAGATCGAGTTCGGAGATGGGCAATATCGGTCCACTCCTTCTGGTACTTCCCCCACAAAATGTCAAAATTTTCGAAAAATTTTCTACTGCTCAGAAGGAGAAAGGATAATCAGATGTTTCTCCAACTTTGCAAATCCTAATATTTGCATCAATTTTAGGTCAGGTGCGAAAATGGAAATATCAGTCCTCTCCATCAAGTACGTGGTCCTGAGTTAGTACTTTGTGCCATAGGCTGTAGTAACTGTTCCGAACTTTATATACGAAATTTGAAAGAAATCCGGTTAATAACGTCGCAAAAAAAAAACATCAAAATACCGAATATCGGGAGGAAGCGTTACATAGACGATATATGATATCGTGGAACTATATAGACAATTTTCTTTTTGGTAATAATGTACTCCTAAAGAATTCCTTTTGTGGATTTTAAGACAATTTCATTGAAAGAATTGGCTGAAATAATCAAAATACCGCATAAGGTACCCCCCGACCTTTATATGGGTGCCATATGATATCTTGGATCTATTTAGACAAGGGATAAATTATTCACAAGGAACTTCTGGTGAGAATTTTCAGAAAATTCCATTGAAAAATGAGGCTAAAATTATCAAAATGCCGAGTCCCCCCTGATATTCGGCATTTTGATGATTCCGCTATACGATATCGCGGACCTATATTGATAACTCTCTTCCAGGGGATAACGTACTCCTTTTGTGAATTCTCAGAAAATTCCGTTGAAAAATGTGGCTAAAATCATCAAAATTGTGAATATCGGTGGGTGGGGGGACTATACGGTGTCGTGGAGCGATAGAGCCCATCTTCTAGATAATTCTCTTTCAGGATATTAAGTACACACAAGGAACTCCTTGTGTTGAATTTCAGACAATTCCTTTGAAAAATGTGGCTAAAATCATTAAAATACCGAATATCGGGTGGTATCGTAATATGGAGACTATACAATATCGTGAAGCGATATAGCCCATCTTCGAACTTGACCTGCATGCAGACCAAATACACATCTGTGCAAAATTTTATCTTCCTATCTTAATTTGTTTTGACTGTAGCGTGATTACAACAGACTGACTGACGGACGGGCGGACAGGGGCTAAATCGTCTTCGTAGGTTCTAAAATTATTATTTCGATGAGTTACAAACGGAGTGACGAACTTAATATACCCTCCACACTACGTATGATGTTCGGCTGGTTCAAACTTTTAATACCCTCTATTGTTTGAAAGGAACTTGTTAAATGTAAATACCCACAGCGAACTCCAAATTCCGCATTTAAATAATTCTGATGAAAAATGTGAATAAAATCAATTATTGGGGCCTATGCAGCCCATTTTCAATACCTGCAGACATCTGAGTAAAATCTTATCAACCTACTTCATTTTGTTCGGAAGTTGGACTGATTTCCACAGACAGACTGATAGGGATGGCAACTGAGTACGTAAACTTTGTAAGAAACAACTACAGGGTTGCCCATATTCGACGGACCTTTGGGCCCTTTGGGTCCATTCCAATCGATGAGGCTTGTCCGCAGGCAACATTCTTTGCGTCAATTGAATTTTGTACGGGAACAAATGCAAATCAATGCGAATAATCCGTTGTAAAGTGGACCGAGCCATACCCAACTGCTGAGAACGGCGTTTTTGGGATGTTCTTAGGGACCTCTCCGCCGATCGCCTTGGTCGACTTTTATATGGCCTCTTCGGATTAGAAAGAGCCTTACCAGTCGAAAATTTTTCGTATAAACGCTTAATGTTGTTAATTAAAAGGCGCACTTCTCACATTTTTTAATGTTTTAAAAGCACGTTGAGTTTTCACAATTGACTTCTTCTGTTGAATGTAAATTTCAACTATTTCGAGTGGCGTCTATTGGTTCATGGTAAAAATCTGCTTGGACTGACGCTTCAAACGCGGTATGTCATTAAGCGATGTGACATCTCTGCCAAAAGTTATGGCGTTGCCAGATGGGTCCATCGAATATGGGCAAACCTGTATTGTAAAATCTGTCCACGTTTCGGTTTAACTTCTAAATTACCTTAACGCTTGATTTCAGGTATTTTTAATCGTTCATTCCTATACCAATTAATTATTTTAGAAGTTTCTTCTTTAGTCATTTCCTTAAAGGAAATAAATTTAAACGGACCCATTTAGCAGCATATGTTTTAAACGTGGGTGTTTTTTCCAACCTGACAAGCATATCATTTTACCGATCTTATTTTACGTTAAAAAATCTTTTTAAAACATTAGCCACGCATAGCCAGTGTCTTGTATTACCCACTGCCAATATATGAACCTCATCAAGCTAAGACTTGTGCTGTTAATTGCATTACTCTCCACAAAAGATGAAAATAATTCTCCGCATTTAATTTGTTAAAAATAGCTGTGTGTCTCTTTTTTTTTAAAGCGAATAACTTCCTTTCTTCCGCATTAGGCATTATTTCCTGTGTCACCGACCATAAACACAATCTCAGTGTTAACCAACAGAAACGAGATTTGGAGTAATTGTCAACAGACAAATTCCAGCAATATTCTGCTGCTTCAAATACTCGTGCAACACGACTCTTAAATTTTCACATTTTGTTGGCCAGAAATTGGAGTTTGTTGAGATAATTGTTTAACAGTGTGCAAAGCAAATACATTTGAAGATATGTCGAAAAAGAGTTTCTAGATAAATTTTGAGCTCCGCCTCTCTTTACTGCAACTGCAATTGCAGCTCTCTGCAATTATAACAGAAGTTGTGCAGCCACCACACTGTTGTGGAGTTTGAGGTACTGACATCTGTGAGATTACTCTTTTTTGCAGTGCATCTCTTTGGTTTTGTCCAAGCACTTCAACTTGAAGAAATTCACCAGAGTTTAGAGTTGTAATGTAAAATACTCTTAAAATTGCACTGTTTTTACATTCAATGATATATACCCTCTGTAGCCATATTGTTGAGGGCATAAAAATATAGCTGTTTTTCCGTTAAGCTGATATAGTTTCCATATGATTGTTCCATCCGATTTCAAATTTAAAACACAACCAACAATGATTAAATTGGTATGATCTACTTCACATACATTCTCAATATAGGGTGAGATGAAAATACTGCAATCAATTGCAGACATTTCCAAGCCACTCGTCCGACAGCTGTCAAAATTATTTCAGAGACAGCTCATTATATTGTTTACAAGCGTACAAAAGCATTTTAGTGAGAATTTTCCAGAAAAAAATTATTCGTGATGGAACTCAAGCGTGATAGTGTGATTTCTTTATATTTGGCAGGAAAACCACAAGTGGCTATCGTTAGAGCACTCCAGTATTTAAATGTGAATAAATCTTTTGTGTTTCGTACCATTGCTCGTTGCCATGATACTGGTAGCGTAGCCCCAAGTCAAGGAAGTGGACGGAAGAAAGCAGCAACATCAAGCAGAAATGGTTCGGAAAGTAAAGAATCGACTTGATCGAAACCCACGTCGCAGTGGCCGAAAAATGGCTCGTAAGCTGAACATATCGCAATATTCCATTCGGCAAATATTAAAAAATGAGCTCGGAGTAAACCCTTTGAAATTGCAAAAAGTGCAAGAGCTTACACCGCAACTGAAAGAAAATAGACTCAAAAGAGCTAAAGAGTTGCTTCGCTTAGCCGAATGTGGTGAACTGCCGAATTTGATTTTCTCCGATGAGAAAACATTCGTTGTCCAGTAGTTTGTAAACAACCAAAATTATCGTGTTTACTTGATAAAGAAGTCAGCTGAAAATGTGCACTTCGGTTGGCCACCAGAACTCCAACGCCGGCCATGGTGATGGTGTGGGCCACCATAACAGCCGATGGTCGCTCTCCGCTCGTATTAATCGAGCTTGGCATCAAGATAAACGCCGAATATTATCGCGAAAATATTCTGGAGGGTGTATTAAAGCCTTGGGCACGCAAACATTTTGACCGCAGACCTTGGCATTCCAATAGGACACAGCACGCGCCACCCAAGAATGGTTACCAAATGAGGGTTCTCGCTGCATTTCCAGCGCACAATGGCCAACAAAATCTCCGGATACCAATTCTTTCTAGCACCAACATTTAAAAGGAGGCTCCTATTCCTCCGCCTTGTGTAGGGAAACTTTCTAGCGCTCGTCTGCAGAGATACTATTTTCAGCACCTCTACATGGAAACTCCTTAGTCCGTAGTTCGTCGGTGTTAAAAATTCCTGGCCCTCTAGTCCGCCGTGTATGGGGCTATCGGCTCTTCAACACTTCTCTAGATAGAGAGGAACTCCCTGCACATAAAGCTCCTTTATATAAAGAGATCCGCATCCACTTCATCCATATATAACTTCTCTGACTTTCCAGCTCATCTATAGGGACTCCCTAAAACCCGTGCTCCTCTATAAATACTTCGTGGCCTTCCTGCACATTTTCAATGGTTCACTGGCTTCACAGTAGCAAAAACACTGCGATTATTCAGATCTTCCATTAAGACTCCCTGTCCTCTCCCGCTAGTCTATATAGAGAGTATCATCGGTCCCTGTACAGAGAAACTCTTCGTCTGTACAGAGAAACTCTCATCGGCAAATATATATGGAGACTCTAACACTCCATTTCGTCTATAATTACTTACTAATACGGCCCAAATGTGCCTCATTGAAATGACGGCTTTAGACCCTAGCTCTTTTGGACGAAATATATTCCAGAGAATTTGAAGACGATTTGTCCATGTCCAGCGGAAACATTAAATATCGTAATATATAGATAAGTCTTAGGTTGGGACAAGTCTTAGGAAGCTTCCGAAGGATTGTGCCAAAATTATTCATATCGTATCTGTCCTAATGTTGATATAAATTTTACAGCGTTTCAGATTTGGACTATATCGACTACTTCCTTCTATGTTAAAGTATATAGTGGACCAAGATATTCCACTGAATCTAATACTGATACAAATATTGACGGGTACAAAATTAAATATTTTTTTACAATTTTCGGATTCTCACCCGATTTTGCGTTAGTATAAAAATTGGAAAGTGTAAAGTTTAGCCTGAATCAGATGCTTATTTTGCATTTTATAAGAGATATAATTATTCAATATTTTAACCCGTTGTGGGGGAGGTACCAGAAGGAGAGTTCCGATATATTTCATCTTCATACCAGATCTTGTGTTGGTAAAAATAAAGAGGAGCGCGAAACTCTAAGAACATCGGACTATTTTTATACCCTCCACCATACCAATATAGTATATATATTCAACAAAGTATATATATTCTTGATCAGCGTAAAATTCTATAACGATTTAGCCATGTCCGTCCGTCTGTCTGTCCGTCTGTCTGTCCGTCTGTCTGTTGTAATCACGCTATCTTTCGAACAAATTGAGATAGAAGGCTAAAATTTTGCACACATGTATATTTTGCCAGTAGGCAGGTTAAGTTCGTAAATGGGTCATGTAGGTCCAAGTTATCATATAGCCCCCATATACCATACCCCCCGATATTCGGTATTTTGATGATTTTAGCGACATTATTTACCGGGATTGTTTCAAATTTCGCATTTGAAGTTCGTAATGGATACTACAGCCTAAAACAGAAAATTATCTGTGCAGGTCCACGTCTTCGTATAGCCCCCATATAACGGTACCCCCCGATATTCGGTATTTGATTGATGATTTTAGCGACATTATTTAACGGAACCGTTCCAAATTTGGTATTTGAAGTTCGTAATAGATACTGCAGCAGAAAACAGAAAATGGGCCATGGTGGTCCACGTCTTCGTATACCCCCCATATACCGTACTCTCGATATTCGGTATTTTGATGATTTTAGCGACATTTTTTAACGGAACCGTTCGAAATTTGGTATTTGAAGTTCGTAATAGATACTGCAGCAGAAAACAGAAAATGGGCCATGTAGGTCCACGTCTTCGTATAGCCCCCATATACCGTACCCCCCGATATTCGGTATTTTGATGATTTTAGCGACATTATTTACCGGGATTGTTTCAAGTTTCGCATTTGAAGTTCGTAATGGATACTTCAGTCCATGCCAGAAAATTGTCTGTACAGGTCCACGTCTTCGTATAGCCCCCATATAACGTTACCCCCCGATATTCGGTATTTTGATGATTTTAGCTACATTAAACAGATTTTTCTTGAAAGCTTCGCATTTAAATATTGCAATAACTTATGACAAAAGTTGCATATGCAGGTCTACGTCGTCGTATAGACATTCGGTATTTTTAAGATTTTAACTGAATTTTTAACGGATTTTTTTATTTTAATTATTTATTTATTTATTTATTTATTTTTTTTTTTTTTTTTGTGAAATTGCCAAATTTGTACCAAATGGTGGACTTACAGCTTTTTTACTTGTTTCACATTCTATGAGAGTTATAATTATTCAAAATTTTAACCTCTGTATGGGAAGTACTAGATTGATTGTGTCTTACCTAGCAAATACGAATATTGGAATTAGCAAAGTTTGAACAAAAATTGATGATTATTTCATGTTTTATGAGGTAAATTATTTTCTACGAAACTTTGGACTTTTGTGGGAGAGGTATCAAAAGAGTGGACCAATATTGCCCATCTCCGAATTCGATCTGAGTTTGATAATAATATAACGGTGTGAGTAATTTGGACCAAATAAGATAAGAGTTATCGTGAGCACCAACTAGACAGATCGACTCCAAATGTCCTGAGAGACCTAGGGTGTTAAACTGTTATTTCGATGAAAAATCACAAAAAAATATGAATGTTAATAGCCCTCATTAAATACAAATATACCACATATGTTCAATTTTCAGTAAGCTTCGCATATTCCAATAATATACGACAATGTGTTGGGGCCCACACTTCCTAGTAACACTTCTTCAAAAATTTTGAACTATTGATCATATCTAGCATAAAATTCAAAAATATTCCATGGTTCTTTTCAAAATTCACACATTGTAGCTTTTGTACTAAAACTAAGGTATGTTAGTCCAATCTTTATGTTATTTCCCCCGGAAATGGTATACAAAAATAATGATTAAATATTGGGGTATATATATCTGTCGGAATGCCGATTGAAATTTCCTTACTACTTTCTATGAGTTTCCTCTGGAAACTATTACGATTTTTAATATTTTTAATAACCCCAACTCTGACTATCTCTGTAACATGCTCTATCCTTCTAATACCACACATTTTGAAGCACTACATAATCCCATTAAAGGATTCATTTCCTTTCGTGCATTTGGTCTCTTTCTCTCTTGTCTGCAGGGAAACCCACAAAGAGTTCTAATGCAAGAGAGTGCATCAAGGGATTCCAAAAGAGTGCATTAAAGAGAAATGTCTTTTTTGGGGGGAAATGCAAGAGAAGAGTTTGCACCAAATCGATTTACAAGGATTAAAAGTTTAAGTAGTGCTTAAGAGAATTAACATGCCAGGAGATGTTGAGGACATTCCTTATGTGAAATTAATATTTTCTTTCAATTTTTGCTTACCTTCGGGCTGTTTTGCCGTGGGTTGTTTACATCTCCTTTCCTTGAGTCGGTTTTGTTGAAGTAGTTAACTCATAGATCCGTTTTTATTCCTTGCTCCACCATAATCCCAAATAGCTTGCAGTTTGCAGCCTGCAATGTTGCTGATGCCACCACAACAACAACAAGTGTATGGCTATGTGAGCGTGTGGGCATGTGTGAGTGTGTGTGAGTGTGTGTGAGTGTGACTCCTGCTGACTCGCTGCTTTGCAACATTAGCAGCAATTGTTGTTACTATCATGCGATTGCATTCATTGTTGTGCTGTGGCTAGTGTTGTTATTTCTACAGCTATTATTTGGCTCTTGTTCTTCTTCTTTTTTGGGCTTCTGCTGCTGTTGATGTTGTTGTTGTTGTTGGTGTTCTTGTTGTTGCTTTTGTTATCATCATCGTCATTCCTGTATTCTCTGTGTGCAGCAGTAGTAGTAGTTCTATTCTGTTCTGTAGACTTCGTCATTGTCGTCGTCAGTTCGTTTGGTATGTGTTTTTGTTTTCCCTTTGTTGTTGTTGTTGTTGCTGGCGATGATGTTGTTGCATTTTCCTTTTTCGAATTGTATGTACGATTGAACGGTGTCTCTGTGTGTGTTTTGTTTTTTGGCCAACGACTGTGTGATGGTTACAAACATTAGTCTAAAAGCGACAATCTATATGAACGGTCGCGCTTTTACGCTAATTTTTGTGAAAAAATAGTAAAATCCAAGCCAAGCCAGCAAGCATCCAACCAAACCAACCAACCTAGCTAGCTAGCCTTTCAGCAAAATCAAAACACAACAGATTTTCCCGCTACCTTTTTTCCTCGAAAAAAAGGGAAAACTTCATTTAACCAAATAAGCTAATGAAAGAAAAACGCATCTAATTAAAATCTGCTTAAAATTACGTTAAACCAAAACGAAAGCATAATTTTCGTTTAACCGGACGTAGAAGAAGAACCGTGGAAGAATAACGCTTTTGAGAATTACTTACGCCAAGTTAAACGCTTTAGCAGCTTTACGCTTCGTACGAACAGCAAGGATAGCTAGAAAAGTAATAACCGCTAATTCAGTTAAAAGTTTGAATTTTTTGTTTCGAAAAAATATATCTCACGGTACCGCCAAAGTTAGCCTCCAAAGAGAACCCCAAAAAAAAAAAGTGTTGAAATATGTTAAGCAATTTTTGCCCTCAACCTAGGAAATAACTAAAACAAATTTAAATTGAATTTTCTGCAACGGTTCGTTCAGATTCAACGCGTCTTTGCCTTAGCCGCCGCTCGCCCTTGCCTATCCTCCCTTACGCTCGATTAGCATAGCTAAGTTGGCAACTTAAAAACCATTCATCTTTAAAATCCCCAAAGTCATTGTGTGTAAAGTTTACGTTTTTTTCCTCCTCTAGTCGTTGTCGTCTTCGGCATCTTAAAAATCAAGCAGACAGCAAGAAACCACAGTGAAAAAAAAGAAAATCCCGTCAAGAAAGACTCAGCACAAGAAAGAAAATAAAAAAACCAGCAACGCTTCTAACCAAAACTTTTAACAGTAATTTCCTCATTAAAATTTGTTTATGCCACTCGCAACGGTTTTTTTAGGGTATTCGTCCGCCCGCCATTGTCTCTTCCCCTCCTCCTCCGAAAGTGAGCAATAATAAATTAATGCACTAAACACAAAGAAGCAGAAAATTAAACAGATAATTTCCAAAAAAAATAAAGTTCTAAAATTGTTGCCATAAAAACCCAACCAAGATTTACTAATAAAATTTAAAATTGTGTGAAAAAGTTTTGTGAAAATATTTCATAATAAGTCCTTTGAAAGCAGTAGTATCTCCTCTCTCTCTTAAATGATAACATCGTTTATGTCTAAGTGTGAGTATATTGTGCGCTTTAGAGTGTGATCGTTAATTTTTTAGTAGTGATAATTCAAGTGCAACAAATCTTAAATTAACAACAACTCAAATTCAGCTGAATTGTTTGCAGCAAATTTATAAAAGGTTAGTGATGTAGTTAATAATTTTTGATTAGTTGTAGTTTAAGTTAGTTTAAGAGATAAGAAGATTATAGTAATAAAAAAAGATATTTTTATTGCGAGAGAAATTTTAATATTTTTTAAAAATGTACAATTTACAAACAAAATGTACAATATTTGTTTTTTTTTATGCCCTACCAAATTGTGGCTCATTCTTTTGAAAAAATTGACTAGGAACTTCAAAATACTATTAGTCATCGTTCAATGGAAGCTCTCTACAAATTCTGTATTAGCATTGAATGACGTTTTTTTCGAGGATGTGTTCTAATCCAATTAAGATGTCAAAATATTAAATTTCTGGTTTGAAAATGAGGTTGATTCCCTTATCTGAGGCTTATGTTACAGAATAAAGTGGTCTTGAAAAATTCGAATTTTAAATCAACCTGTAAAGAAAGTCTTAAAGTCGGGCGGGGCCGACTTTATGATACCCTACACCACTTTGCTAATTTAGTAGAGCTCCACATAACAAATAAAAGTTTTATTGGGAGAATTCAATCATACACCATATGATTATAATTGTAATTTAAAGTTCAAAGGACTAAATATGCCGAAGCATTTGTATCTTTTAAATTCGGACTTGTATTGCCCATTTGGTGGAAAATTAATTTGCAATCAGATAAAGATATATATGGGAGCTATATCCAAATCTGAACCGATCTCGATAAAATTTGGCAAAGATGTTTCTGAGCTGTATTTGATATATTTCCCTGAATATCGTTGTTACGGAGTGCATATTAGGGCTGTGGGTAACAAATATAACAAATCGGATGAAAAGTATATATGGGGGCTATAACTATATCTGAACCGATCTTCACCAAATTTGGCATACTACCTTCTAGGCTAAATTCGGTCGTATGTGCCAAATTCCATCCAATTTGGGCAAATATTAAACGTTTGGTGCACAATAAAATGTAAATCGGACGAAGTTATATATGGGAGATATATCCAAATCCGAGCCGTCTCCATAAAATTTAGCAAAGGTATTTCTGAGCTGTATTTGATATATTTCCCTGAATATCGTTGTTACGGAGTTCATATTACGGCTGCGGAGGACAAAAATAACAAATCGGATGAACAATGTATATGGGAGCTATAGCTATATCTGAACCGATTTCGATCAAATTTGGCATACTTATTTTCAGGCCTAATTTGGTTGTATATGCAAAATTCCATACTATTCGGGCTGATATTACACGTTTGGTGCACAATAAAAAGCAAATCGGACGAAGATATATATGGGAGCTATATCTAAATTTTTACCGATTATCTCCCATATCAATAGAGTTTGTCCTTGGGCCAAACAAATGCTGTTTCATGAACACATGCACAGACGAACTGACATGCATAAATCAACTCAGAAAGTGATTCTATGGAGATCCTTAAAAGTAACTATGGGTATATCTCGCTTCCATGCTACAAACAAATGCACAAAGACGTAATACCCTTACCACTATGTGGTGTAGGGTATAAAAAAATCGAATTATATGATGATTTGAGACTTAGTCTGTAACGTAATACTGCACATCAGAAATTACCGTTACATTGCATGGACCATTATGGCCCAAAATTAATCACCCTTGAAATAATACAAACTTTTTTCTAGAAAGTTAAAAATCACAGTAGTTTTGCCGATAAATATATATATATATACTTAACATTTGCATATTTTAGATTTCCTGTATTCGAAGTTTGAAGATAGTTGAGAGAACCTTCCAAATTTTATGATTATTAAAAATTAATGCTCTTTGTTGGATTAGTAGCGGTTTTAAAAAATATATTTTCGCATAATTACCTTAACCTTTAAATACCGAATTAAAAAATAATTCTTTTAAAAAATGTGGCTAAAATCTCAAAAATACCAAATATTCGGAGTACCGCTATATGGGTGTTATAAGAAATTTTAGGCCTATTTCATAATTCTTCTGCGATAGAGAACATAGCTCACCACAAACTCTACACACACACTAAATTTGAAAACATCCCTTGTCGTCGCTAAATCTACATAGATAGTGAACTGCCATATGAGGTAGGAACCATTACGAATCCTCAGTACTGAATTTTAAATAATTTATTTAGAAAATGTGGTTAAAATCGTACAGAATATGGGGAGGTACCACTATAAGGGGGCTACCGAAAAAACGGAAATAATGTTTTGCCCACAGGAGGTAGAATCCATTATGGAACAAAGTACAGAATTTTAAACAATTCCGTTTGGAAATGAGGCTTTCATCGTCAAAATACAGAAAATTCAGAGTATTGTTATATGGAGGCTGCAGAAAAACGTAGCAAGTTTTTCCAAAAGAGCTAGAACCCATAATGAAATCTATGAACCAGATTTTAAACAATTCTATTTAAAAATGTGGCTTAAATTCCTAAAATACCGACTATTGGGAGGTGCCATTACACGAGTATGAAGTCTAAAGGAAAACGTAGTCTTATATAAACAAAGCTGAGTCAAAGAATGTAGAACCTCTTTACAAACTTAAAATACTCGATTTAAAAGAATTATGTTAGAAGTTGTGATCTAAATAGTCAAAATACCGAATTCGGGAGGTACACGAAAACGTGGACCCATTTGCGAACTTTAAAAGCTAGCCTGATAGATAAAAAGCCGGACCGGCATGTCTAGAGCGACTCCACATATCCTGAAATGTTAATATTGCACATATTATTTTATATTTAACCTCTGTGGACATAAGGCTGAGAGTATAAATATGTCTACAATTTTGCCACCTTCCTTAGTTATTACTATATAGCTCCCAGGTTAAGGTTAAATTACAATTTAATTTAATTACAATTTTGCCACCTTCCTTAGTTATTACTATATAGCTCCCAGGTTAAGGTTAAATTAAGTCCGACGTGACAATTTTATGTCATATATATTTACATATGCCGGATAAATTGTTAAAAAAGAAATGATCAAAATATTATTCTGGTATCTGAGAGAATCGTACCTATGATGTAATTCATAAAATTTTTGTAAAACGATTTGATCTCGAAAAATCTCCTCTTGTGGTTATTATGAAGGTCGAGCTCGAAGTATGAAATGTTTTACCAACAAATTCGATTGGACTGAAGATATGTGAACTCAAAAATAAGCTACACATACTGCAAACTGATCATGACGCACTTCTGTATCACGATCAAAAAATTCCTCACGCTGTAACTCTAGTTTGGAATCACTGTGACTTAGTTCTTCGAAGTCCTTAATACACACACCAAGATCTCTCATGCCAACAAGGAATTTTCCAACCTCGCCCTAGAATTTCATTTCAATTTTGTTAAACAGTATTATAGGCATTAGTAAAACTTGACAATACTTTCCAACGGAATTGGCTCTGTTTGGGTATTTGATGTTCTCATTGGATGCGCCAACTTCCCAAAAAAGGAAATTCAAAATAGGTTTAACATATGACTCACATAACGGTTTAGGCCTCGTGTGATTCGTATTCCAAAGTAACGGTTCCATCTGGTTATTTTAAACTGTCCTCCGATAATACGATTTTTTAAAGGAAAGGCCTTTAATTGAATCACAAAGTTTTCCACACGGCTCCATATTACAAAATAATAATTATAACAGATATTAAATATTATTAAACAACATATTGATATCTAGGATTAGAAGCAGTAAAAAATCTCATTAAAAATGGGATTGGAAACCTTCACACAATAAACCATTACTATTTTACGAATTAATCTACATTGGAAAAACTTCTTTCGAATTTCAGTATTTCTTTTCTTGTAGCATTTCTAACGGAAATTAAATTATATACTTGATGAAAATATCGGGATGTGTAAAAATCTCCTATTTTTAAAAATTCCGCTCGCTTATTTAGAAAAAAATTTGTTACACCATTTCATACAAATGTCTTTAAAAATACCTTGATTTGCATAAAAATCCTTAATGTGTTTCTGATAAGGCTTTGGGAGCATTGACTTGTTGCATATCAACTATTTCTCCCTAAAAAATATACAGATTCTAAAATAATTTATAGGCCGTAGTTTAACGGCCTATAACATAGTCCTCAACCCGTTTTGCATTTAAAAATGTTACAAAATCTATTATTGTTATCGAAGTTATACAGTTGCTTAGTTTATTAATTAGTTTTTCATATAAATATGTAATTTTTAACAAACA
Organism: Musca domestica; assembly: GCF_030504385.1. Taxonomy (NCBI): domain Eukaryota; kingdom Metazoa; phylum Arthropoda; class Insecta; order Diptera; family Muscidae; genus Musca; species Musca domestica. Next base: position 104,817 of record NW_026712322.1, on the reverse strand, counting down.
ATGCGATTAACATAAAAAACACACCACACTATTTTTGCCCATATGGAAAGTGATCTTATGTATGCACACATATGGCTAGATATCCATAATAGTCTCATATTTCAATATTATTTTTATAGTTATTTGTTGAACAAAACTTAAAAAAGAAACTGAATCTAAAAATTTGCATAAGAGACAGCCATTATGTCGCAATGGGTCAATAAATCAATCAATCGATACACCTCATACACATGTGTGTGTGTGTGCGTGTACAACAATAGCGCGCGATGCAGAATGTCTAAATAGATCATCGGAGGGATTTTTATACCCTACACCACATAGTGGTAAGGGTATTATGTCTTTGTGCATTTGTTTGTAACATGGAGAAGGAAACGAGATAGACCCATAGTTGCTTTGAGAACCTTCATAGAATCACTTTCTGAGTCGATTTATGCATGTCAGTCCGTCTGTCCGTCCGTCCGTCCGTCCGTCCGTCCGTCCGTCCGTCCGTCCGTCTGTCCATGTATTCTTGTGAACAAAATGCAGGTCGCATTTATTATCCGATTGAGATGAAATTTTCCAAACAATATTTTTTGGCCCAAGGACGAACCCTATTGAAATTGGTGAGAATCGGATCAAATTTAGATATAGCTCCCATATATATCTTCATCCGATTTCGGGTTAAATGTGCTCCAAATATTCACTATCAGTCCAAATTACCTGAATTTTGGCATACCCAACCGAGTTCGGCCTAGACGCAAGTATATCAAATTTGGAGAAAATCGGTTCAGATATAGCTATAGCTCCCATATATATCTTTCATCCGATTTGATCTTTAAGTCCCTCACATTCCTACTATTCACTCCACAACCGTGATATTTGCTACCAGGTATTAGGTGGAGCACAGAAATAGCTGTTTTAAATTTTATCGAAATCGGTTCAGATTTGGATATAGCTCCCATATATATCTTCACCCGATTTCGGGTTAATTGACCACCAAATGGCCAATATCAGCCCAAATGGCCCGAATTTTGGCACATGTGACCGAGATTAGCCTTAAAGCAAATACAACAAATTTGGAGAAAATCAGTTCAGAAACAGCTATAGCTCCCATATATATCTTCATCCGATTTCGGGTTAAATGTGCACCAAATATTCACTATCAGTCCAAATTACCTGAATTTTGGCACACCCAACCGAGTTCGGCCTAGACGCAAGTATATGAAATTTGGAGAAAATCGGTTCAGATATAGCTATAGCTCCCATATATATCTTTCATCCGATTTGATCTTTAAGTCCCTCACATTCCTACTATGCACTCCACAACCGTGATATTTGCTACCAGGTATTAGATGGAGCACAGAAATAGCTGTTTTAAATTGTATCGAAATCGGTTCAGATTTGGATATAGCTCCCATATATATCTTCATCCGATTTCGGGTTAAATGTGCACCAAATGTCCCATATCAGTCCAAATTACCTGAATTTTGGCACACCTAACCGAGTTCGGCTTAGAAGCAAGTATATCAAATTTGGAGAAAATCGGTTCAGATATAGCTATAGCTCCCATATATATATCTTTCATCCGATTTGGTGTTTAAGCCTCTCACATTCGTAATATGCACTCCACAAGAATGATATTTGGTACCAGATATAAGATACAGCCCAGAAATATCTGTTTGTAATTTTATCGAAATCGGTTCAGATTTGGATATAGCTCCCATATATATCTTCATCCGATTTCGGGTTAATTGTGCACCAAATGGCCGATATAAGTCCAAATGGACTGAATTTTAGTACATCGGACCAAGTACAGCCTAGAAGCAAGTATATCAAATTTGGTGAAAATCGGTTCAGATATAGATATAGCAACCATATATATGTTTCATCCGATTTAGAGTTTTAGTCCCATACATTCGTAATATTCACTCCACAATCGTGATATTTGGTACCAGGTATTAGATGGAGCACAGGAATAGCTGTTTTAAATTTTATCGAAATCGGTTCAGATTTGGATATAGCTCTCATATATATCTTCATCCGATTTCGGGTTAAATGTGCACTAAATGGCCAATATCAGCCCAAATCACCAGTCTAGAAGCCAATACGTAAAATTTGGAGAAACCCGGATCAGAGATAGCTATAGTTCGTAAAATAGATTTTGATTTTGTACCAAATATCTCATAGAGCTCTGAAATGCCCTGTATAAACCTTTTTACGAGAGCTCTACTAAATATGCATAGTGGTGTAGGGTATCATATAGTCGGCCCCGCCCGACTTTTGAGCTTTCCTTACTGGTTTGTTTCGTCCTTGTTTGTTTGCTTTGAAACAACAATAGCAACAGCAGCAACAATTCAATTCATTTTGTGCATAATAAAAGTTAATCATTATCATAAATAATGCATAAAACAATTTAGTTTCCAACACACACACACGCTCAGCCACATGAAAAAATAAACTATATACAGTAGCAACAAATGATGAAGCCTATTAACATTGTATGTGTGAACTGAAATGAATAGACAAACGGATGATGACGCTGATGCACAGGCAAATATATTTACATAAATAAAATTGTATTTATTTGAAACAAAAGAGGTAGTAGGTTAGGACGGACGCAGACATGGGGAACTAAGGTGGCTTATTGGTGTTTGAAATTGTTATAGAAAATATTTAGTGTAGATATAATATTTAAATAAAAAATAAACACAATTGATGATGACCTGAATTAAAATGAATCATCTAATTTTATAAAATTAAATTATTAGAAATGTCCTTTTTTAAATCCCCCATCAAGTGACGCAGGGCTTATCAAGTTTTCCATCCTACGCGAAAATGTTCGAAATAATTGATTTAAAACCTATTATATTTATACAGATATGGTTTATAAGGGTAAAAAAATAATCGATATAGCAATGGGATTTTTATACCCTACACCGCAAGGTGGTCAGGGTATTATGTCTTTGTGCATTTGTTTGTAACAGGCAAAAGGAAGCGAGATAGACCCATAGTTACTTTTGAGGATATCCATAGAATCACATTCTGAGTCGATTTATGTATGTCCGTTCGTCCGTCTGTTCATGTATTTTTGTGAACAAAGTACAGTTCGCATTTATTTCCCTAGTCAGATGAAATTTTTCACAAATCATTTGTTTGGCCCAAATACAAACCCTATTGAAATTGGAGATAATCGGTCAAAAATTAGATATAGTTCCCATATATATCTTCGTCCGATTTGCCTTTTATTGTGCACCAAACGTGTAATATCAGCCCGAATAATATGGAATTTTGCACATACAACCAAATTAGGCCTGAAAATGAGTTTGCCAAGTTTGATCAAAATCGGTTCAGATATAGCTATTGCTCCAATATATATTGTTCATCCGGTTTGTTGTTTTAGTTCTCCGCAGCCGTAATATGCACTCTGTAACAACAATATTTGGGGAAATATATCAAATACAGCTCAGAAATACATTTGCTAAATTTTATCCAGATCGGTTCAGATTTGGATATAGCTCCCATGTATATCTTCGTCCGATTTGCCTTTTATTGTGCACCAAACGTGTTATATCAGCCCGAATAATATGGAATTTTGCACATTCAACCAAATTAGGCCTTAAAATGAGTTTGCCAAGTTTGATCAAAATCGGTTCAGATATAACTATAGCACCCATATATACTGTTCATCCGATTTGTTATATTTGTTACCCTCAGCCGTAATATGCACTCCGTAACAACGATGTTCAGGGAAATATATTAAATACAGCTCAGAAATATCTTTGCCAAATCTTATGGAGATCGGTTCCGATTTGGATATAGCTCCCATATATATCTTTATCCGATTTCAAATTAATTGTGCAACAAATGGGCAATACAAGTCCGAATTTAAAGGATACAAATGCTTCGGCATATTTAGTCCTTTGAACTTTATATTATAATTATAATCATAGCGTGTATGATTGAATTCTCCCATCAAAACTTTTAATTGTTATGCGGAGCTCTACAAATTTAGCAAAGTGGTGGAGGGTATCATAAAGTTGGCCCCGGCCCACTTTAAGACTTTCTTTACTGGTTTTGTCTCTTATAATCGTGCTACCTTCAAGGCGAAATAATTTTACAAATATAAATTTTGTTTGTATCCAGGTCGAGCTCCAAGAAGGGAAATTGCGGTCTATCGTAACTACATTCACAAATCTCCTCCATTCTATGGAGGGTATATTAGCTTTGTCATGCCGTTTGTAACACCTCGTAATATTCAGAATAGACCCAAAAAATATATATATTCTCCATAAGCGTAAAATTCTAAGACGATCTAGCGATGTCCGTCTGCCTGTCTGTCCGTCCGTCTGTTGTAATAACATTATTTACCGGAATTATTTTAAATTTCGTATTTGAAGTTCGTAATGGGTACTACAGCTTATGACAAAAATTTTTGTATACAGGTCCATGTCTTCGTATAGCCCCCATATGACGGTACCTCCGATAGACGTTATTTTGATGATTTCAGCAACATTATTCACCGGAATCGTTTCAAATTTCGTATTGGAAGATCTTAATGGTTACTACAACCTATGGCAAAAAAAATGTCATATGCAAGTTTACGTCTTCGTATAGCTCCCATATGACGGTACCTCCCGATACTCGGTATTTTCATGAATTTTCCGACATTATTCACCGAAATTCTAACAAATTTCGCATTTAAAATTCGTAATGGGTACAACAGCCTATGACAAAAAATTTCGTAAGCAGGCTTATGTTTTGGTATATCCCCCATATAACGTAATTTTCGGATTTTTTTTCTTTTTTTTTGAATATTTTCCTGTTCCTTCCATATGGTGGAGGGGCGCCGCCGCCAAACTTAGGAACTTTTTATTTGTTATTAATTAGCTTCGCTTTTTGGAAATTTGGGGATATATTTTAAGATATATTTTTAAAGGTAATGTCTATTTACCTTTAACCCAAAATTGAACCCAATCCCGTAAAATCGGCCAATAAAATGTAAAAAATCGTCTATATCAGACTTTAAATGCGACCTGCTCTTTGCTCACAAAATATATTTTTGGCCGACTATCCTGCGGATTCATCGTAATTATTTCAATATAATACAAAGAAGGAGAACACAGTTCGTTACGAAGTACTTTGTCACTCCTTGTTGATAAAACCTTTATATATCCTCTGCATAACCTATAAACTAAATCTAATCTGAAATTGGATTAGCAATATATAACGGCGGCACAGAATGTGTTTCGAATCTCAGCGCCGGTAAAACAAACAAAATAAACAAGTAATAAAAAGGCTCGTCGGCTGGCCGATCATTTAATATCCTCCAGCATTTGAAAGGAATTTGAAAAATTAAAAAAAGAAATTCATCGAAAAATGCAGTTAAAATTAAATTATTACATAGGGGCTGTACGGACATGCGGACCTGCATAATTATTTTATATCACAAGCTGCAGTGCCGATTTCCGAACTTCAAATACGAAATTTAAAATAATTTCATTGAATAATGAAAATAAAGGAAAGTGCCGTTAAGGTGGACTAGACATACTCTGCCTGCATAGACAATTTTCTGCCATATGTTGTAGAATCCGTTACGAACTTTAAATACGAAATTTGAAAAAAAATCCGGCGAATTCTGGTAACATCAGTTCTAACAATGATAGTGTTGTTGCTTCTGTACAGCACTTTTCTGTTACACCCAAACACGCACACATAAATCAAAGTTTTTTCCACTCTTAATGCAAATACTCACTCTATTTCGATTGTTTCTGTTCCCACTCAATTTTTTCAATTCAAAACAAAATATTGAAATGAGTCCGAATAAACACAACGACAACCTTTTATCGTAAACAAGTGTCAATGTTTTCTATACCCACAGCCATGTGGCTACATTGGGTATATTTCATTTGATACGAAATAACTGTTTTAGACCCTAGGTCCCTTTGGGCCAAATCCGGACATTTGGAGTCGATCTAGAAGAGTTCATCCGTCTGACTGGTGTGCATGATAACCCTCGAAGGGAGAATCCGATTTAATCCACACTTGGTACGTCGAAATATTATTCTCAATCTCAGATCGAGATCGGAGATGGGCAACATAGGTCCACTCCTTCTGGTATCTCCCCCACAAAAGAACAAATTGTTCAAAGAAAATAATTTACTCTCACTGATAGAGAAAGGATCGTCCAATTTTGTGCAAACTTTGCAAAATCGCCAATATCGGTCCACTCTATCATATACCTTCCACATAAAGGGTCAACATTTTGGACATTTTGCATATTTCAACAATTTTAATAATACAATATCCCATGTGAAGATGGCATACATCAGTTCATCCCTTCATGTATCCCTTGAATAACAAAACGCTCAGAAAATGCAAAAATCTCTTCAAACTTGACGTAAAGGATCAACATTTTGATTATCAATATGAAAATAATATTTAAATAAACGGACAATAGCTGAGGGTATAGATCTGTAGGAAAAAGCGATATATACTTTTTAACCTGTTCTACCAATTTTTTATTGATTATTTCTAAACTGTGAGGCTAAATTTAAAGAATCGCAACAATTCCGAATATTTCGTGAGCATGGAAGGAGTTTTTAAAAAGTCCTATAGAATTTCTTTAGTCGGGGAATGTGAAATTATTGGAATGTCGTAAATTATATTTCATATTTAGTTTGGTTAATAATGGGTTATAGTTATTAATTATCAGTAGAGTACGAGTACAGGGTGAGATAAAAAACTGCAACAAAGTCAAACGCCATAATTCTAATTTTTTTTTTCTAATTTTATTGAATGAAAGTAAAAAATGTCGGAAATAGCATCAAATTTTAGAATAAGTTTAGATTTGTTCGAATTGGTCACCTTTGGCACGTCACACGCTGCCCGAATTTTGCTTTGCGGTATTTTCGCTCATTCCCGGCGAAGCGCTTGCTTGAAGTGATCGACGCTTAAGTACTTTTTAGTGTCAACCTTGCTTTCCAAAATACTCCAGACACAATAGTTCAACGAATTGGCACCCGAAGATTTTTGTGGCCATTGTGTGCTGGAAATGAAGCGAGGAACCTCATTTTGTAACTATTCTAGGGTGGTGCGTGCTGAGTGCCACGGTCGATTAATAGGAGCGGTTAGCGACCTCCGGCTGTTATGGCGGCCCACACCATCACCATGGCCGGCGCTTGAGTTCTGGTGGCCAACCGAATGTGCACATTTTCAGCTTTGTTTACAAACTGCTGGACAACGAATGTTTTCTCATCGGAAAAAACCAAATTCAGCAGTTCACCACTTTCGGCCAAGCGAAGCAACTCTTTAGCTTTTTTGAGTCTATTTTCTTTCTGTTGCGGTGTAAGTTGTGCAAGCACTTTTTGAAATTTCAATAGCTTTACCTCGAGCTCATTTTTCAATATTTACCGAATGGAATATTGCGATATGTTCAGGTCACGTTGTTGTTTTTTTCTTCCGTCCAATTCTTTGACGTCATACCACACTGCCAGCATCAAGGCAACGAGCCATGGTACGAGACTCAAAAGGTTTATTCACATTTAAATGCTGGAGTGCCCTAACGATAGCCACCTGTGGTTTTCCAGCCAAATATAAAGAATTTACACTATCACCCTTGAATTTCATCACGAATAATTTTTTTTCTGGAAAATTCTCACCAAAATGCTTTTGTACGTTTGTAAACAATAGAATGTGCTATCACTGGAATAACAGTGGCTTTAACAGTGGCTTAGAAATGACCGCTGTCTGAAGTTGCTTGCAGTTTTTTCATCTCACACTGTAGACCTACAATTTTAGAAATTCATTTTCAAATCTCCTAGATGGAAATTGATTTTGATATATTGGGTAAAATTTTACAAAATCCATTCAACAGCTTTTGAAATATTATTGCAATAATTAGTATAGCGTTTTTCTCATACCCATATTAATAGTCATACATCAATATTTGCCACAACCGCACAACATTTCAAAGGAAACCTAAATATTTCCTTAACTAAGTTCCATAGCTACCCAATTACCAATGAAATATAAAGTCATTTTTATTACCTCATTTTATGTTTCCATTTCATTAGCTCTCCACATTTTATGAGAAACCTTTTCACCCTGGTTGTTATTTCTTTCATTATTTTCTATTACTAACCACCTCAGGCAGTTTGCACTGAGTAGTTAGCAGTTTTTTTTTTTTTTTTTTTGAATATTGTGTAATTTCCTTAAACATATGAAAAATTACAATTAACTGTGTTTGGCAGCTACATACACACACCCCGCAATCAAATAGATTTTACGCTTTATCAAGTTAAGAGTAACAACGTTATTTTGCATTTTTTCAAAAAGCGAAATTCCAATTTTCCCATATATATTCAATGAAGTTGTTGTAATCGAAGAGACTTGTAATAGAAAGGGGTTCCAAGTGCCTTTAATCGGGGAGGGATTTTGTTTTTAAATAGGGCTTGTTTCTATATGTCGATGCTAAAGAATCTAAAATTACAGGGTGAGATAAAGAAAACTGCAACAAAGTCAAACGTCATAATCTTTACATTTTTTTTTTAAATTTTGTTGAATGAAAGCAAAAAATGTCGGAAAAAGCATCAACTTTTAACATAAGTTTCGATTTGTTCGAATTGGTCACCTTTGGCACGAATTATGGCCTTCAAACGGCCAATGAAACCGTCTCACTCTGACCGAATGTTGCTCTGCGGTATTTTGGCCCATTCCCGGCGAAACGCTTACTTGAGGTGATCAACACTTTTGTATTTTTTGTTGCCAACCCTGCTTTCCAAAATACTCCAAAAACAATAGTCCAACGGATTGGTATCCGGAGATTTTGGTGGCCATTGGGCGCTGGAAATTAAGCGGGGAACCTCATTTTTTAAACCATTCTTGGGTAACGCGTGCTGAGTTCTGTTTGAATGTCCAAGGTCTGCAGCCAATATTTTTCCGTGCCCAAGGTTTTAATACACCCTCCGGAATATTTTCGCGATAATATTCGGCATTTATTCTTATGCCACGGCCGATTAATACGTGCCGAGAGCGACCATCGGCTGTTATAGCGGTCCGCACCATCACCATGGCCCGCGCTTGAGTTGTGGTGGCCAACAGAAGGTGCACATTTTCAGCTGATCTCTTTGACATGTAAATACGATCTTTTTCTTTTGTTTGCAAACTGCTGGACAACGAAAGTTCTCTCATCGTAGTGGCAGTTCACCACTAGCAACTCTTTACCTCTTTTGAGTCTATTATTTTCTGTTGCGGTGTAAGTTCTTGCACTTTTTGGAATTTCAATGGCTTTACCCCGAGCTCATTTTTCAATATTTTCCAAACGAAATATTGCGATGTGTTCAGCTCACAAGCCATTTTTCGGCCACTGCGACACGCATTTCGATCAAGTCGCTTCGTTACTTTTCGAACCATTTTTTGCTGATGAAACTGTTTTCTTTCAATGTTGCCACTTTCTTGACGTCGGGCTACGCTATCAGTATCCCGGTAACTAGCGATGGTACGAGACACAAAAGATTTATTCATATTTAAATGCTGGAGAGCTCTAATTCTTGTCACTTGTGGTTTTCCAGCCAAATATAAAGAAATCACACTATCACGCTTGAATTCCATAACGAACAACTTTTTTTCTGGAAAATTCTCACCAAAATGTTTTTGTACGCTTTTAAACAATATAATGAGCTGTCACTGGAATAATTTTAACAGCTGTCGGACGAGTGGCTTAGAAATGACAGCAGTCTAAATTTGGTTGCAGTTTTTTCATCTCACCCTGTGTATACGAATTATAGAAAACCTCAAATAAACCTTTTTAACCTTAAATAAATCTTTATAACAATTGTTAAAAAATATCAAGTTTTTGGTGTTTAAAAAATTCCAGGAATACCTTTGAAATTAAGTAGTTCTTCCGCATTCACTTTCGAATCAACATGCAGAACTGGCCCCTAGATTTTCTGAAAATCAAGGGGAAATTTTATGTTTAAATTTTTTCGTATTACCTAAAAAATTAATCCGTTGAATAATTTTTTCAAATTTCATTTACGCCTTATTTCATTTCGACAAGAAGTATTTAATTTGAGCACCCTCTTTCCACTGCAAGTCTCCATTTCATATCTTTTTTTCCCCAAAAAGACTTCCTTAAAGTAAGTTTCTGGTTATATTATGGGCATAAGCCTAAACAAATTAGCAAAATAGATCGCAACAACAGTAATCTCAAATCCAATTAATAGCGCCAATAATAATAACAATAATAACGGCTGGCGCAACTACAACAGGACCACAAAACTGAATTATGTTGTCGGTGGGTAAGAGAACAACGACGACTACGCCGCTTATGACGACAATAACAAATGCTGCATTATGACGGCTGTCTATAGCCTACAGAAATTATCACCGCTTATACAATCCTCTCTATTCGCCAGTATCCGCAGTTGTAGGCAAACGCATCAGCGTTGTGCTTTTTGCCATAACCCAGTCGAGTCAGGCTGAGAGATAAGCCAGTGGAAATGTTTACTGAAGTATTTACTGCCATTGTACATACATAAGTATATGGCACATAAATCAAACAATTTAAAATGCAATTCTGAAAAAAGTTTATGAAATTAAGAGAATAAAATGAAAACCAGTAGAGAAAGTCTAAAAGTCGGGCGGGGCCGACTTTATGATACCCTACACCACTTTGCTAATTTAGTAGAGCTCCATATAACAATTAAGAGTTTTTATGGGAGAATTCAATCATACACGCTATGATTATAATTATAACTTAAAGTTCAAAGGACTAAATATGCCGAAGCATTTGTATCTTTTAAATTCGGGCTTGTATTGCCCAATTGGTGCACAAATAATTTGAAATCGGATAAAAATATATATGGGAGCTATATCCAAATCGAAACCGATCTCGATAAAATTTGGCAAAGATATTTCTGAGCTGTATTTCATATATTTCCCCAAATATTATTGTTGTAGAGTGCATATTACGGCGGCGGTGGACAAAAATAACAAATCGGATAAACAATAAATATGGGAGCTATAGCTATCTGAACTGATTTCGATCAAATTTGGCATACATATTTTCAGGCCTAGTTTGGGTGTATATGCAGAATTCCATACAATTCGGGCTGATATTACACGTTTGTTGCACAATAAAAGGAAAATCGGACGAAGATATATATGGGAGCTATATCTAAATTTTGAACGATTATCTCCAATTTCAATAGGGTTCGTCCTTGGGCCAAACAAATGATCTGTGCAAAATTTCATCTGGATCGGGCAATAAATGCGACCTGTACTTTGTTTACAAAAATACATGGACAGACGGACGGACAGATGGACAGACGGACGGACAGACGGACGGACGGACTTGCATTAATCGACTCAGAATGTGATACTATGCAGATCATCAAAAGGAACTATGGGTCTATCTCGTTTCCTTTTGCCTGTTACAAACAAATGCACAAAGACATAATACCTTGACCACCTTGTGGTGTAGGGTATAAATAGACCCATATCCTTAGTTGTGAGGGAAGTTGATGCAATTTTCCAAAATAAAATCGGGTAAAAACATCAAAGAGATAAATGTCTGTTAGCAACACAAGCTCTTAGAAAATCTATTCCTCTCAGGTCCTCTTTCGATACAGTTTTTAACTGTGCTATCATAGCATAAATAAGTAGTTAATTTTGAACCAAAAAAAAGTTTTAAAGCGGACTCGAGCGAATAATCTTCTCTTAAATCATAACAAAACAAAGAGTATAATTATCAAAAAAGAAAAACAAAAATAAATAAAATAAAATAAAAAAACAATATAAGGCGACTCCTGAGGAAATCGTATCTGGTACGCGATTTAATTATATGTCCCTAATGTTTACTCTCATTTTTAGCAGCATAATACACTACGTTTTAGGCTACGTAGAACTCAGTATGTATCACAATATTTACACTCAATTTACGGGAAAAACTTCAACTTCGTTCTCCATACATAAGCCTGTTTTCTTCTTCACAAATCGGTCTATAAACATACCTTTTTATACACTCCACTATAGTATGGAGGGTATATTAAGTTTGTAACACCTCGAAATATACATTTTAGACCCCACAAAGTATATATTTTTGATCACATGGTCCACATCTTCGTATAGCCCTCATATAACGGTACCACGCGACATATGATTTTATTAATGTTTTTAGCGACGTTCGAAATGGATACTACTGTCTAAGACAGGAATTTGTCTGTTCAGGTCCACGTCTTCGTATAGTCCTCATATAACGGTACCTCCCGTTATTGGGTACTTTTTTGATTTTAGCGACATTATTCACCGGAATTGTTTCACATTTTGTATTTGAAGTTCGCAATGGATACTACAGCCTAAGACAGAAAATTGTCTTTGCAGGTCCACAACGTCGTAGAACCCCTATATAACGGTACCTCCTGATAATCGGTATTTTGATGATTTTAGCGAATTTAAAAATTTCAAATTTGGTATTTGAAGTTCGTAATGGATATTACAGCCTAAGACAGGAAATTGTCTATGCAGGACCACGTCTTCTTATAGCCTCCATATAATGGAAACTCTCGGTATTCGGTATTTTGATGATTTAAGCTACATTATTCACCGATTTTTTGTTTTGCATTGCAATATTGTACTGGCTTAGGACAAAAGTTACCTATGTAGGTCCATGTCGTCGGCTAGACCCCAATATAACAGCTACATTCGGTATTTTTAAGATTTTAACAGAATTTTTAACGAATTTTATTGTTTTTCAGATTTGCCAACTTCGTTCCAAATGGTGGAGGGTATTCTTGTTAATTTTCGAATAAAGATTACTTCGCATCCTGGTCTGTTATCAGGCATTGTAATCCCCTAATTTTCAAACAAGTTAAAAAGCAATAAGTTCATCCGGGCCGAACTTATAATATTCTCCATTATTGGGTAAAGAAAATATTTTTATATAAGAGTATCAGAATTCAAACGTGTTCCACTTTAAACTACAAATGCCAGTAAGACCGTTTGGATAATGCTGTTAAACTTTTCAAAAAACCATAAAGTGTATGAGTCTGTGGTATGGGACCATACCAAAACGAGAACCTCCATAGACAATTTTACACTTCAAATCTTCTTAAATACCAAATTTGAGACAATTTCGTGGGTAAATGTGACTTGGATTATCAAAATACCGAGTATCGGTGGGTATCGTTATATGTGCGCTATAGGAAAACGTAGATCAGCCGGAGCTAAAACACTTATGATCTACAAATACCAATTAGTAGAAAAATCCGTGGAAAAATTCTGAAAATATTGAATATCCGGAGGTAGCATTACGTGGGGCTGTACGAAAACGTGGACCTATACATAATATGTTCTGCCACAGGGACTATAACTCATTACGAACTACAAATACCAATTTTGGACAAATCCGTGGAAAGATGTGGTAAAAATCATCAACATACCGAGTATGGGTAGGTATCGTTATATAGGGGCTATACAAAAACGTGGAACTACACATACAATGATTCGCCACCGGAGGTCAAACACATTATGACCTACAAATACTAATTTTTACAAATACCGTGGAAAAATGTAGCAAAAATCATAAAAATACCGAATATCGGGAGGAACCGTTTTATTGCGGCTATTCCAAAACGTGGACCGATATATCTGATTTTCAATACCAACCATCCAGACACAATACAATTTGTTCTGCCTAGTTCTACGTCAAATAATGTGGACTGTTTCGTGATTTTAACAGACGAACGGACAGAAAAACAGGCGGACATCGTTAAATTGACTAAGAATTTTATGCTGACATAAAATTCATAAAATAGACATATTCATATCTATTTTATGGGATCTACGACGAATATTTAGGGATGTTACAAACGACAATGACAAAGTTAATATACCCTCCAAACTTTGAAAATCTCCATATTTTTTCAGTCAGCTAAGTCAAGCGCGAAAATGTTGGCAATGTCGGCTCATTTGAATAACCATGAAGGTCATAAAATGAGCGGAATGAGCATTCGATTCCTTTAAAACTTGGCACATCCCCATATTTCTTTCAATGCAAGATCTGGCGTGAATATGGGATATATCAATCTACTCCTTCTGGATTCCCTCCCGCCACAATGGGATTCATACAACCGCTACTCTTTAAAGAAGTTATGGCCCCTTTTGTTACAGTGACCTGAAATAATTCCCACCACAAGTTTAAGGTCAGATTTCGGTATGATGATTAGCGACCTTATTCTCTTCGCGGAGATTCATTGAAACAATGCGTCCCTTTATTTTTATACCCTACAACACTATGTGTTGGGGGTATTATAAGTTTGATTGGGCCAAAAATTATGTAACACCTCGAAATATTGATTTCCCACATAGGAAAGTATATATGGATCTTCCGTCCGTCCGTCTGTCCATGTTAATTTGTAATCACTCTACAGGTCGCAATTATGGTCCGATCTTCACGAAATTTAGAATGGAGGTGGGGTTAATGTCAGAATAGAACCCTATTTCTTGTGGAGATGATCGCATAATACTTAGGGGTTGAAATGGACCAAAAACAGAAAAAATTATAGACTAATCGACGCGGAAGTTAGCATGGGGCTAGAGCTTAGGGCTGGGAAGAAGCCTTCCACTTTTGATGGTCATCGGCTAATATTTAGTGGGTGAAAAAGGCTATGACATTTCAGTTAAATAAAATCAAATTTTCCGTTAAACCGCGAATATTTTTAATCCTGGTGGCATCACAAATAGACGAACAGGTCAATCCTGACCGTTACGTAGATGCCGATAATAAATATTTCGGATATATATAGCGAAATATAACAATGTATATGTACAAAGGAATGGGATGTTAGCTAAAATGCTTATATCTCAAGAATGGCTTAACCGATTTTGACAAATTTTGTCAATCCAGAATGCCCTCATGGCATAAAAGGATAAAATCTAAAAAAAACGCATAAAAAGACGCCTATAATGATGTTAATATAGATTTTTTAGTATTTTGTTACATATTTATATTTTTTCATATTTTTTATCGAATGGGATTTTTTCTTTTTGACTTATAATATTGAAGTGTATATTTTGTAATATTTTTTCACCTTACAACACAGGTTGGGGATATTGTATATATATATTACAATTATCGCCAGTTCCTCACGAAAAGGGTAGGCTCAGAATGGCTAGGCCTATTGTTTTTAAAGATGTCCGCAATATATTTAGGAGTTGAAATTGACCAACAAAACATGCTCCTGATTTTGCAGCCGTTATAATACAAATAGAAACCAAACGATACAAAATCTCGCATGAAGTTAGAGGTAAGGACTCTGGGTAGAATAGATCTCTACTTTGTGTACAAAATACCAGCTTTACTTACAGGCGATATCCGACAATAGCCAAATATCGTAGACAAGAAAATCATATAGATGAGTCTAAATTTGGAGATTCAGAGGGGCCTCTTCCTTTGGGAGATGGTTCAAGTGAACCAAAAACAGAAAAAAAGTCCTGATACACAATTGAAGCCATTCGACATGCCAGGGAAGAGCGATAAGGACAGGGAAGAATTCTAGCATTTTTGCACATCGACTAACAACACGATGTAGTTCGTAAATATAGGGTAAATGTCCCTGTTCAACATGTTAAGAGTAACATAAGAGGGCTTCTAACATGTTGTAGTGTTGTAGGGTATCACAGGGTCGGCCCCGCACGCCTATAGCCTTTGCTTACTTGTTTCATTATTTATTTTTTTTTATTTATTTATTTTTTTTTTTTTTTTTTTTGTTGCAAAATCGTCAGGCGAAATCCCATTATTGTTGTTTTTATAAAAACAACGTTTATTTATGAGTGGAGAACGATGGTAATGTTTACCAGGGGGTAAGGCAGGGAATACCTAGGTTTCGGAAAGAGCCACCAATCCTCATCAGTTCCCTTGTTTCTTGTCTGGGATATTCTCCCCAGAAGTTATTTAAAAAACAACTTCTATGACAAAAAACATTTTTTACCCAAGTGACGAGATCGTAAGCTCAATAGAACACAGGCACGGTCGACGAAGGGGTTTTTGTTGTAACAGACAAAACAAACTTACATGGTTATGTTACTTCGTTCAGGTTGAACGAAAGCATAACAAAGTGGAGAAAGATGTAAATGTTTATGAGTGCGGTTGTAAGATTTAGAAGATTTTCCAAAAGAATTTTAGTTTTATGTGATTCTTTTGTTCCTCTTCTATTGAGCTTACGATCTCGTCACTTGGGTAAAAAATGTTTTTTGTCATAGAAGTTGTTTTTTTAAATAACTTCTGGGGAGAATATCCCAGACAAGAAACAAGGGAACTGATGAGGATTGGTGGCTCTTTCCGAAACCTAGGTATTCCCTGCCTTACCCCCTGGTAAACATTACCATCGTTCTCCACTCATAAATAAACGTTGTTTTTATAAAAACAACAATAATGGGATTTCGCCTGACGATTTTGCAACAACAAAATACTATGGTATCCCAAACAAGCAAGCCAAACTCTGTTTTTTTTTTTTTTTTTTTTTTTTGAACCACCCTGAGTAAAACACAATGGTGACTTCACCTAGTAACCTACCTTTAGAACGATTGCTAAATTTCGCAAGCCCTTGCAAAACTGGTTTAGTCCAACTAAAATTTGGAAAGTGCAGCCGTTCCTTGGACCCGAATTGAAGCAGGATAACTAACTTAGGCTCATCATAATTATTATTATTTCCATTCAATTTTAAAACTACAACTTATTTCAATGACAGCACAATCCCATCACGCTTTCCCATAACTCTCACGTGATTCGATGCGTAACCATTGCAAGTTCATTTGTGGAAAGTGTTAATGCAACCGAGCATTAAATTTGCTGCATAACTTATCTGCACACCTTCAAACTGATATAATTTGATGGATATTTATTTATGGTTTGATCTGAAAACATTCATGTTGAAACATGAACAAAAGAAAGAAAGGAAAAAACAATGAATTGTAATGCCATGTTGTTGTACCGGGAAATTGGTGTAACAAGAGCCCAACCCTCCTCTGATATGTGAACTGATATGTTCGGATACAAAATGTAACAAAAACAAAACTCGCAAAAAAATCTGTAACGGATACGATCAGTAATTGAAAACCAATTTTGATTTTCATCTATGGCCACACTTCGTAGCCAAGTTTACTCAAACTGGGGGGGTATTATTTGTATTTCATAATATTTCGCCAAAGGCACAATGCCGAGAGAAAGATGGTTTCGAAAGATTAGCTTAAACAAAATAATTTGAGCCGCCATGCAATACAGCTACTGAACAGTGGTTCGAGTGATAAAATGTAAAATAGAATACCAAAAGAGACTTGTATGCCATTCCAAAAAGAAACAGTTTTATAGATTACATGGGCATGTTTTCTTTTCCAACCTCTCCTCATTTATGTCACATTACTACGAGGAAATGTCCAAACAAATTCGCTCATATTTCAGCAACTTTCATTGTGACCAAATCCGGTTTTTCTTTTTTCTTCGCTTTTAAAATTTCTTCATTTGTTGCCACACCGTGCTGCAGCAGCACCGACAAAAAAGCATTTGCTTTTGCTAAATTGTGATATTCATTACATGAACGGCATAACTTGAAATAGTAACTGAACGAACGGACGAACGAACGAATGACTGACTCAATGAATGAATGAGTTTTGTTGCTGTCTGTTTGTCGATCTATCTGTCAGTTGTTTGTAATTGCATGAGTGACTTAAGGCAATAACATTTCAATCCATTGCTTTATGCTAACGTAAAGTTGTTGTCGATTAGCTTCTTCACATGCCTACAAGCCAGCCTGCCTGCCAGCAAACCGACATTGTTCAGCGATCATGCACACCACGCAAACTTAAATCGTACAGCCTGTGTTGCAATATGTTGTTTCCTCTTCTTTTTCTTAAGAGTTGGTAATTAAAAACACTGAGAAAAATTAATAAATTGTTTAGGATGCAAAACAAAAATTATGGGAAAGATAAAACACGAGCGGAACCGATTGGATTGTACCTTACACTACTTGGATATTTAGCAGATATATGAGAAAATTTTGAGAAGTATTGGAAGAATCTAATAAATGGGAGCTAGCTAAAAAAATATTATATTCCAAAAACCGACCTCTATAATGACTTATGAAGGCTTAACTATAAGCCGAGTAAAAAAATTTAATTCGGTCCAGGCTGAACAGACTTTTTTTAGTCGGAGCTTATTATACGATCCAAAGTTAGACAAACGTTGATGTATCATAAACTTGAAAGGAAAGAGAAATATATATTGGAGCTGCATCTAACTATCAACCGACTTTGACAAATTCTGGAAAAGGTATTTCTGAGCTGTATCTTGTATCGAATATCATTGTTATAGAGAGCATATTACGGGTTCGAGGGGCTTAAAAATCAAATCGAATGAAAAAAAAATCATAAACCTTACTCAATGCTTAATTCGGTCGTATGTGCCAATATCTTTATTTAGTATCTCACATTTGGTGTACAATGACATAAATATGGGAGCTATGTCCTAATCCGAATTGATTAATACCAATTTTTATAGTAGTCGTCTTTGAGCCAAACAAATTATTTGTGTAAAATTTTAACTTAAATGAATAATAAAAACGACCTGCACGGATAGAGAGACATATACCCACGCAGAATCGACTCAGAAAATGAGCCTGTTAAATTACAAATACTTAAAGACATAACGCCCTGTACCAGAGTATGACTTAGGGCATAGGATACATTACATTCGACCGGTTTAAACCCTTGCTAATCTTAAGAATTGGGTAATTAAGATATATGTAATTTCACCCTTAATATAATAATGATTGAAAATATGTTTAAGAATTCCTTTTAATACCCACCACATTGCAAAAATATTAAGTTTATCGCTCCGTTTGTAACATCCCTAAATATTCGTCGTAGACCCCATAAAGTATACAGGGTGAGATAAAAACTGCAACAAAGTCAACCGCCATAATTTTTATTTTTTTTTTCTAAATTTTATTGAATAAAAGCAAAATTGTCGCAAATAGCATCACATTTTAGAATAATTTTAGATTTGTTCGAATAGGTCACTTTTGGCGTGAATTATGGCCTTCAAACGACCAATGGAATCGTTACACGCTGCCCGAATGTTGCTCTGCGGTATTTTGGCCCATTTCCGGCGAAGCGCTTGCTTGAGGTGATCGACACTTTGGTAGTTTTTAGTGCCAACCTTGCTTTCCAAAATATTCCAGACACAATAGTCCAATGGATTGGTATCCGGAGATTTTGATGGCCATTTTGCGCTGGAAATGAAGCGAGGAAAATCATTTCGCGCCGAAGACTTTAATACACCCTCCAGAATATTTTCGCCATTTATTTTGATGCCACGCTCAATTAATACGAGCGGAAAGCTACCATCGGCTGTTATGGCTACCCACACCATCACCATGGCTGGCTCTTGAGTTCTGGTGCCCAACCGAAGGTGCACATTTTCAGCTGACCTCTTTGGCAAGTAAACACGATCATATTGTTTGTTTACACCACTTTCGGCCAAGCGAAGCAACTCTTTAGCTCTTTTGAGTCTATTTTCTTTCTGTTCCGGTGTAAGTTCTTGTACTTTCTGGAATTTTAATGGTTTTAATCCGAGCTAATTTTTTCAATATTTACCGAATGGAATATTGCGATATTTTCAGCTCACGAGCCACTTTTCGGCCACTTCGACGAGGGTTTCGATCAAGTCGTTTCTTTACTTTTTGAACCATTTCTGCTGATGTTGATTTTGCTGTTTTCTTCCGTCCACTTCCTTGACGTCGGCCTACGCTACAAGTATCACGGTATCGAGCGACGGTACGAGACACAAAAGATTTATTCACATTTAAATGCTGGAGTGCTCTAACGATAGCCACTTGTGCTTTTCCAGCCAAGAAATCACGCTTAAATTCCATCACGAATAACTTTTTTCTGGAAAATTCTCACCAAAATGCTCTTGTACACTTATAAACAATATGGCTGCCACTGGAATAATTTTAACAGCTGTCGGACGAGTGGCTTAGAAATAACATCAGTCTAAAGTTGTTTGCAGTTTTTTTTTTTTTTTTCATTTCACCCTGTATTTAGGTTTCATCCGATTTGGTGCTTAAGTCCCTCACTTTCGTAATATGCATTCGACAAGAATAATATTTGGTATCAGATATCTTATTGAGCTCGGAAATACCTTTGCCAAATTTTATCTTGAATGCCTATAATTTGAATATAGCTCCCATGTATATCCTTAATCCAATTTAAGATTTATTGTGCAAGTTATCTAATATTAGCCCATATGGAGTGAATTTCCAGACGTACGATTCCATTTTGTGGAACTCGGCCCTGATATATGTTTTCTATATAATCCTTCTCGAAGTCATATAATGTACTCTATAGCAATGTTATTTGGTATAAAAGATTAAAATGTCTCTGTCAAATTTAGTGAAAATCGATTAAGAATTGAATATGTTTCCACTATATTCGTTTCGTCTGAAACCAATTCCAAGTATAAAACCAAATATTGGTAGGTGGTATGATCTACCTCAAATAAATTTTTTTGTTACGGGAGCTCTACTAAAAACTTCAAGTTCTTCGCCAGCATCACAGAGTCAACAATATTTCAACAAGCTTTTGTCACAGATCGTATGCCACAGTGTTTCCACAGGAATTCTGATATCGGATTTTCTAAGAAAGAGAGAGAGACAGAGATTAACCTGATTGCTTGCACATAGGGTATTCTAGCCATATTTTCTTATCCTTCTCTACATGCAACTTTAATAATAATCAGCATTCCTTTGTGATATGGTCATGTCAACTGTTTCAAAGTTTAAGAAAAAGATTTATAGTCTAACCCATGGCAGATTTCAAGCATGCGAAAATTATGAGCTCTCTCACATTTTTCAGAGTTTAAGACAACTTCTCAATATCTAAGCCAGTACCAAAATTTCCAAATTAATAATTACCGATGCGGCACCCTGAATATTTTTAGCTTGGACTATCATCAAACTAGGCATTCATTGATTGAGGTAGGACGTAACACAGTCTCATAGAATCAATGGACCCTACAGATTCCAAAATAATGTATGAATCCTCAATGTATGAATCATCAGAAGGAATTGTGAGTTTACTCGGAATTGGTCTTGTCTGCTGTACATTTTTCCATTTCTGGCATGATAAAATCAACAGAGAAACACCATTATCGTAACTTTGGAGGAAAGTTACAGTTTGGATGTGGACTCAGGTTAGGTTATGTAATGGAGTATACACGTCTTCAATACACAAGTCAACTTGAGTCCAAGCCGTCAGTTTCCTCCATAGTTTCGATTTCCTGAGACTCAGAGTGTAGAAAGCAATTAAACTCCTCCTCCTCCTCCACGTATACATTTTATTTAACTTTCTCTAGGTAAATTTCTAAAAGCCATTTTTCCGAAAACCGTTATGGAACTCGAAAATGTTAGCCAGTACTAACGTGTTTGTTTTTCTTCAGTGTACTTCCTCTTTATGATTTATTTTGTATATCATATTCATCAGCTTTCATCATTTGTGTTGCTTGGACGGTGGTGCTATTTGCTTGGCAATGTTCCGTTTGTTGGATGCGTTTTTCTGTTTATCTTTTGACGTTTATGTTTTTTCTTTCATATTGTTCTTCCTTCTTCTACAATTTCACTTTCATTTGCCGTAAGGCGTGCAAACACCTCTGCGGTGGCTTAAAGATATTTTCTGGTTTCATTTTGTTGTTGTCGTTTTTTCATTGTTTTCCTTTCATTTTTTATTGAGTTATTTTCTTTCTTATTTGAATGACTGAGTGGCGGACAGGCTTCTTGTTTTTTTGCTACGGCTGCTGCTACATAAAAAGCCAATGAACAGATTATGTGGTTCAGTGAGATGGGAGGAGGGTTTGAACAAATATTAAATAATTGATGCTGTAACATTGAATTATTATTTAACAAAAAAATATTTTTTATTGTATTTATTTTTGAGTGAAGTTATTCTAATGCGGAAGTGTCTAAGAATATTAAGAACTGAGGTTCTGTAGTTTAAAAGGATGGACAAATTCGGTAGAATACCGAATTAATGCTTGCTGATGTTCACACATCATGTAAGAATGATAAATAAAGTTGCGTTCTTACCTTTTATAGCATAC
The DNA here is from genome assembly GCF_030504385.1 of Musca domestica. Lineage (NCBI taxonomy): Eukaryota > Metazoa > Arthropoda > Insecta > Diptera > Muscidae > Musca > Musca domestica. The sequence continues at coordinate 82,688 of NW_026712322.1, read as the reverse complement.
TTTTGGGCTCTCCCCAAAAATTATTAAAAGAAAGTTATGTGTCCATAATAAAAGATTGAATATGTAAGACATAAATATAAATATATATATTAATAAAAGAGTAAGGTTTTAGCTGAAATCTTGTAATTTTGGGTGAGGCTCACACTCTTGGTCCAAATGTATCAGATAAGGCTGGGTTTTTGGAATTGCGTAATAGAATGGTGCGAAAAGTACTATAACCTACTAAATATGGTACCCTTTGTATTTGACGAACCAGTAGAGCCAGAACTCTTAAATTTGGAATGAGTGTCACTGATGGACATACCAAGGGGATTTGGAAATTCGCACTAAAATAGTTAGTACTAAAATATTTTACATTTGGTATCATGTGAACGGTTGAAGCTAATAACTTAAAAATTGGAGTCGGAATCAAGGTTGAAGAATAGATACATGTAGGTAGTTTTGGAAGTGTGGTGAGTGGTACTATTTTTCGGTGCAATTTTAATTTGAAGGAACGGATGAGGCTGGAATCTTTAAATTTTATATTAACATTACTGGCGCAGTGTAGGATGGGGATAAGGTAGTAATTTTAAAAAGTTGTACCTATGTGCACGAAAAGTACTAAATGGTACTAAATGTGGTACAATTTCGAGTTGGGTGAACCGATAGAGCTGGAATTCTGAAATTTAGAAATAAGACAACGTTCTATGACTGATGTACTAAACGGTACTATATTCGGTACAATTTAAATTTTGAGAGAACAGATAGAGATGAAATACTGAAATTTGGAAAAAAGATTACTATTACATTTTAGTATTGGGGTATGTAGGATGTTTTAGAAATTTAGACTTATGTATACTAAATTGCACTAAATTTCATAAAATTTAAAAATTGGGAGAACCTATATGTTTGTGCCCTGAAATCTCGAAATTAAATTTTTATTGAACTGTAGTTATGAAAATTTGCTAAAATGTGCTAAATTTGGTACAATTTGGATTTGGGAGAACCAATGGAGCAGGAACTCTGAAGTTTGAAATTCTGATGACTGTGGGCGTGTATTATTGGGGTATGTACCAAGCTTTGAAAATTTGTACTTATGTATACTAAATACTACTAAATGTGGTACAAATTGGATTTGAGTGAATCGACAGAGCTGGAATTATGAAATTTGGAATTGAGATTACTGTGGGAGCGAAGTCTTAGGGAATGGTACTAAATTTGGTACAATTTGGATTTAGTTCAACCGGTAGGGCGGGAATCCTGAAATTGGGAAATAAGTTTTCTATTGGACTGTATGATGCAGGTTGTTATAGATATTTGTATTTATGAGTACTAAATGGTTACAAATTTGGAACAAATCAGAATTATGGTGAACCGATAAAGCTGGAATTCTTAAATTTGGAATGAGAGTCACTGATGGAGTGCAGAATAGATGTCCCAAAGGGTTTTTGAAATTTCGAGTTTTAATGTTTCGAAAAGTTATAAAATGGTACAAAACTTTTAAAATGGTATTTGAATAGATAGAGCTTAAACCTTTAAATTTGGTATGAGAATCAAGGTTGGAAAGTATACTTGATATATGAAGGTGTGTTAGGAAATATGTACTAAGTGTGCAAACTGTACTAAATTTGAAAAAAGGTTTGTTTAGAGAGAACGGATGAAGCTGAAATTCAGAAATTGATTTTGAATTGGGGTCGCTGTTGGTGGTAATTTTGTTATAAAGATGTGGCTTTTAATATGTGTCCTACAAGTGCACAAAAAGTACTAAATAGCACTATATTTGGTACAATTTTGTATTGGGTGAACAGATAGTGCTTGAAATCTGAAATTTGGTATTAGGGTCCCTTTTCATGTGTAGCCTGGATATGTGGAGATGGTTTCGGAAATGTGTACTCTAATTTTACGAAAAGTACAGAATTGTACTAAAATTGGTAATGCAGCAAGGGTGAGAGTCGGAGTCCCGAAATTTGATATTAAGGTCTCTGTTAGTATTTGGAATTGAGATATGGAGGGGTTTTGGAAATGTGCACTATAATTGTAAAAGTACTAATTAGTACTACATTTGGTATTAGGAGAAGGAATAGAGCTTCAATCCTGAAATTTGATTTAGATGTTGGTGTCTGCGGTTGAGAGAAGGAGTTGGTTTTGAATATGCTTGCGATAATTGTACTAAATGGTACTAAATAGTTTAATGGAGGAAATTACAGAACTTAAATTCTAAAATTTAATATTAAGATAACTGTATGGAGGTGGTTTTGTATAAATGTGTACCATAATTTTTCGGAAAGTACTAAGTGGTACTAAATTTGGTATTGGGTGAAGGAATATAGATGAAATCTTTAAACGTTAAATAAATCGCACTGTTGGTGTCTGTGGATACGATTTGGCAGTGATTTGGAAATCCGTCCAACATTTGTACAAAAAGTACTTTGTGTTACTATATTTTGGTATTGGATGAAGGAATAGCTCTATTGCGGTATAGTACTATATTTAGTATTGGATGAAGGAATACATCTGAAATTCCGAAATTGGATACTGATGGTATTCGTGTTTGATGGTTTGAAAATATGTACTATAATTGTATGAAAAGTACTAATGTGTACTAAATTTGGTATTGGATGAAGGGATAGATTTTAAATCCTGAAATTTGATTTGGAGTGACCTTGGTGTTGGAACTGGTTTTGGAAGATGGTGTCCAAGAATTGATTAACAAATTCTGCGTTAAATGTTCGGCTAGGCCGAACATTGAATACACTCCACCATATGGAAATGGGAAATTTTCAAAAAAAAAAAAAAAAAAAAAAAAATAAATAAATAATAATAATAATAATAATAATAATAATAATAATAATAATAATAATAATAATAATAATAATAATAATAATAATAATAATAATAATAATAATAATAATAATAATAATAATAATAATAATAATAAAAAATAAAAAAAATCGTTAAAAATTCTGTTAAAATCTTAAGAATGCAAAAAATAGGGAGTTACCGTCATATTGGAATCCATACGAAAACGTGGATGTGCATAGGCAATTTTTGACACAGCCATTATAATATTCAAATACGGAACTTAAAACAATTCCGGTGAATAATGTTGCAAAAATATCAAAATATTAAATATAGGGAGGTAAGGTTTTATGGGGGCTATACGAAGACCTGTACCTTCATAGACAATTTTGTATCACAGACTGCAGTACCCATTACGAAGTGCAAATACGATATTTGAAACAATTCCGGTGAATAATGTTGCTAAAACCATCAAAATACCGAATATGGGGATGTACTGTTATATGGGGGGTAATATCTGAACGTGGACCCGTATAGCACATTTTCAATGCCAAAAGTCCTGAAGACGAAACACTATTTGACTAAAATTTCATCAACCTACTTCACTTCGTTTGAAAGCTAGAGTGATTTCCACAGACGGATAGAAAAACGTTCGAACATCGCCTAATCGACATGGAATATTATGCTGATCAAGAATATTAATACTTTGTGGGTCTAAAATGTATATTTCTATGTGTTACAAACGGTGTGACAAATTTAATATACCCTCCATACTGTGGTGGAGAAGTTTCTAAAAAAAGTTAACCGATCGTCGTTACTTTTTCGAGGTGTCACATATTAAGTCTATGTAACATTTAACTTAAAATGTGCCCCTCGAAATAGTAACGAAGATTGGTTCACTTCTTTTGGAATCTACCCCCAAATAGTCACAATTTTGAGATTTTGACTAACCCCTGCAAAGTGCCGCATACAATTCGTGCCTCTGCCTCTTTAAGTACGCGTATTTGATATTAGGCCGCTTGTATGCGGAATAATAACCCTAAAACGAAGGAGTTTGCAATTCCCTCTTTATAACACATACATCTATGTAAACGATCTCATTAGAAACAATTTCCTCTGTACCGCTCTTCTCATTTCTTGCTAATGTAAATTAAAATTCTACAACATTTCATAATTTATTAACTTGATAGCTTTTCTAATTCATTTACATTGCTGGGCGATAAAGTAAATGTGTTATTAAATTTTACACGAATTGCAATTTAAGTTAGTTATTTAAAAGTTCATTTAAAATAGTTATTACCAACACACATACACCCACACACATGCACACACACACAATCACACAGTACTTAAATGCCATTAATAGACTCAATAATGAATATGATATTTTAACAATTTACATTTCACATAAAATTTATACAATATCAATTTCCTCTTCAGTTTTATGGCCTTTTATTATTTCACACCCACACACGAAGGCACACACACACCAAACATACCAACACACCCACACAAAACCAACCAACCAACCAAATTGAGTGATTTAATTCCCCCTCTTCTCCCTTCTAATGGCTGTATAAAACCAAAATTATTTATAAAACCAAATAACATTTAAAATATGTTGCCGCTTTCAAATAATTTCTACCCGAAAATATTTCCCATTATCAATACAGATGTGTCGCCCAGGCTTTGTGGAATTTTTTTTTGCACTTTTTGTTCGTTTCTCTTTTGTTTTTGTTCGTTCATTGGTAATTTTGCCATACATATTTCATAATTTTTTTCTTTTTTTGCAATGTTTTTCTTTTGCATTCATCAATTCGTTAATAATTTATTAAATATGAATATGAAAATACGTATGTATAAGTGAGTGAATGCCAATACATATGTAAATGTGTATGAGTATGTGTTTGGAAAAAGTAAGCATCAGAAAATTTGAAAACATTCACACATTCAATATTACTGATACACATTACCACAAGAACAAAGATTTTTGCAGCAAAAAAATCGAAAGGATAGACAGTGGGGGAATTCTATTTCGGAATGTACTCAATAAATTTTGATAAACTTTAATAACCATTCTCGTTTCCAGGCTATATTTCCACAATATCACAGGCTAGAGGCAGAATTATTAGGAAAATGTTGTGGCAAAATGGTCAGGCTTAATCCCTTTATTGTTGTTTTTATAAAAACAACGTTTGTTTATTAGTGGAGAACGATAGTAATGTTTACCAGGGGGTAAGGCAGGGAATACCTAGGTTTCGGAAAGAGCCACCAATCCTCATCAGTTCCCTTGTTATACCCTACACCACAAGGTGGTCAGGGTATTATGTCTTTGTGCATTTGTTTGTAACAGGCAAAAGGAAACGAGATAGACCCATAGTTCCTTTTGATGATCTGCATAGAATCACCTTCTGAGTTGATTTATGCATGTCAGTCCGTCTGCCCGTCCGTCCGTCCGTCTGTCCATGTATTCTTGTGAATAAAATGCAGGTCGCATTTATTATCCGATTGAGATGAAATTTTGCACAAATCATTTGCTTGGTCCAAGGACGAACCCTATTGAAATTGGAGATAATCGGTAAAAATTTAGATATAGCTCCCATATATATCTTTGTCCGATTTGCCTTCTATTGTGCACTAAACGTGTAATATCAGCCCGAATAGTATGGGATTTTTCACATACAACCAAATTATGCCCGAAAATAATTATGCCAAATTTGATCAAAATCGGTTCAGGTATAGCTATAGCTCCCATATATATGTTTCATCTGATTTGTTATTTTTGTCCTCCGCAGCCATAATATGCACTCTGTAACAACAATATTTGGGGAAATGTATCAAATACAGCTCAGAAATACCTTTGCTAAATTTTATCGAGATCGGTTCAGATTTGGATATAGCTCCCATATATAACTTCGTCCGATTTACCTTTTATTGTGCACAAAACGTCTAATATTTGTCCAAATGGGATGAAATTTGGCACCTATGTCAAATTTGGTGAAGATCGGTTAAGATATAGCTATAGCTCCCATATATATTTTTCATCCGATTTCTAGTATTTGTTACCCACAGCCATAATATGCATTCCGTAACAACGATATTTCAGGAAATATATCATATACAGCTCAAAAATATATTTGCAAAATGTTTTCGAGATCGGTTCAGATTTGGATATAGCTCCCATATATATCTTTATCTGATTTTAAATTAATTTTGCACCAAATGGGCAATACAAGTCCGAATTTAAAAGATACAAATGCTTCGGCATATTTGGTCCTTTGAACTTTAAATTATAATTATAATCATAGCGTGCATGATTGAATTCTCCCATAAAAACTTTTAATTATTATGTGGAGCTCTACTAAATTAGCAAAGTGGTGTAGGGTATCATAAAATCGGCCCCGCCCGACTTTAGGACTTTCTTTACTGGTTTTTAGGTTATGTTCCCACAATATCACAGGCTATAGGCTAAATTAGAAATTCTTAGGAAATTTTAAAATTTTAAAATATCTAAGAGCAGATATTATTATATTAATATTAAAAATGTGGATTAAACCTGGAGGAACCATCAAACCTTAGGATATGTAAAATAATAGTATTCTCCCTTTCATGAGGGGTCAAATCGAATGCTTTATTGATTTAAATGCAAGATGTAGTCAATTAGTCTCTAAATACGATAATTTTTATGTTGGCGAATACGTAGGTCACCTGAAAATGAAGCTGGGTGATATGATTATTTGAGAAATTGGAACAAGTTTTGTTCAGAAAAAATTCTTCGATTTTTAAGACTTTTTCCAGAGGTAGACAATTTTACTCCGATTGCAGAGAAAAAGCACTCTGTCCTCCGAAAGTTCAGATTCCAGATCTAGGTGAGACCCAGATCTACCTTACCCATAGAGACAACATATGTATCATTTAAAGGTAGAATTCAAGAAAGTTATGACATTATTTTGAAACGATTTGATTGTCAGCTATAATTTGGTACATATTTTGTGGATCCCTATAGGCGACCCTTTTCGAGGTTTCAGGAATAATATAAAAAACTCGGGTCAAAAATCGATGACATTGGCTTACTTCCGAACTGGTTTCAATTCTTAGATAAGTTTTTTTTATAAACTTTCAAATATTGTCTATATCAGTGAGATAGTTCCGGAATCTGAAACTAAGCCTTCCGATAAAATATGCGGGCCTGTCCCAACAAAACATCTTTTACTGAAAAAAAAACCAAAAAAGGATGGGTTTTACGAAACTTGTGTTATTTCATAATCTATATCAATAAAAGAGTAAAGTACTCCTAATTCACTGACTGACTGACTTAACAATTCATCAACGCATAGACGAAACGGTTGAAGCTAGAATCTTGAAACTTTGGGTTTTTGGAATTTCGTGCTAGAATGTTACTAAATAAAGCACACTTTCCATTTGACGAAGCAGTATAGCTAGAACTCTTAAATTTGATATAAGGGTCACTAATGGAGTATATGATAGATGTGCCAAAAGGGGTTTTGGAAATTCGCTCTGTAAGTGTACGAAAAGTACTAAAATGCACTACAATAGGTACAATTTCGTATAATGTGAACGGTTAGAGCTAAAAAAATTAAAATTTGGAATGGGAGAAAATGTTGATTTAAGGAGGTAGTTTTGGAAGTGTGTACTCATGTATACGAAATGTATTAAATGGTACTAATTTTTGGTAACCTTTTAATTTGGAGAAGCGGATGAAGCTAGATTCCTTAAATTGACGGAGTGTAGGATTGGGATATGGTGATAGTTTTCGAAATTTGTACTTTTGTGCATGAAAAGTACTTAATTGCACAGAATTTGGTACAATTTCGATTTGGGTGCATCAATAGCGCTGGAGTTCTGAAATTTAGAAAAAAAAATCCGGTATGAAAAGGTCAAAAGTCGGTCGGGCCGACTATATGATACCCTACACCACTATGCTTTTTTAGTAGAGATCGCGTAACAAAAACGTTTAAATTGCGAATTTATTGGAAGCAGATCACACCAACTATGAACCAAATAACATTGCTTAATAGAGCATGTCATGACTTTGATAAGAATTATATTAAAAAATGTTTATTGGTGCAATAGATATAGAAATAGTCTTTTAAATTCGGGCTGATACTACATATATGGTAGGCGATAAGTAAACTCGGATGAAGATGTATATCGAAGCTTTATAAAAATCTGAACCGGTATTTTAGAACAGAATCTGATGTCCGGTATCAAATATCATTGTTGTGGAGTGCATATTACGCATGTTAGTGACTTAAACACCAAATCCGATAAAACATATATATGAAGCTATTGCTATATCAGAACCGATTTTTGCCAAATTTAATGTACTTGCTTCTAAACTGAATTATTGCAAAATAAACATGAAATCAGATAAAGATATATATGGGAGCTACATCCAAATCTGACATCTGACCGACAAAATTTTAGGCATATTTTTCTGAGCTGCGTCTGATATCTGGTACCAAAGATCATTGTTGTGGAGTGCATATTAATCATGTGAGAGACTTAAACCCCCAAATCTGATGAAACATATATATGGGAGCTGTAGCTATATCCGACCGATTTTCACCAAATTTTATATACTTTCCTCTAGACTGAATACTGTTGGATATTCCAAAGTTCAGGTCATTTGGACTGATATTGGTCATTTGGTGCACAATTAATCCGAAATCGGTTGAAGATATACGTGGGAGAGAAAGTGATTCTGTGAAGATACTCAGAAGTAGCTATGGGTCTAACTCGCTTCCTTCTCCATGTTACAGGCAACTGCACAAAGACATAATATCCTTACCACTATATGGTGTAGGGTATAATTACTATTGCATGGAGCTGGAATTCTGAAATTTGAATTGAGAGTCACTGATGAAGTGCAGGAGAGATGCACCAAAATGTCATTGGAAATTCGAACTTTAAGGTTCGAAAAGTTCTGAAAAAGTACTAATTTTCGAAAATAACATATGTACCATAATTGTACGTAAAGTGCTAAATGGTACCAAATTTGATATTGGGTGAAAAGATAGAGATAAAATTTTGAAATTTGAGAAGTGTTTGTACGAAAAGCATTAAATTGTACTAAGTTTGGCATTTGGGTGAAGGGATAGAGTTGGAATCATGAAATTTGATATGTTGACGTCTGTAATTGAGATATGAGGGGGTTTTGGAAATGTGTTCTTTGATTGTAGGAAAATTAACAAATAGTACTAATTTTAATATTTTGTGAGACTTGGAGGTTGGTTTGGAAATGCGTACTTTAGTATGTAAGAAGTACTAAATAGTACAAAATTTGCTATTAGGTGAAGCAATGCAGTTAGAATCTTGAAATTCGATATAAATGTCAATTCTGTTGTCTGTGGTTAAGATATGGAGGTGGTTCTAAAAAAAGTATCCTACAATTGGTTAAAAAGTACTAAGTGGTACTAAATTTTAATATTGTGTGAAGGGATAGAGGTGGAATCCTAAAATTTAATATTGGGATCACTTTTAGTATTTGGTGTTGAGATATTGTGGTGTTTGGTGAAAATGTATGAAATAATTTTACTAAAAGTACTAAATAGTGGATCACGTTTAGTGTCTAGGTTGGAGATATTTAGATTGTTCTCGATATGAGTATTAAATGTTACAAAATTTGGCATTGGGTGAAGGGATAGGAACTGAAATTCTGATATTTGATATTGAGCTCAATGTTGGTTTTTAGGGTTTACTCTCCATATGTTGGACATAAAAAATAATATGGGTAGATTTACAAATGTCCTTCTCGGTAAACTTCAAAACTTCAATTTGCCTTTATTCTTTCCGAAAAGAAGGTATAAGATTTTGATTAAAAAATCTTTTGCCTTTTGAGTACTACAAAGGCCTTACACGAATTGTGGGAATGAATCGTAATATTGTTAACCAAAAAATATATTTTTGATGGAAGATCGGTATAGATTTAGCAGATGCGTCAATATATAGGCTTCAACCGTTATGACCTTAAAGTAGAAATATGCTTTTGTTTCCAGTGTTATTTGGTATGAGTAATTGTACACAATATAGAACAGCTTCTATTAAAACTTGTCCCATGATTCTCTAAGTTACCAGAACAACCAAGTATATGAGAATTATTTCTCATAAGAAGTAATATAACACATATTTAATACAGTCATATTCAAAGTGTATTTTTCCGATTTGATTAAATTCGTAGTAGCTCTGGCAATATAAGGATAATTTTAGCACAATCTCCCACAGTTTGCATTTCCATCCAAAAAAAAGAACCCTTCGCAAATAAAAACAATATAAAAAAGATTATTAAAATAGAGTACATTTTACGGAGGACAAAAAGCCATAAATTTTGCAAAATAAAAATTACAACGTAATGTTTAAATTTATGTGAAAATATTTCGAAATGTATGTTTGTTCGATTGTATGAATGCATTTGCTTCCGTGTGAGTGCAATGAAGTATTTAAATGTATTTTATTTTATTCGCCGCCACCAAGGCACAATACAGCAAACACTCACGCAATTCACATGTGTATTGACGCGCACACACAAACACACATTTCACGTATGTATGTGTGTGTATTTCGGTTTGAATGTGTCGGAATTGTTAAAACATTTAGATGAAAATTGCAATTTTATATTTCAATTCACTCTGCTAGGCGGCAATCGACAAAGCTCGTGTTGGAGTGTGTGTGTGTGCTGCTGTTGTTATCTAGAATTCCCAACAGACTGACAGCCGAGTGGACTGACAGACAGACAGACTAAATACCAGTAGAAGCAACATCGAGTCTATTTTGTGGCCCATAAATCTGTTAAATTTTTAATTGCAGTTAATTGTTACTTTAATTTTAGATGCATCCTCCCATTTCGAGCGTCTGATGTTCACTCGTTTGCCAATTATTATGGCGAACAACAGCAACAACAATTGCTGGGTTGTGAGTTTTTATTGCTAGCTAAAGTGCTATAACTTTGTCGGTAAAATGTTATACTTAATTTGTGGAAAATTGGTAATTAATTGGCGTTAAATGAGATTTTTGTTTTTGCTCCAAAAATTGTGGATAGAAAAAAAATGGGTGTTCAAAGGATTTTCAGGTTTTTTTTCTTATGTAATGTAAGGAAAATTATATGTATGTGTGAGCAATTATTTTAATAGTTACAAATGTGATCGATAATGGCATTGCCTACTGAAATAAAATAAAAACTCGGATCTAACACCTATGGGTTACCCAAATATGAAACAGCGCAGCGATTTTTAATTAGAATCATACCTTCGCAGTACATTTTAAAATAAGAAAAGAATCACATAAAATGTTGATGATAATTGACTCCAAATGTCCTGAAAGAGATTTCGTTTAAGGAGACCTAGGGTCTAAAACCGTTATTTCTATGGACAATAATGACCCACACTTTTTGTCACCTTCTCAAAAGAGTCAAGTTTTAAATTTTTATACCCTCCACCATAGTATGGAGGGTATATTATGTTTGTCATTCCGTTTGTAACACATCGAAATATACATTTTAGACCCCACGAAGTATATATTTTCTTGATCAGCATATGCCGATTTAGCGATGTCCGTCTGTGGAAATCACAGTAGATTGATAACATTTTTACTCAAATGAATATTATGTCTGCAGGACTTTTGGTATTGAAAATGGGCCATGAAGGTCCACGTTTTGGTATAGTCCCCGTATAACGGTACCTCCCTATATTCGGTATTATGGTGATTTTAGCGACATTATTCTCCGGAATTGTTTCAAATTTGGCAATTGAGGTTTGTAATGGATACTACATCCAAAGACAGAAAATTGTCTGTGCAGGTCCACGTCTTCGTATAGCCCCCATATAACGGTACCTCTCTATATTCGGTATTTTGATGATGCAGATCCACGTCGTCGTATAGACCCCAATAAAACGCATACATTCTGTATTTTTAAGATTTTAACAGAATTTTTAACGGATTTTAGTTTTTTGCAAATTGCCAAATTCGTTTCAAGTGTTGGAGGGTATTCAACTACTGGTTTCGATATACGCCAACGTTTGATCATTAGCACCATATATATGCCCTCAAGGTCTTCGCCAACATTTTTGATATGAATCGAATTTAGAATAGCCTTAATATTTGCATTTAAAAAATATATATCTAAAGGGTTTTGGTTTTTCAGACCTATTTTAAAGCTCGCTGTGGTTTACAGGAAAGATGTCTTTTAGAACATTGATATATATTTTGTACTCATAATAGTCAAATATTTTGCTATAAAATGCATATATTGATCTAATTTTTTTTTTGCTTTTTCAGGTACGTACTATTTTCTAAGATCCATGTAAGTAATAATCATTAAAATTGTGTTACTTTATACTATAACATATTAAAACAAGTAAGCAAAGGCTATAGTCGTGCGGGACCGACTATGTCATACCCTACAACACTACAATATGTTAGAAGCCCCCTTATGTCCAAATCCGTATTGGAAGATTTCGCTTTTGAAATTAAGATTTTGACTAGGGACATTTGCCCAATATTTCTGCACTCCGTCGGACTGTTAGTTGTTGTAGTCCATTTTACAGCTAAATATAATCCAATGGTCATCCAAAATGCTAGAATTCTTCCCTGTCCTTAACTCTTTAAGGAGGCGTGTCGATTGGGTTCATTTGTGTGATCGGAGAAACATTTCTGTTTTTGGTTAATTTGAACCCTAAATATTTTGCAATCATCTCCAAAAGCAAGAAGCAAGTATCTCCAAATTTAGACTCTTCTATATGATTAGCTTGTCTACGATATTTGGCTATATTCGTCAACGAAATCAGCATAAAAAAGCAGAAGTTGGCCTTTTGTGTATTTCGGATATTGCCTGTAGATAATGTTGGTATTTTTTCACACAAAATCAGTGGTCCATTGTACCCGCTGTCCTAAACTCTAACTATGCGAGATTTCGTGTCCTTTGGTTTCTATTTGCGACCTAATATATTGCGGACATTTTTGAAAACAATAAGGCTAGCCCTTCTGAGCCCAACCCTACCCTTGTGAAAATTTTCGTGAGGATCGGACAATATTTGCAATACTTATATAATATACCTAACCTGTGTTGTAAGGTGAAAAAATATTACAAAATATTATAAGTCAAATTGAAAAAATCGCATGCGATAAAAAATATGAAAATATAAAAAAATGTCACAAAATACTACAAAATCTAAATTAACATCATTATTGGCATATTATTCGGCGATTTTTTTTAGATTTTATACTTTTATGCCAATAGGGCATTCAGAATTGACAAAATTTGTCAAAATCGGTACAGCCATTCTTGAGATGATATAAGCATTCTAACTAACATCCCCTTCCTTTGTATATACACATTTTATATATTTCGCTATATATACCCGATATATTTACTATCGGCATTTACGTAACGGTCAGAATTGACCTGTTTGTCTATCTGTGATTTCGCCGGGATTAAAAATATTCGCGGTTCAATGGAAAATTTGACTTTTATTTAACACAAATGTTGTGGCCTATTTTACCCACTAAATATTACCCCATGACCATCAAAATTGGAAGGTTTCTGCCCAGCCCTAAGCTCTAGCCCCATGCTAACTCCGCTCTGATTGGTCTATAATTGCGACCTGTAGAGCAACTGCAAAATCAGGAATTTTTTCAGTATTTGGTCCATTTCAACCCCTAAATATCATGCAATGATCTCTAAAAATAATAGGGTTATATTCTGACCCTAGCCCCACCTCCATTCTAAATTTCGTGAAGATCGGACCATAATTGCGACCTGTAGAGTGATTACAAATTAACATGGACAGACGGACGGACGGACATACATAGCTAGATCGACTCAGCTCGGCGAGCTAGGAAGATCCATATATACTTTCCTATGTGGGAAACCAATATTTCGTGGTGTTACATAATTTTTGGCCCAATCAAACTTATAATACCCCCAACACATAGTGTTGTAGGGTATAAATATCACTCACTTTTGTCGACAGATATATACCCTCTGCTTATGTCGGATAATAAAATGTACTTTGACATTATTATTCAATATACCGATGTATTAGAGCAGATAATATTAATAAAAATCTTGAGATATCTCCAGTTTTGTGGGATTACTTGGTTACCAAGATTTCTTATATATATATTATATATATTTTGTGGGGAGGTACCAGAATGGGTGGACTGACATATTCCGTATTTACATTACATATGTGGCTTATTGAAATATTATTAGTGTATGCTTTGTGTTGGTGCCAAGAATGAAGAAGAATGGGCCAATGAGTTCCAGGTTCCCACTAGAACTAATGGAGAGATGGGTATTGCATTGTGCGAAGTTAGAATAATTATGTTTAATTAAATGACACGTGACTTATTTAAAAATTTTGACCCCTTGTGGGACAGGTATCAAAAAGAGAGGGTCGAAAAACTCCATATTCACATCAGATGTTGAGTTTAGTTAAACATTGAGATATGGTGAGCTTAAAGAAAATCGCTGATTCTGGAGAAGGTACAATCTCGTGTCGATAGAAATATTAAAATGTGGGAACTTCAAAGACAGTCGAGCATTTAATAAGTATTAAAATTATTTAAAATGTTGACCCTTTGAGGCGGCTGTACTTGATGGAGTGGTCCGATATATTCCGTGTTCACATTAGATCTTGTGTTGATATAACTATTAGGAAGTGCCGAGATCGAATGGAGTCCCATTTTATGAGCTTCATGAACTACAATTATTGCCCCGTTGAAGGAGAGAAATATTGGAATGTGTGAAGATTATAAAGAGGCGGATGTTTTTTTTCGCATTTTATGAAGTATATAGTTATTCAGGGGAAAAACGTGAAACATTTTATACATAGGAAGAGGAGGTAACAGAGAAAAGAGGGATTGTTTTCCCCACATGATAAGGCCCAAACTTGCCTCATCCAAAACGGTCTACATCCTAGGTGTCTTAGGACCAATTTGCAATTTTTCCTCTATTTGTTTGTATATTTTATAGGTAAATTGGGCCAACCGAAATGCATTATAAATGTGTGTGTGTCCCTGGAATAAAGACTCTCTTTTTCCTTTGTTATATCTCCCGGTACAATGAAGAATATTAGAATTGGCTGTACATTGACTATTAACTTCTTAACTTAGCGCAGAGGGCGTAAACCTTTCGTTTGATGACGATTTAATAAGAAAAACTCTACTCCACTTATTGAAAAATTCACTAAAAGAAACAACAACAAAAATTCAATGTTGTTCTGGTTATGGCATATCCTCCATATAACCATAGCCACTAATGTGACATATATGTCTGTTTTTCCGAATTCGATTCAAATTTTCTTATGATTTCATTATCGAAAATTCAGTCTGGGTTGCCGAAAATTCCAAGTGGATCTGATAGTGTTTAGTGGGTATATTAAACCCCCAAACAAGTTTTTTGTTCCTAGGTCAAACTTTCGTAAAGCCTTTATAAAGCCTTGACCTTTGTGTATGGACTCCAATATATTGGTATTATTTGGTATGAGGGTTTTTCGATCAAAATAATCCACGTATTGTTATCAGTAAGCATTGCCGAAGACGCTATATACATGAAATTCAAGGATTACAAATTTCAAAATATTTTAAAGAGGGGAATCACCTCTCTCATTTTGGTTACTTTACGACGAAAACTTTCAAAAGACAGATACACGTGTTTAATATGTTCTACTTTTTGGTGTACTAAGTTCTTTTCTGGATTTTTTTTGCACCTTGTCCAAGTCTGTCACGTTTGGATCAAATCGATTCAGAAATGGATATAACTCCGATATGTATTATTCTATCGATTTTATATTTAAACTTTCTCGTTTTCCTTTTGGTTCTAAGTTACGTTCTTTACTAATTTCGCGACCTTCTCAAAGATTTATGGTGTGAATCCTGTAGACAATGTCTACAGAAATATTGGGATGTGCAAAATTTTGAACACATCGGAGTCTTATTTCACACTTTATAAGCACATCGGAGTTCCACATGAAAATTACTCTTGACAGCTGACAGTTATTTGGAATTAGTCGCGATTTTTAAGTTAAAACTTTGTTTTCCCTTCTCAAGGCTGTCATTTTCCGATAGAGATCTGAACACTCAAACTTAGTGTGTGGGGGTCATGACATATGAACTTGGGTTAATGTCATCGAAGTTCGAGATGTTGACTCATTGTTTTTAGACTACCAACTATTTTTCGCACAACTCACTTTGATGCATATTGGGAGGTACCGTTACATGGGGGCTATAAGAAAACGTGGACCTGCATAGGAAATTTTCTGTCTTAGGCTGTATTATCCATTTCGAACTTCAAATACCAAATTTGAAACAATTCCGCTAAAAAATGTCGCTAAAATCATCAAAGTACCGAATATCGGGTGGTACCGTTATAAAGGGGCAGACAATTTTCTGTCAAAGGCTGCAGTATCCATTACGAACTTCAAATAGCACATTTGAAAAAATTCCTGTGAATAATGTAGCTAAAAATCACCAAAATACCGAAAATAGGAATGTGCCATTATAGGGGATCTATACCAAAACGTTGACCTGCATGGCCCATACCTAAATCCTGAAGGCATATCGTACATTTGAGCAAAATTTTATCAACCTACTTCATTACGTTCGTATGCTAGAATGATTACCACAGACGGACGGAGATCGCTAATTGGCTATTTTTTTGTTCTTAGGCCATATTTGGTTCTTATGCTGATCAAGAATATATATACTCAATCCCTCAGAGCCATTTTATCGGATCAAGTAATGTGAACGTTTTGCAGCGAGATTTCAATATGAAAGAATAATTACCTCTAATAAAATATTTGATGCACAGAAAATACTTTACCTCTAATAAAATATTTGGCGCCACAATAAATTACTTCACACTTCTAACCTATAATAAGGATTCTATTGTTATACAAATTGTGTCAAAGTAGTAAAAATATTTTTATACGCCAAACGAACCTTTAACTTATGCCAATAAATAACAATCAAATCTTGGCAAATTATTCGATTTATGGCTAAAAATATCCATATTTCAATCATAAAATTACATTTTGTACCAAACAGCCATTCGCATTGTCATAAAATGATCCTGATGTTCGGAACTCTGTGTGTGTGAAAATAATAAAAACAAAATCGAATAAATAAAAATCATTTTATTTTACTGTATCAGGAAGATGTTAAATACGCTCGTGACTTGGAATGTAACGAATATTTACGAGCAATTTTTAGAGCTGTTAATTAATGAGAACTTATGTAAATGGTTTATCGTGTGATGTCCTTCTCGTCTCATTTGTCGATGCGAACGTTTGGAACTTGTGCGCCACTTTGGCTAGGGGTCATAAATGTTATTGGCATGTGGTTTGGTGTGGAGTGGAGTGCCCTGTGATGGCCAAAACCGAATCATTTACATCCTATTTGCGTTTCATCAGATTTTCTACTGCCTTGAAATTATTTACATTATTTGTTGTTTCGTTGAGGATGATGATGATGTCATAAATAGATGGCCAGGATGGATAGATGGACGGGTGGATGAGTGAAATGCCTGATGGCATTTGTATTTCGATTTCACTGCTTTTCGCTATTTTACGGATTAACAGCGCCCAGATCCACTTATGAACGAAACGAACCACAAACACACAAATGTGTGCTCTCAAAATGTTTTCATTTAATTAACTGATTTCCATAATACGATGATGGTCTTGGCGTGCTGCCGCCACAAGTTTTTTCCGCATTTGGGGCCAAATTGGCCCAGTTCGCTTTTAGTTTTATGACTTACTCATGTCATCGGTTCGTTCTATTATTTTGTTGATATTTTCCTTGTTTTTTTTTTTTTTTTTGTTTTTTCGGTTGTTTTGCTGGCCTGATTGTTTGTTCGTTTGTGGCCTAGCCTCAACCCAATAGAAACAACATCAAAACAACAAGAACAACAACAACGACGACCAGAATAACAGAGAAACAACTAATAAACCTTGAAACCTTGCATAGATATTCGGCAAAAACTAACCGGAAAAAAAGTTTCTATATGATTAAAGGAAACAAACAAGTGTACACCAATATGACATACTTGTATGGGTGTTGTGAGCACTCTGAGGTCTGTGGTCAACAGTGTGCGACCAGCAAATTGTGGTATACACTGCAAATTATTAGGGATTTCGGAAGAAGGCCTTCATAAACATGAACTTGAAAAATTTAAAATTAAGAATTGCCGATGTCTTGTATCTATGAGAAAATGTGGGTGAAATTAAACAAGTAAGAAAAGGTCAAAAGTCGACCACTGTGCGTATTACATAGAGCTACCGTAACAAAACAAGTTTATATTAGGAATTTATGTGAAGTAAATCATGCTAACTATGAACCTTATTTGAATTTAGGTTTTAGAGATGTCACAATTTGGGAAATATATCCAAACCTTAATCGATTTTCAACAAATTTGTCGGAGGCTCTTGTACCTTTAGTGCCAAATAACATTGTTGTATATATTGCATGACAAGCATTATATTAAAAACTATTTAGTGGAGCAATAGGCTGATATTATATGTATTATAATATTAATATGTATATGTATATAAAAATCTGAACCGATCTCGATAAAATTTGGCAGAGGTATTTTCGAGATTTCCGGTGTCATATATCATTGTTGTGGAGTGCATATTACGCATGTGTGGGACAGTAACAACAAATCGGATGAAACACATATATGACAGCTTTAGCAATATCTGATCCGATTTTCAAAAAAATTGAAATGCGTGTTCTTAGAACAATCTCAGTCGAATGTACCAAAATTCAGTCCATTTAAGCTGATATGAGCTCTTTGGTGCACAAAAAATCTGAAATCGGATTAAGATATATGTGGGAGCTTTATTCAAATCTTAACTGATCTTGATAAAATTTGGCAAAGTTATTGCTGAGCTGTATACAACATGAATGTGAGGTACTTTTACACCAAATCGGATGAAACATATGTATGGGAGCTATAGCTATATTTAAACTGATTTTCACCAAATTTGAAGTAATTGTTTCTAAAATGAATGAATGAATGAATTGCCAAAACTCAGTTCATTTCGGCTAATATTAGCCATTTTGTGCACAATAAACCTGATATCGGATAAATATATTAATGGAAGCAATATCGTTATCTGATCCGATCTCGAGTAAATTTGACAGACGTATTTTTGAGCTCTATGAGTTGTCTGGTACCAAATATAATTCTTGTGGAGTGCATATTACGAGTGTGAGGGACTTTAAACTCCAAATCGAATGAAACATATATATGGCAGCTATAGCTATATCTGATCCGATTTGATGTACTTGCTTCTAGATTTAATTCTGTTGGATATGCCAAAATTCAGGTCATTTGCACAGATATTGGCCAATTGGTGTACAATTCAACCGAAATCGGTTGAAGATATGTATTGTTTGGAAAAATTCATCTCAATCGGATAATAAATACATTTAGTTCACAAAAATGCATGGATAGACGGACGGACAGACATCATAAATCGACTCAGTAAGTGATTTAATGAAGATCCTCAAAAGTAACTATGGGTCTATCTCGCTTCCTTCTCCCTGTTACAAAAAAAAAAAAAAAAAAAAAAAAAAAACAAGTAAAAAAGCAGTAAGTTCGGCCGGGCCGAACTTTGAATAACCTACACCATTTGGAACGAATTAGAAAATGTTCAAAAAAATAAAATCCAATAAAAATTCTTTTAAAATCCTTAAAATATCTAATATAGGAAGGTGCCGATATATGGGGGGATATACGATATTGTGGACCTATAAAGACAAATCTATGTCTGCGTGTAAAGTACTCACAAGGAACTTCGTGTGTGGATGTTCAGACAATACGATTGGAAAATGTGGCTAAAATCATCAAAATACCGAATATCGCGGGGTACCGTTATATGGGAGCTATACGTTATCGTTAACCTATATAGATAATTCTCTGTCGGTGGGTAAAGTGCTCACAAAGAACCCCTGGTGTACAAAGAACTCCTTGTGACCATTCCGTTGAAACATATGGCTAAAAACATCAAAATACCGAATATGGGGGGGGGGGGGGGTACCGTTACATGGAGGCTATACGATATCGTGGACCTACATGGACAATTCTCTGCCGAGGTATAAAGTACCCATAAGGAACTCCTTGTGTGGATTTTCAGACAATTCCGTTGAAAAATGTGGGTAAAATCATCAAAATACCGAATATCGGGGGTACCGTTATATGGGGGCTATACGATATTGTGGACCTATAAAGACAAATCTATGTCTGCGTGTAAAGTACTCACAAGGAACTTCGTGTGTGGATTTTCAGTCAATACGATTGGAAAATGTGGCTAAAATCATCAAAATACCGAATATCGGGGGTACCGTTATATGGGGGCTATACGATATTGTGGACCTATATAGATAATTCTCTGCCGAGGTATAAAGTACCCACAAGGAACTCCTTGTGTGGATTTTCAGACAATTCCGTTCAAAAATATGGGTAAAATCATTAAAATACCGAATATCGGGGGTACCGTTATATGGGGGCTATACGATATCGTGGACCTACATGAACAATTCTCCGCCGAGGTATAAAGTACCCACAAGGAACTCCTTGTGTGGATTTTCAGACAATTCCGTTCAAAAATGTGGGTAAAATCATCAAAATACCGAATATCGGGGGTACCGTTATATGGGGGCTATACGATATTGTGTACCTATATAGATAATTCTCTGCCGAGGCATAAAGTACCCACAAGGAACTCCTTGTGTGGATTTTCAGACAATTCCGTTGAAAAATGTGGGTAAAATCATTAAAATACCGAACATCGGGGGGTACCGTTATATGGGGGCTATACGATATTGTGGACCTATATAGATAATTCTCTGCCGAGGCATAAAGTACCCACAAGGAACTCCTTGTGTGGATTTTCAGACAATTCCTTTGAAAAATGTGGGTAAAATCATCCAAATATCGAATATCGGGGGGTACCGTTACATGGGGGCTATACGATATCGTGAACCTATATGGACAATTCTCTGCCGAGGTATAAAGTACCCACAAGGAACTCCTTGTGTGGATTTCAGACCATTCCATTAGAAAATGTGGCTAAAATTATCAAAATACCGAATATCGGGGGGTACCGTTACATGGGGGCTATACGATATCGTGGACCGATATAGCCCATCTTCGAACTTGGCCTGCCTGCAGACAAAAGAGAGATCTGTGCAAAATTTTAGCTTCCTATCTTAATTCGTTTAGACTGTAGCGTGATTACAACAGACGGACAGACGGACGGACAGGGCTAAATCGTCTTAGAATTTTACGCTGATCAAGAATATATATACTTTGTTGGGTCTAAAATGATTATTTCGATGAGTTATAAACGGAATGACAAAGTTAATATACCCTCCGTACCTTTTTTGGTGGAGGGTATAAAAAAATGCACAGAGACGCAATACCCTTATCACTGTGTGGTGTAGAGTGCAAAAATCTAAATCTAGATCTACATTTCTTCTTTCCTGTAGTAATAATCCGTCCAATGAGAACTCAAAATGCAAAATGCATCAATATACAAATGTAAAGTAAGTAAAAGACCCATATCCTCCAATTGGTTACATGTAGAATCATTTGTACAAAATATAGGTCTTGTCGGTCTATGTTATGGTATATATTTATATTTCAGGTATATTTCTATAGCCTCAGCCATACTGCTAGGAAGGGTATATAACATTTAATACAGCCAAAAACTGTCTCCAAATAACGGGTTTAGACCCTAGGTCTCTTTGGGCCAAATCCGTTTAGGAAATTTGGAGTCGATCCAGTGATGTCCGTCCGTCCGTCTGTCAGGCTGGCTCTGGAAGAGTACATACGATTTGGTCCAAACTTGGCACATCGTAATGTTATTAACAAACAAAGATCGAGTTCAGAGATGGGCAATGTCGGTCCATTCCTTCTAGAATCTCCCCCACAAAAGGTAAACAATTTCAAAAAAAACCAGTAAGGAAAGCTCAAAAGTCGGGCGGGGCCGACTATATGATACCCTACACCACTATGCATATTTAGTAGAGCTCTCGTAAAAAGGTTTATACAGGGCATTTCAGAGCTCTATGAATTTTTGTTACAAAATCAAAATCTATCTAATTCTATCGTGCATTTTACGAACTATAGCTATCTCTGAACCGGGTTTCTCCAAATTTTACGTATTAGCTTCTAGACTGAATTCGGTCTTATGTACGAAAATTCAGGTCATTTGGGCTGATATTGACCATTTAGTGCACATTTAACCCGAAATGAAGATATATATGGGAGCTATATCCAAATCTAAACCGATTTCGATAAAATTTAAAACAGCTATTCCTGTGCTCCATCTAATACCTAGTACCAAATATCACGGTAGTGGAGTGAATATCACGAATGTATGGGACTAAAACACTAAATCGGATGAAACATATATATGGTTCCTATATCTATATCTGAACCGATTTTCACTAAATTTTATATACTTGCTTCTAGGCTGAATTTGGTCCGATGTACTAAAATTCAGTCCATTTGGACTTATATCGGCCATTTGGTGCACAATTAACCCGAAATCGGATGAAGATATATATGGGAGCTATATCCAAATCTGAACCGATTTCGATAAAATTACAACCAGTTATTTCTGGGCTGTATCTTATATCTGGTACCAAATATCATTCTTGTGGAGTGCATATTACGAATGTGAGAGGCTTAAACACCAAATCGGATGAAAGATATATATGGGAGCTATAGCTATATCTGAACCGATTTTCTCCAAATTTGTTGTATTTGCTTTAAGGCTAATCTCGATCACATGTGCCAAAATTCGGGCCATTTGGGCTGATATTGGCCATTTGGTGGTCAATTAACCCGAAATCGGATGAAGATATATATGGGAGCTATATCCAAATCTGAACCGATTTTCTCCAAATTTGTTGTATTTACTTTAAGGCTAATCTCGGTCACATGTGCCAAAATTCGGGTCATTTGGGCTGATATTGACCATTTAGTGCACATTTAACCCGAAATGAAGATATATATGGGAGCTATATCCAAATCTAAACCGATTTCGATAAAATTTAAAACAGCTATTCCTGTGCTCCATCTAATACCTAGTACCAAATATCACGGTAGTGGAGTGAATATCACGAATGTATGGGACTAAAACACCAAATCGGATAAAACATATACATGGGAGCTATAGCTGTTTCTGAACCGATTTTCTCCAAATTTGTTGTATTTTCTTTAAGGCTAATCTCGGTCACATGTGCCAAAATTCGGGTCATTTGGGCTGATATTGGCCATTTGGTGGTCAATTAACCCGAAATCGGATGAAGATATATATGGGAGCTATATCCAAATCTGAACCGATTTCGATAAAATTTAAAACAGCTATTTCTGTGCTCCATATAATACCTGGTACCAAATATCACGGTTGTGGAGTGCATAGTAAGAATGTGAGGGGCTTAAAGATCAAATCCGATGAAAGATATATATGGGAGCTATAGCTATATCTGAACCGATTTTCTCCAAATTTGATATACTTGCTTCTAGGCCGAACTCGGTTGGGTGTGCCAAAATTCAGGTGATTTGGACTGATAGTGGACATTTGGTGCACATTTAACCCGAAATCGGATGAAGATATATATGGGAGCTATATCCAAATCTGAACCGATTTCGATAAAATTTAAAACAGCTATTTCTGTGCTCCATCTTATACCTGGTACCAAATATCACGGTTGTGGAGTGCATAGTAAGAATGTGAGGGGCTTAAAGATCAAATCCGATGAAAGATATATATGGGAGCTATAGCTATATCTGAACCGATTTTCTCCAAATTTGATATACTTGCTTCTAGGCCGAACTCGGTTGGGTGTGCCAAAATTCAGGTGATTTGGACTGATAGTGGACATTTGGTGCACATTTAACCCGAAATCGGATGAAGATATATATGGGAGCTATATCCAAATCTGAACCGATTTCGATAAAATTTAAAACAGCTATTTCTGTGCTCCATCTAATACCTGGTACCAAATATCACGGTTGTGGATTGCATAGTAAGAATGTGAGGGGCTTAAAGATCAAATCGGATGAAAGATATATATGGGAGCTATAGCTATATCTGAACCGATTTTCTCCAAATTTGATATACTTGCTTCTAGGCCGAACTCGGTTGGGTGTGCCAAAATTCAGGTGATTTGGACAGATAGTGGACATTTGGCGCACATTTAACCCGAAATCGGATGAAGATATATATGGGAGCTATATCCAAATCTGAACCGATTTCGATAAAATTTAAAACAGTTATTTCTGTGCTCCATCTAATACCTGGTACCAAATATCACGGTTGTGGAGTGCATAGTAAGAATGTGAGGGGCTTAAAGATCAAATCGGATGAAAGATATATATGGGAGCTATAGCTATATCTGAACCGATTTTCTCCAAATTTGATATACTTGCTTCTAGGCCGAACTTGGTTGGGTGTGCCAAAATTCAGGTGATTTGGACTGATAGTGGACATTTG
Source organism: Musca domestica (assembly GCF_030504385.1). NCBI lineage: Eukaryota > Metazoa > Arthropoda > Insecta > Diptera > Muscidae > Musca > Musca domestica. Next base: position 58,380 of record NW_026712322.1, on the reverse strand, counting down.
GTGCACATTTAACCCGAAATCGGATGAAAGATATATATGGGAGCTATAGCTATATCTGAACCGATTTTCTCCAAATTTGATATACTTGCTTCAAGGCCGAACTCGGTTGGGTGTGCCAAAATTCAGGTGATTTGGACTGATAGTGGACATTTGGTGCACATTTAACCCGAAATCGGATGAAGATATATATAAGAGCTATATCTAAATTTGATCCGATTCTCACCAATTTCAATAGGGTTCGTCCTTGGGCCAAAAAAGTATTGTTTGGAAAATTTCATCTCAATCGGATAATAAATGCGACCTGAATTTTGTTCACAAGAATACATGGACAGACGGACGGACGGACGGACGGACGGACGGACTGACATGCATAAATCGACTCAGAAAGTGATTCTATGAAGGTTCTCAAAAGTAACTATGGGTCTATCTCGTTTCCTTCTCCATGTTACAAACAAATGCACAAAGACATAATACCCTTACCACTATGTGGTGTAGGGTATAAAAAAAAATATGCTACTGCACAGAAAGAGAAAGGATAATCCAATTTTGCTCCAACTTTGCAAGTTCTAATATTTGCATCAGTGCTAAGTCTGGTGTGGTAGTACCTCCCTCACAAAGAGTAAACATTTTAAATAACTATAACTCTTACAAAATGTGATGAAGAGTCCGATTGTCTTCAAACTAAATACATCATAATATTCTTATTAGCCCACGGTCTGGTGTGATGATGGAATATATCGCTAAAATCCTTCTGGTACCTCCCCTACAAAGGATTAACATTTTGAATATCCATGAAGCTCATAAAACGCGAAATCAACATCCGCTTCCATTCAGACTTGGTACATCTCAATATTTCCATCAACACAAGATCTCTTGTTAAGAGATCGGACCATTTCTTCTGGTACCTCCCCCACATAGTGTTCAAGATTTTGAAAAACCAACGTTTCAAAGAAGGTAAAATAAACTTTAAAATCTCTTCAAACTTCACACATACCAACATTTTTGCTAATACAAGATCTGTTGTGAAGATGATATATATCTGCGAACCCCTTCCCCACAAAGGGTCACAATAAGTAAGCGATTCTTTATAGCTTGGTATTTCTAAATAATTCTTTCAACCAGAAACCTGATATTTTTATGGAATCTATCGGAATTGGTTATTTCGCATTAAATTGGATATAATTGTTCGTTTTTCTTGCAATTTTACCCATACCAATATTTTGATCTGTATTAGATGAAGGGTGAAAATGGAATACTTCCGTCGAATATGTCTGGAACATCACGAACTTTTTTATTATTTTAGGTCCAATACGAAAAGGAATCTACCCCATAGAGAGTCAAACAATTGAATAATCATAACAGAAGTAAAAATATATTTAAATCATAGATCATTGAATGAGTGAACCTACTGATACTTCTTAACTTGTTTTTTAACTAAAATTGCTGTAAATCGGCAGTTTCCAGCAAAAAATATTCATTTCCAAATAAGGTGATTATTTTTTACATTTTGCCACCAGAAAGTACTTACGAAACGGGATTCTAACTCATTATTTTAACCGAGCATACCGTAAGAAGTTCGGAAGAATATCAAGAATTGCTGTAGACATTTAAAGATATTCTTCCATGTTTTTCCTTATATAGGACACGGTGTTTCAACGGATTCACCATTTGTGCAAAACTGATGAAAGTCGAGTTTAGAAGGCTTCTGGTCGTGAGATACATCAACATTTCCAAACTCTCCGATAAAAAGAAATATTCACTTATTGGGGTCTAAAACACAAAGTATAAAAAATACAATATGGCAGCCTACCTGGTATACAAACCTAAATAAACATCCCAAATTAACTTAAACTTCCTGATATTTTCACCTCGTACTGTTCCCCAACTAATCAGCCAACCGCAGTGGAGCACATGTTAAATTATGTTCATATAGCCAGTCAGCCAGCCAGCTGGTAACAGCTTATTTGGTCTAACAAATCAGGTTAAATGCCGAACTTTTATTTGTTTACCCAACATCATCCTTCAGCGAATGAATACAGGCAACAACAACAAAAACAGGACAAATTCGCAAAAATACTTGGATCAACAACTACGACGATGATGATGATGACTCTGGCGACGACGATGACGATGATGAAAGCTCTAAGAGAATGGAAATTTTTTGGGCAAGGCCATGAAAGGCATTGCAGGCATACATGAGTGTGAGTGTTGTTTGACGACTAAAGTTAATAGACCTCCGAAAAAAACAACAAGACGGAAGAAAACAAAGATATGATTTTCCTTTTAGTTGAATTTCTTGTTGTTGTTGCTGTTTTTTCTTTTGGCTGACGCCAATTTTATGAACTGATTTTACGATGCATTGGCGCCAAACAGAAATCATTTCAATTCAGTTGGCTTTCGTTTTTTCGCCGTAACATTTATCTGTTGTTGTTGCTGTTGTTTTTACAGTTGTAAATCCTTGTGTCTTTCCATGAGAATTTCCAAGTGTTTGGCTGTGTGAAATCTGTTTGTGTTTGAGACAAACATAAAGCCGAATGGCAAACAGCACTTAGAATTACATTGGCATCGGCATTTCCCTTCAATGCCACTGCTGTTTGTCCTTTGACTGCCTCTCTCCCTCTCTTGTATTTTTTACTCTCACAAAAGTTATTATCAAAATGAGTTTTTCAAAAAGAAAAACCAAAAATTTATATTTAACGGAAATCTTGATTTGTTTGTTGGTGCCAGTCGAAACATAAGGCGGAAATAAAAAGTACAACATCAGCAGTGTCAGCATCTTCGTCGCTATGCGGCATATCTCTAAACTGATGACCCCGGTGATGGACTGAGTTATTTGTTGTTGCTCTTTGAGATATATGCATCTGATTGTTGTGCTCTTGCCAGTTTAATATTTAAAATAAACAATCATGCTAAACAAAAAGCGTGTAATAACTTATGGTGGCTGTAGCGGAACAGAAGCTTGCATGGTTTTATGACTTAAATTAATATGTTTCATTATTTAACTTTCTCTGGAGATGAAAACAAAACTTTTTAAAGGGTAAACAAATTGTAAAAATTGAAATTTAAAAAAGTAAGAAAGGACTACAGGCTGGCATGCAAACAGGGAGGGACGGGATTTCTGAAGATCTGAAAGCCTTTGGAAAAAGAGAGCGAAGCCTTCAATATATTCCCAGCAAATATTCGAAAGTTTAATGAGTGATACTACCCATTATAAGGTAGATTGAAAATAATGGATTATGCCTTAAAAAATTAGAAGTTTACTGCTCGCCGATATAATAAAATAATAAATAAAAATAATTAAATAATCAATATTTTAGAATAAGTTCAGATTTGTTCGAATTGGTCACCTTTGGCACGAATTATGGCTTTCGAACGGCCAATAAAACTGTCACGCGCTGCCCGAATGTTGTTCTGCGGTATTTTGGCCCATTCCCAGCGAAGCGCTTGCTTGCGGTGATCGGTGAACGGATTGGTATCCGGAGATTATGGTGGTCATTGTGCGCTGGAAATGAAGCGAGGAACCTCATTTTGTAACCATTCTTGGGTGGCGCGTGCTGAGTGCGATGGTGCTGAGTTCTGTTGGAATGTCCAAAATGCCCAAGGCTTTAATACACCCTCCAGAATATTTTCGCGATAATACGAGCGACCATCAGTTGTTATGGCGGACCACAGTTTTTTCATCTCATCCTGTATATTCTGTATCAGCATAAAATTTTTGGTTTAGAGATGTCCGCCCGTATATCCGTCTGTGGAAATCACTTTAGCTTTCGAACGAAATTATATAGGTTGATAAAATTTTTCTCAAATGTATATTAAGTGTGCCGGACTTTTGGTATTGAAAATGAGTCAATGGGAACGTGGACCTACGTTTTGATATAGCCTCCATACCATTACCTCCCTATTTTTGGTATTTTGGTGAGTTAAGTGACATTATTCAACGGAATTGTTTCAAATTTGGTATTGGAGACTACAACCCATGATGGAAAATTGTCCGTGAAGGTCCACGACTTCAGTTAGCCCCCATATAACGGCACCTTCCGATATTCGGTATTTTGTTGATATAAGCGATTTTATTCACCAAAATAGTTTCAAATTTAGTATTTGAAGTTCATAATGGATATTACAACCTACGATAGAAAAATTGTCTGTGCAGGTTCATGTTTTCGTATTATACCCATATAACGGTACCTCCCGATATTCAGCATTTTGATGATTTTAGCGAATTTACTCACCGGAATTGTTTAAAATTTGGTATTTGAAGTTCGTAATGGGTACTAAAGCCAATTACAGAAAATTGTCTGTGCAGGTCTACGTCTTCGTATAGCCCCCATATAACGGTACCTTCCGATATTCGGCATTTTGATGATTGTAGCGACATTATTTACCGGAATTGTTTCAAATTTCGTATTGGATATTATTTAAAATTTCCTGTGCTGATCCACGTCTTCGTATTGCCTCCATATAACGGTACCTCCCGATATTCGGCATTTTAATGATTTTAGCGGTATAATTCACCGGAATTGTTTCAAAGTTAGTATTTGAAGTTCGTAATGGGTACTACAACCTATGACGGAAAATTGTCTACACAGGTCTATAACGGTAGCTCCCTTTATTCGAATTGTTTCGAATTTCGTATTTAAAGTTCGAAATCGTTAGTACAGCCTATGACTGAAAATTACTTGACCAGCACCACGTCTTCGTATAGCCTCAATATAAAAGTTTTTATATGAACGGTATTTTTCGACGGATTCTTTTTTTGAAATTTTTTAAGGCCCTTCCGAATAGTGGATGGTATAAAAAGTTCGCCCCGGCTGCTTTTTACTTGTAATCCCTCATCTTTTTGGATTTGGCACTCCTGGTGTCGGGTGAGCACAACGGACTATCCATTTTATCAATGAAGACGTCGCTCTGTTTTCCTTCTACCTCTATTACTTCCTGCCTCGAAAGTGTGGGCTTGTCGTTGTTTAGCGACGCATTGGTAATGTGATCTAGCTAGAACTATTTAGGTCGACTTTGGTCAACCCTTGACTAAAGGTCAAGTCTTGGACTACCGTGGTATCCATGTTCTAGTCCTCGTCATACAGAGCGCTTTCCCAGAAGTCTACTGGGATACTGCCCTGACTCAGCCTTAACGTTCCCATATCCATAATGATCTGGGGAATTGCTTGCTGCTGTATTTTAACGCTGTCACTAACAAGGTCAAGAGTCAGATCATTGTCTCCTCCTTATATTCCCGTCTGCTGTGTCCACCTAGTGGTAGAAGACGGCCATGAATCGTTCTCCGGATCCAATCTTAAGGTAATTTTTGTTAACGCAGAGGATAAACTTCGCTTTGGTAGCTTTGTCGACTGATGATGCCAAGGCCTCCACACCATCATAAGTCAAAATAGGATTGCTTGTTTTTTAGGATTTTTTGAAATGTAGTCCTTCATATGTCATTGTCTTCTGAAATTATTGAGGTCATGGCATAGCCTCCGTAATATGGTAAGGACTCGGCAACTGAACCTCATATTCATTGAGGCGCCCAGGAAACAGACTATAATTCTAAAAAGTTGCCAGAGGGTCAAAAAACCGTGATTATTTAATTAAAGCTACGTAAATTACTGAAATGATCAAATAGGCAAAATAATGTTATAGTACTAGCGATAAGAGCAAGGGATCCCATATTTTATCTTGAGAGTCACTCTATAGAGGGTTTTTTTAAATTCCTACTATTATTTTACGAAAAATTCTATATCGCACAAAAATTCGTTTTTTAATGTAGTACCTGTGGGGACAACAATGTATACAAGTGATTTGTGAGAGGTAGAATTTTCGGAAGCATTCTTTTAAATTCTTAAAATCGGTTGAAAGCAATATATAAGGTCTATGCCGTATTACTACAGAGGGTATATATCAATTGTCTCGCTGGCTGATGCGAGAACTCTGGAAGGGATTATACGATTCGGTATAAACTTGCCACATCCTAATACTTTGTTTCAAATTTACATTACCTTCCTAGATGGGTAATACAGACCCGCTCCTTATCCTTTTTTGACCCTATAAATGGTAAAATAAATCAAATAGAATTGAATAACTTACAGAGTTAGGGAGAGAAATATTTTTAGCAGGCCTGGTTTAAGTGGGAAAATGATCAATATCGGTCCACTCCATTTGCCATTTAAACCCTCACACAAAGGGTTAAAATTTCAAATAATCATAACTTTTATAAAATGTTAAATATGAGTTCTATTGTCTTTAAATTAAACACATTCCAATATTTATAAAAATTCTCGATCATATTTGCACCACCCCCAAAACAGTTTAAAATTTTGAATAACCATAACGCTCATAAAATGCAAAATAAACATCCGATTCCTGTCAAACTTGGCACATTCTAATATTTCTAACGCCATCCTTTCATCCTTGCGGAGCGATGAATTGCACTTTTTTCGACCCTCTTTCGTACTACGGATTGCAGTTAGACCTTCTTCGTGCGGAGAGATGAATTGCACTTTTCTTCTACCCTCTTTTGTACTACGGATTGCAGTCAGACCTTTTCTTAAGACGTCGAATCAGAAAGTTTATGAGGTGCCTGTTGGAAAAAGTTTGGGAACGTTCAGAGGCTTTGATACTCCTTCATCGTAAGCTAAAGTATCTGTCCACAGTCTACTCAAAGTCTGCTCTGCCCGGATTTTCTATGACGGCTTCCACTCATATTGCTCTTGTATTCCAAATTCGAGTTATTGTCACTGAAGACTGAAGATAAAATATTAAATATCCCGTGGGATTTCCAGCCATCAATACTTACTACGGGATTATCGGGAGAAAATCATGATTACTGGGAGTCCAGCAAACCAAACTAAAATTGGAACCTGTTCCAAGAGCTATTTAATAATCATATAAGAATTAAAGGATGATTCCAAATGCGATATCTAGTTTTTTCCAATTCCGGGAAATTCCTCAACATTTTCTTAACCCTTTAACGCCGGTACAAAAAAACCAAGCCATACAAAATTGTTTATTTCAAATCCCAACATTATTTGCGCCACATCAATCGTGGCTTGTTTTAATTTCCTTTTGCCACTTGTTTTATTGGTGTTGTGTTTTAATATTCGCTATTAAGAAATTCATTTAAACGCTCATTTGTTATTTAAGAGACCAGACGTATGCAATTGGTTTTTCTTCGCTTTTTCTCCCCGCTCGGCTCGCCGCTCAACTCGTCTCGTCTATTTTTTTCATAAAAATAACACTTGACTGTGTGAGTGTGCGATGTTGATTGCAGTAGCGGTAGTGGTGCGGTAGTGGCAATAGTCGTCGGTTTTGTCGTCGTTATTATTGTGCTGATATTTTATGGCTTTTTCTCGTCTTGTTGTGTGTGGCTCAAGATGGCTGCACTCATAAATCTATTATGCCGGGCATAAAAGTTCAAATCCATAGTGATTCCGCTTACGCTTACAAAGCTGTTGAATGCTGGGCCATTGTTGTGTGTTGTTGTTTTTGTATGGGAAATATAATAAATATTGTAAATGTGTGTGTGAGTATGAGTGCATAAAGAACATCTATATGAACTTCCGGTGGTATTGAATGTGTGTTTGTATATGTGTCGAATGAAAATTCATGTGTGTGTGCATGAATTTATATGTGATGCTATGGTAGTTGCAACTCATGGACTTACTGCAACAATTAATAGTTGTCACTTTGACTAAATGGCAACAATTAACATGGCAAGCAATAATAAATGACGCGGCATCAGATATGGATGAAATGAAATATTTAAAAGAAAACCATTAAATTTTTAAGGTTTTTGTAAAATGCATCATCGCTAGTTTTCATGACATGGAGGACCAGGGAGTCCTTTATAGACGAGCTGGAGAGCTCGCCAGGTTGATCTTAAAAAACAATCTGAGTACCAATAAAGCACTTCTTTATAGACGAATTAGAGGGCCGATCAGTTTCCCCCCAAGCAAGTATTCCCCACTTCATAGACGAGCTGGAGGGACCAGGGAGTCAGTCTTCTTTATAGACGACCTGGAGAATCCAAAAAGCCTTCTTCATGGACGAGCTAGATGGGAGCTTATATGGGATCTAGAATACCAAGGAGTCCCTTCTTCGTATGTGAGCTGGATGGCCATAAAGTCCCTGCTCCATAGACGAGCTGGAAGGGCCAGGGAGTCAGTCTTTTTTTATAAAGGAAATGGAGAGGACTGAGAGTCTCCTAAACGAGCAAGAGGATCAAATAAATCTTTTTAAGGATGTGCTGAAGCACCAGAAAACTAGTGTTCTCCATAGAAGTGTGGGGGAGGGTTCACGAAGCCTCTTCTTCATAGATGAATCGGATGGCCAGGGAGTCCCTTCTTCATAGACGAATTGGATGGGCCAAAGAGTTCCTTTTTTTAAAGAAATTCTGGGTGGCTGGGAAGTCACTTTTTCAGATAGAATCTGAAGTCAAGAAGTCCCTCTTTCATAAGAAATCTGAATGGCAAGAAAGTCAATCTTATACAAAAACGAGCTGGAGAGCCAGGGTGTCGCCTCTTCAAGAAGGCGCTGGAATTTATGGAAGTCATTTCTTCATACACGACCTGGACTGCAGGTCACCTCTTAATAGACGATCTCGCTGGCTGGGAAGTTTTTTTAAGAGATATAGGGCCATGGAGTCTCTTCATGGACTTATAGAATGGGCAGGGAGTTCCGTCTTCATAAACAATCTGGAACGGAACGGAAGTACCTCTTTCTTCATAGGCGAGCTGGAACATACCCGTACGAAGAACTCGAACTTCTATCCAAAGTAGTCGAACTTCGTGTACTATACGAAGAACTCGAACTTCGGCTTCTATCCAAAGTAGTCGAAATTCGTCTACTATCCAAAGAAGTCGAACTTCGTCTTCTAACCAAAGGAACCAAATTTCCTCTTCTATCCGAGGAAGGCGTGCTCGCATTCTATATGAAGAAGTCGAATACGTCTTCCATACGAAAAAGTCGAACTTCGTCTTCTATTCGAAGAGATCGAACTTCGCCTTCTATCCGGAAAAGTCGAACTTCGTGTTCTATCCGAGGAAGTCGAAATACGTCTTTTATCCGAAGAAGTCGAAATTTGTATTCTTTCCGAAGAAGTCGTACTAGTCTTCTATTCGAAGAAGTCGAACTCGTCTTCCATGCGAAGAAGTCGAACTCGTCTTCCATGCGAAGAAGTCGAACTCGTCTTCCATGCGAAGAAGTCGAAATCGTCTTCCATGCGAAGAAGTCGAAATCGTCTTCTACACGAAGAAGAAAAAGAGAAGACCATCGGCTGCTCTTCTATACGAGAAGACCACCGGCTGCTCTTCTATACGAGAAGACCACCGGCTGCTCTTCTATACGAGAAGACCACCGGCTGCTCTTCTATACGAGAAGACCACCGGCTGCTCTTCTATACGAGAAGACCACCGGCTGCTCTTCTATACGAGAAGACCACCGGCTGCTTTTCTATACGAGAAGACCACCGGCTGCTCTTCTATACGAGAAGACCACCGGCTGCTCTTCTATATAGGAGAAGACCATTAGCTGCTCTTCTATAGGAGAAGACCATTAGCTGCTCTTCTATAGGAGAAGACCATTAGCTGCTCTTCTATAGGAGAAGACCATTAGCTGCTCTTCTATAGGAGAAGACCATTAGCTGCTCTTCTATACGAGAAGACCATTAGCTGCTCTTCTATAGGAGAAGACCATTAGCTGCTCTTCTATAGGAGAAGACCATTAGCTGCTCTTCTATAGAAGAAGACCATTAGCTGCTCTTCTATAGGAGAAGACCATTAGCTGCTCTTCTATAGGAGAAGACCATTAGCTGCTCTTCTATAGGAGAAGACCATCACCTGCTCTTCTATAGGAGAAGTCCATCTCTACTCTTCTATGAGAATACCATCAGCTGCTCTTCTATGGGAGAAGACCATCAGCTGCTCTTCTATGGGAGAAGACCATCAGCTGCTCTTCTATATAGGAGAAGACCATCAGCTGCTCTTCTATACAAGAGAAGACCATCAGCTGCTCTTCTATACAGGAGAAGACCATCAGCTGCTCTTCTATACAGGAGAAGACCATCAGCTGCTCTTCTATACAGGAGAAGACCATCAGCTGCTCTTCTATACAGGAGAAGACCATCAGCTGCTCTTCTATACAGGAGAGACCATCAGCTGCTCTTCTATACAGGAGAAGACCATCAGCTGCTCTTCTATACAGGAGAAGACCATCAGCTGCTCTTCTATACAGGAGAAGACCATCAGCTGCTCTTCTATACAGGAGAAGACCATCAGCTGCACTTCTATACAGGAGAAGACCATCAGCTGCTCTTCTATACAGGAGAAGACCATCAGCTGCTCTTCTATATAGGAGAAGACCATCTGCTCTGCTACGAGAAAACCATCTGCTCTTCTAATGGAAGACCAATTGCTCTTCTATGAAAAGACCAATTTCTCTTCTATGAGAAGATCAATTGCTCTTCTATGAGAAGACCTACTGCTCTGCTATAAGAAGACTATCTGCTCTGCTATGAGAAAACAATTTGCTCTTCTAATGGAAGACCAATTGCTCTTCTGTGAGAAAACCATCTGCTTCTCTAATTGAAGACCAATTGCTCTTCTGTGAGAAGACCAACTGCTCTTCTATGACCAATTGCTAGTTTGTGACCAATTGCTCGTCTCTGAGATGATCAACTGTTCTTCTATGAGAAGACCATCTGCTCCTCTATGAGAATACTATCTGCTCTTCTATGAGAAGAGCAACTGCTCTTCTGTGACCAATTGCTAGTTTGTGACCAATTGCTCGTCTGTGAGAAGACCGAATGTTCTTCTCTGAGAAAACCAAATGGTATTCCATTGAACACCCTGTTTTACCCCAATTTTTAACCTTTCTTCGGAAGTATTTTTATGAACAATTTGTTGTAGTTTTTTATTTATTTTTTTTTATTGTCATTTCCCTTTAAAAATGCCATTCATGTCACTCCATTGATTTGTAACACGTTTCATTACTACCTCTCAATAATAAATTTACAGATGGTTTTCCATTATCTGATGTCACACATTGGCGCTGAACATAAATTTGCAGTTAAATAATCATGACTGTCATTTCGAAATTATATTTACTTGCAAATGTACTACTTTACTTCGTCTTCGTTTCCATCCCATCTTCTCCTGTCCATTTTCTGTTTTGGGCCACAAGTTGTATAATTACTGCGGTTTTTACCATTTATATACAGTTTTCGGTTTCTCTCCGGGGACCAACAGGCATTTTATATGTCATTTCTTTCTTCATTGTCATCATCAGCATCTTCGTCATTGTCAACAGCGTCGTCGTTGTCGTCGTCATCATCACGTCATCGTTTTTCCACAACCATCTCTCGAGTGTGTCGCAAACAACCAACCATCCAACTACTCTCACTTTTGCCCATCATTGTCGTCATATTTTTGTGTACATATTTGCAACGCAGAGCAGCAAAGCAAAAAAACACCAACAACAACAGCGCCTTTTTATTAATTTAAAAATAAAATCTTTTAATGAAAAAACTTTGTGCACATCACCATCCCAGCCATTTCCATCAGCATCGCCATCACCATCATCGTTATGTTAACACAAAAATACACGAAGAGCAAACATAAAAAACACATAAAAACATCAGTTCCAAAATGAAAGAAAGATGACAACTTGTACTCCACAAGTCGCACTAGAGGTGAGGTAGTGGCGCAGTCAGTCAAAAGTTGGTAGTTGCTAGCCAGGCCCAAGCACAGGCGTATGTACGTATGCATCTCGACGTAGTCGTCTTGTAATGTGTCATGTAATCTTAACACTTTTAACATCATTATGCGTCTGTTTGTTGGTTTTGTTTGCCGGTATATCTGTGCGTTTGTATGTATTTTTGTCTATGTTGTTGTTTGTTTATTTGTTGTATTTCATTTTAGCAAAAAATCTCCTTGTTGTCTTTTATTGCTGCTGCATGGCAAAATTGGTGATAAGTGGACTATTAAGGTAACCCTACGTTCATACGAAATTAAGTGGACTTTAGTATGGGTACATGGGTGTCAGAACTACTATGGGGAGGACGACATGTGAGTGGTCTTACAACTTGAGAAGAAAATCCTCTGCAGATTCAAGATCTAGAAAAATGGCAATTTGCAGGCCTTCTACACGTTTGAGATTTAAAAACGGTTTATACTAACTGTAGAAAACCTTCGCATAGTTATTTGTCCATGGAGTCCTCTGTCCTTAAAATATGTATAGAAGGTACATTGTACGTGGGAGACCTCTAGAAAGATCTCTTCATGGCAAAAAAAAATTATTTGTCCATAGAATAAATGGAGAACATCTGCTAGTCATATGGGACTTTCTAATTTCTTCAATAAAAGAGCTTTAAAATTTCGAATAAATATAAAAAAAAAATTTAAATATTTTCTATTGAGAGAAAGGCTTTAAAAGTCATTTTGGCATTTAATGCAAATTTGTGAAAGCTTTTTAGTTAGTAGAAGAACAGCTAAAAGATTTTCATATTTCAAAATTGTATATTTAACATACTAATCGAAAAAGCAAGAGTTCACCCAAGAAGGCATGTTAAGTGATCTTTCGAAAAAAAAAAAAAAAACGCAAAAGTAGTTTTTTTCAGAGAATACCTTTTAAAGGTCTTGAATCATATACGACGTTTAAAAGTTATTCTATGAATGGAAGAGCTTTTAAAACTTTAACTATTTTTCTTTTTATCAGTAGAACACCTTGAACTAAAGAACTTTAAAAATTTTTCCATCAATATAAAAGCTTTAAATGGTACTCTATGGGTAGACTAATTAGAAAAGATGGAAGAGCTTTAATCTGCCCATTATCAAACAATTTTAAAAGAAGAGCCTTAAATGTTTCCCGATTAATATAAGAGCTTCTCTCAATAGGAGAACTTCGAAATGTCTTGCATCAATAAAAGATCTTTCAAGTGTATTCAATCATCTATAGAAGTGCTTTAAAATGTCTTCTATCATTAGACTAACTTCAAATTGCCACTTCAACAGATGAGCTTTAAAAGGTCTCACAAAAAAGAGGAGCTTTTGACGATTGTCTATCAATAGAAGAGGCTTAAAATGAAATACACCAATATAAACTCTTTGAAAAGCTTTTTATCAATAGAAGAAACTCAAATGTAATTCTATAAAAAAGAGCTCTAAACTTTGATAAGTGAAAGAGCTTTCAAAGGTTGTCTATTAAGACAAAGCTCATAGACACCAAAATGTAAAGACTAGAAAAAATGTATTTTGAAACCCATGAAGAAATGTCAAAAGTCGGGTGGAGCCGACACAATAGACCTGAAATCGAACAAATCTAACGACAATATGTTGATTCCATGGTGTCCTATCTTTATACTTCTATGACTTTGGAAAGAGCTTTCAAAGGTCTTGAATTAATAGAAAACGTTTTGTAGACCCTCAATCGATAGTAGAGCTTATAAAAGTTCTCATATCAATGGAAGAGAATTCAAAGGTGTTATATATTAACGAGCTTTTTAACTTTTCTATCGATATTAAAGCTTTAAAGAATATTTTATTAAGAGAAGAGCTTTTAAAGGTCATGTAGCAGTGGAAAAGCTTTTAAGACCTACGATCAGTAGTAGAGCTTTAGAGTCATCTGATTAATAGTAGAGCTTTAAAAGGATCGACATAAGAGTATGAAACAAAATATCTTAATAGATGGCCTTAAAGTACTTTCAAGGAGAGTTTGAATAGGATTCAAGGTCATCTCTTGATATATATTGTTTAAGACTCTTATACTGAATATTTTAGAGAACTCTAATATTGATAGAAGATTTTTAAAGCTCATCTTTTACTAGATGAACTTTAAAAGATCCCCTGATAATAAAATACTTTCTTTAAGCTCTTCTATTGATGTAAAAACTTTTTAAAGCTATTCTATATTTTTTCTATATGGATCGAAGAACTTTAAAGCTCTACTTATAATAAAGGATCTTATATTGCTAAATGAACTTTAAAAGTTCTCCTTTTAATATAATATTTTTATTTATATGAGTGAAAATGGTTTACTAGAATTTTTAGGCTAATCTTCCAAGGGCGGCATTCTGTCAACTCGTAATATTATCCCACTATGAACGCTAACGTTATAAAAAAAGTTAACACGGTTCCTTATATTTATACCCTACAACACATAGTGGTAAGGGTATTATGTATATGTGTATTTGTTTGTAACATGGAAAAGGAAGCGAGATAGACCCATAGTTACTTTTGAGAATCTTCATAGAACCACTTTCTGAGTCGATGCATGTCAGTCAGTCCGTCCATGTATACTTGTGACCAAAATGCAGGTCGCATTTATTATCCAATTGAGATGAAATTTTCCAAACAACATTTGCTTGGTCCAAGGACGAACCCTTTTGAAATTGGTGATAATCGGATCAGATTTAGATATAGCTCCCATATATTTTGAACCGATTTCAGGTTAATTGTGCACCAAATGGCCAATATCAGTCCAAAAGTCCTAAATTTCGGCACATCCAACCGAATTCAGTCAATTTGGAGAAAATTGCTTCAGATATAGCTGTAGCTCTCATAAATAGCTTGCATCCGATTTGGCGTTTAAGTCCCTAACGTGCGTAATATGCACTCCACAACAATGATATTTGATACCAGCTCGAAAATACCTCTGCCAAATTTTTATCGATATCGGTTCAGATTTTTATATATCTTCGATATATATTTTATCCGATTTTACGGATATTGCTCCCCATATATGAAATATAAGCTCAACTTGAATAATTTTCAACAAAATTTTACCATTTGGCGAAACTCGGACCGGTATATCTATTCCTGCAATATTTTTTTTCTTTTGATATATTCCTTATCGAAGTCATATCATCCTCTATAGCGATGTTATTTGGTTTATAGTTGGTATGATCCACTGAATTCCCAACATAAACCTTTTTCTTACGGGAGCCTTACGCATACGCATAGTGGTGTAGGGTATCATATAGTCGACCCGCCCGACTTTTAACCTTTCCTTACTATTTATATCTTCTCGTACCACAAATAGTGGTAGCTGACGCTGATGAGGTTTATTTGTAACCTTGAATTTTAAAAGATTCGGTGTTTACAGACTTCAATTACGGGAGAGCGCTAAGAACGCGATTGTTAGATTCGTTTACAATTATTACCTTGAAGATGAATCTTGTTTATTTAAAAGGTTAAACATTTTTATTCCATACGACAAAAGTTATACCCTACACTCAGAGATTAAAAAATTCCACAAGGTTGGAAGTTATGGACCTAAAAATCATTATATTTTCAAAAATCACACCAAGGATCTTATTGTAATTTTATATATTTTTAGGCTTGGGTAGTTTATATATTCCGTTTTGCACTCTATCATATGTACTTTCATGATAATGTTACAAAACTTACGCTCGGTCATAATGCCCGAAACCAGCAACGTAGAGTGTAGCAAACAAATCGTAAACCCCCCTCTAACGTAAAGTCAAAAGAATTTGTGTAACATTAAAAAGGCATAATTCTTCTTCTTTTTCTACTACTACTTCTGTATTTCAGCAGCTCCATTAACATGAGATAACGTAATAAAAAAAGAAAAGCAAACACTGTTGCCACTATTTATAATAGAATAAATATCTCAAAGGAGGCATCAGTCAGGAAGTGAAGGATTACATCTTCAAAGTATGAATACAAACAAATTTACAAATGTAAAATTTACATTTACGCTCTCGTGTAACTTGGATATAAAACAAATGGGAAAATGAAATACTATTCATAAAGACTCTGTGTGGATGTGATGTTATGCTGAGTTTTTCACACACGCACACCACCACACATGTATGTGTATTTCTCCATATCCTTTTTATTTTTTAAAATGCCAAAGTGATAATATGTATGTTTAAAAAACAAAAAAGAACAAAAAAAAAAAAAAAAAACACACAACAACAACTACTAGAATGCAGTAAAATGAACAATAACAACAGCAACAACAACAATAATTGCAAAGCAACATCAGCAGATATGCAAGTCAAATAAAAAGCTCCTAACAAAAGAAATCAACTCATTTTGACGTCATGCAAAGGAGTCTGTGTGCCATGCATACATGTCTCTGTGTGTAGATGTGAATGTGTGTGAGTTCATGTGTTTGTGTTCATGTTGCTCCTTTTTATTATTTATTTCATTTTTTTTTTTTTTTTTTTGCTACAAAAGACAAATATTTGTGTAGATATTTCATGTGGATAAGCAAATATGGAATGCCTATTGCCTTTTTTTCCGGACAGAAAAATGTTAACTTAAATTCCTATTCTGTCATTCAAACTTTCTACTCTACTCCGGGTACCACCACTTCTTCTTCGGTTCGTTTGGGTCCACATTGCCTGTTTTATGTGTCTCTCTCTCTGTCTGTCTGTCTCTATATATCTGTCTATATGGTTAAGCGCTAAAAATGTGAATTTGAATGACTATGCAAATGTGAGGTTATTCACTTATACATATTTATATATGGAGATGCAAACGTTTGAATGTCCGCGAATGTCTGTATGTAATTTGAAGGATGTATATTAGAGTTCTCGAAATAGTTTTAATGGAGGATTTCAATTATTTTGGCTGGAGAAGTATTGCATTTTTTCGCGAGAGGAGGATGAGGAAAATTTATTGAGTTCTGAACTCAAATTTAGGCCACAATCACTTGGATTTTATTTTTATTAGGGCTTTATAAATGGTTGAAGAATCTTGAAATTATGGAAAAGGGTACTCTTGGTCCGAAGGGTACAGATAATGCTGGGTTATTGGAAATTCCTACTCGAACGGTATGAAAAGAACTAAATATTGTACCCTTTGTATTTGGGAAAGAAGCGGAGCTATAACTCTTACACTTGGAATGAAGGATTCTGATGGAGTGTATGATAGATGTACAAAAAAGTCTTTGGAAATTCGCACTCTGAGTGTACAAAAAGTTCTTAAATGTGCTACATGTAGCACCGTTTCGTATCATGTGAACGGTTGAAGATAAAAACTTGAAATTTGGAATGGGAATCAAATTTGTTGTTGGCGGAGTGTAGGATTGTAATATGGAGGAAGTTTTCGAAATTTTTACTTATGTGCACGAAAAGTACTAAATGCTATTAAAATAAAATTTCGGCATAATTAATAGGGTTGGAACCCTGAAATTTGAAAATAAAATTCCTATTGCATTCTAGAACTGAGGAATGTAGGTAGTTTTGAAAATTGGTACTTGTGTGGTACTAAACTTGGTACAATTTAAATTTTGGGAAAACAAATTATATTAGAGTTCTGAAATTTAAAATTAAGATTACTATGGAATTCGAGGACTGAGGAATACAGGTAGTTTTGAAAATTTGTACTTGTGTGTACTAAATGGTACTAAATTTCCTACAATTTAAATTTCGGGAGAACAAGTAGAGCTGAAATTCTGAAATTTAGAAATAAGATTTCTATTGGACTGTAGGCAGGAATGAAAATTCGTACCTTTGCATATCAAATTTGGTAAAAAATAAATTTTTGGTTGAACAAAAAGAGTTGGAATTCTGAAATATAGAAATAAGATTACTATTGCATTATAGGACTGAGGAATGTAGGTAGTTTTGGAAATTTGTACTTGTGTGAACTAAATGGTACTTAATTTGGTACAATTTCGATTTAGATGAACGGGGAGAGCTGAAATTCCAAAATTTGGAAATAAGAATACTATTGCATTGTAGGACTGAGGAATGTAGGTAGTTTTGGAAATTTGTACTTATGTGTACTAAACGGTATTATATTTGGTACAATTTAAATTTTGGGTTAACTGAAAGAATTGGAATCCTGAAATTTGAAAATAAGGGTTCCATTGGGCTATATGGTATATAGGTAGTTATTTAAATTTGTACTTAAGTGCACCAAGTGTACTAAAAATTTGAAATAAGATTACTGTCTGAGTGTATAATTGAGATAATTAGGTAGTTTTGGAAATTTGTACTTATATGTACTAAAATGTACTAAATAAAGTACAATTTGTATTTGGACGAAGAAATAGGAGTGAAATCCTAAAATTTGAAATTACGATTTCTGTGGGATTGGGGTATGTAGGAAGCTTTGAAAATTCTTACTTATGTGCACTACATGGTACTAAAAGTGGTACAAATTGAAATTGTGATGAACCGATGAAGTTTGCATTCTGAAATTTGGAATGAGATTCATTGATGGAGTACAGAATAGATTCACCAAAGGGTTATTGGCAATGCAAACTTATTTTTTTTAAGAGAATTAAGGCTTGAAAGTAAGTTTGATATGTGAAGGTGGTTTTGGAAATGTGTACTAAGTGTGTGAACTGTACTATATGGTACTAAATTGGGAACAGTTTGGTTTAGTGTGAACGGAAGAAGCTGGAATTTTGAAATTTTATATTGGGGGTCTCTGTTGGTGGCAGGTTTGTGATAAACAGGGGGCTTTGGAAATGTGTACTACAAGTCTACGAAAAGGACTAAATAGTGCTATATTCGGCGCAATTTGTTATTGGGTGAACAGATAGGGCTTGAAATCTGGGATGGGATGAAAGTATTCATGGAAAAGTACTAAATGGCAAAAAATTTAATATTTGGTCAATGAACAGAGCTGGAATCCCGAAATTTGTTATTGGGGTCTCTCTTGCTATCTGGGATTGAAATATAGTGGTTGTTGGGGAAATTTGTACTATAATTGTACGAAAAGCACTAAATTTGGGAGAAGGAATCGAGCTGAAATCTTGAAACTTAATACTGAGACAACAGAGACTGTTGGTGTTTTTTTTTCGAAAAACTAACTGGTATTAATTTTGGATCAATATTGGCGGCTAAGATGGAGGGATGTACATTGTTTTGAATATGCGCAATAAATGGTACTATTTTTGATATTGGGTTAAGGAATAGGGCTGGAATCCTCAAATTTGATATTGAGGTCTCTGTTGGTATCTGGGACTAAGATATAGGGATGTTAAAGAAATGCGTACTATAATTGTACGAAAAGTACTAAATAGTACCAAATTTGCTATTGATTGAAGGAATAGGGTTGGAATCCTCAAAGTTGATATTGAAGTCTCTTTTGGTATCTGAAATTGAGATATGGAACGGTTTTGCAAATAATGAGTACTAAAGTTATACGAAAAGTTCTAAATGTTTCTAAATTTGCCTTTGAGTGAATGTATAGAGTTGGAATCCCGAAATTTGATGTTAAGGTTTCTGTTGGTATCTGGTGGTGGTTTTGCAATTCCGTCTTAAAATTTTTCGAAAAGTGCTAAACGGTACTAATTTTGGATCACAGTTGGTGTCTAGGATGTAGAGATGTAGATTATTTTGGATATGCGTACTAAATACTACTTAATTTCGTATTTTGTGAAGGGATTAAGCTGAAATTATGAAATTTGATATTGAGGTCACTGGAAAAGTGTTGAAAGTGTTTTAGACAGAAGAATTGGGTTTAAGTCAATTGTGAAATGATTCTACTAATATCCTGCTCCGTAAACTCTAAATTACAAACTTTAAATGCCAAATTTGAAACAATTTCGGTGGATAGTGTCGCTAAAATCATCAAAATACCAAATATCGGGAGGTACCGTTATATGGGGGCTATACGAAGACGTGGACCTGCACAGACAATTGCCTGTCTTAGGCTATGGTATCCATTACGAACTTTAAATACCAAATTTGAAATAAATCCGGTGAATAATGTCGTTAAGATCACTAAAATACCGAATATCGGGTGGTCCCGTTAAATGGGGGCTATATCAAAACGTGGACCTACATGGCCCATTTTCAATACCAAAAGTCCAGCAGGCATAGAATTTTATGCTGATCAAGAATATATATACTTTGTAGGGTCTAACAGGTATATTTCGAGGTGCTACAAACGAAATGACAAACTTAATATACCCTCCATACTATGGTGGAGGGTATAAAAAGGTCTAACACGAACTGTTGGAACGAATCCAAAATTTTATGGTGGACTTTTCATTAGCGAAGATGTTAGTGCTTGCTAGTAAACTTATAAAATGTTCTGTCTTCTATGGGAATCTCTCATATCTCCTTTCAGATGATGGCCTCAAACGGAACTTGTAGTTGTTTTCTATCAAAAGAAGGCCATTGAATTTTTTTTAATATAGGAACTCCAGGAATTTTTTACAAAAATTAGAAGCCGTTAGGTTGTTAGTCTATCAAGAGGTATTCAAAGTTTTCCAGAGGCCTTCTTATTAGCATTTTCCCACATTTTTGCCACCTTGTTGCTACAAATTATTTCCTTATTTTTGTACATATATACTCAAAAGATTGTGTCAATTTTATTTACATTTTAGTTACACCCACAAACACATGCATGGTTAAATATCAATTACCAAAAACCATTTGCCATATTTGAATTTTTAAACATTCACACACACACACCCACAATATTACCCCCTGTAATTAACATCGACATCAAAGTGCCTCAATGGCAAAAACCTCAAATCATTGGTGATTGCTACAAATTTACAGTTACAGCAAACAACAATAATAATCAACCAATAACACCAACCCAAATTGCCTCAAGATCACTTTCGAAAATTACTCTGGAAAAATTATAAATTTTCCTATAATCATCTATGCAGAGCGAGATAGCGAGCGAACGAGATCTGAATAATGTTGTTATGCGGAAAATCTTAATTATTTATTTTAAAGCTGCATGCAATGCAGTTAAATCGTTCACCAAAAATGCAAACATACATACGTACGTACGAACATTATTATCTACATCGCTAGCATTGGGCCGTTGTTGAATCAGATGCCACTGCTGCCGTGGCTGCTGCTGCTGATTATCGAGGCAAATGAACATTGCTTTGGCGTTTAGTAAAACTTTTCCATCATCAGAGACCGCAATTTTCATTTAACACCAACTCTAATGCTCTCTGGAGGGAATAGCGCCACTGACAGTCAGAGGGGGCCATGCACAGCACCAGGCAAATGCTACACATTCACTGGGCCGACTGCCTTCTAGGCGTGCAACATCGAGGCTTGCACATCCCCACACCATTACAACAGCAACACAGCATTTGTGTTGCATCTACATTTACGACGAACTCAAACAAAAATGTCTGCGGAGTATTTGCACCAGAGAAAAAAATTGCAAGAACGAACTGATTGCAGAGTATGAAGTGGTGACGGAAAAGCGGGTTATAAAATAAGGTCGGATCAACGTGAATGACAAAAAGGAATTGGATTTAGGGGAAAATGGGAAAATTGCTATTTTATTGATAAAAACAATATTAATTTTTATTTTTGATTATTTTGCAGATATTCATTAAATGTTTTTTTTTAAATATTGCCAATTTTATAACCCTTTGAACACATTTCTAACACGTATCAAATCGTTCGCGTAACTCATGCAAATAATTTGTAGATTTAAAAAAATACAAATTATATTTCGAAATTGTTTTTCGTTAAAATTTCGAAAGTGATTTTTCCCTACGGTACTTTGCTGTAACAAGACTAGGAATATTTTTTTTAAACAGCCAAGGCTTATGCCCTGGTTTGCTAAAGCGTTGCCCAAAGTTTTAATGTTGAGTTAATCTATTTTTATTAGAAACAACTAAGTTGATTAGGTTTATTTCATTAGTTAATAATCTTTTGTACTTATTTTATATCTTATCTTAGAGGGTGAGATAAAAAAACTGCAACAAAGTCAAACGCCATAATTTTTACATTTTTATACCCTTCACCATAGTATGGAGGGCATATTAAGTTTGTCATTCCGTTTGTAACACCTCGAAATTTACCTTTTAGACCCCACAAAGTATATATATTCTTAATCAGCATAAAATTCTATGTCAATTTCCGTACGAAAAAAAAATCACTCTAGCTTCCCAACGAAATAAAGTAGTTTGTTAAAATTTTACTCAAATGTTTATTATGTCTGCAGGACTTTTGGTATTGAAAATGGGCCATGTAGGTCTACGTCTTCGCATAGTCCCCCATATAACGTTACTTCCCTGTATTTGGTATTTTGATGATTTTAGCGACATTGTTTAGCGAAATCGTTTCAAATTTGGTACTTGAAGTTAGTAATAGACACTACAGCATAGAACGGAAAATGGGTCATGTAGGTTCACATCTTCGTATAGCCCCCATATAAGGTTACCCCCCGGTATTCAATGATTTTAGCGACATCATTTACCAGAATTATTTCAAATTTTGTTTTTGAAGTTCGTAATGGATACTACAGCCTATGCCAGAAAATTGTCTGTGCAGGTCCACGATTTATAACCCCCATCGTACCTCCCTATATTCAGTGTTTTGATGATTTTAGCTACATTATGAATATATTTTTTTCAAGCTTGCGACAAAAGTTGCTTATGCAGGTCCACGTCATCGTATAGACCCAAATATACGGGTACATTCGGTATTTTTAAGATTTTAACAGAATTTTTAAGGGATTTTATTTTTTTGAAAATTTCCAAATTTGTTCCATATGGTGGAGGGTATTCATAGTTGGACTCGGCCGAACTTATTGCTTTTTTACTTGTTTTTCTTTTTTTAAATTTTATTGAATGAAAGCAAAAAATGTCGGAAATAGCATCAAATTTTAGAAAAAGTTTAGATTTGTTCGCATTAGTAACCTTTGGCGCGAATTATGGCCTTCAAACGCCCAATGAAACAGTCACACGCTGCCCGAATGTTGCTCTGTGGTATTTTAGCCCATGCCCGGTGAAGCGCTTGCTTGATGTGATCGACACTTTGGTATTTTTCATGTGCCAACCTTGCTTTTTAAAATACTCCAGACACAAAAGGCCAACGGATTGGTATCCGGAGATTTTGGTGGCCATTGTACGCTGGAAATGAAGCGAGGAAACTAATTCCAAGGTCTGCGGCCAAAATGTTTGCGTGCCCAAGGCTTTAATACACCCTCCAGAATATTTTCGCGATAATATTCGGCATTTATTCTGATGCCACGGTCGATTAATACAAGCGAAGAGTAAGCATCGGCTGTTATGGCGGCCCATACCATCACCATGGCCGGCGCTTGAGTTCTGGTGGCCAACCGATGGTGTACATTTTCAGCTTACCTCTTTGGCAAGTAAACACGATCATTTTGTTTGTTTACAAACTGCTGGACAACGAATGTTTTCTCATCGGAGAAAACCAAATTCGGTAGTTCACCACTTTCGGCCAAGCGAAGTAACTCTTTTGCTCTTTTGAGTATATTTTCTTTTTGTTGCGGTGTAAGTTCGTGCACTTTTTGGAATTTCAATGACTTTACCCCGAGGTCATTTTTCAATATTTGACGAATGGAATATTGCTATATGTTCAGCTCATAAGCCATTTTGCGGCCATTGAGACTGGGGTTTCGATCAAGAAGCTTCTTTACTTTTCGAACAATTTCTGCTGATGTTGCTGTTTTACTCCGTCCACTTATCCGTCCAGTATCACGGTAACGAGCGCTGGTACGAGTCACAAAAGATTTATTCACATGTAAATGCTGGAGTGCTCTAACGATAGCCACTTGTTTCCCGACAAATATAAAGAAATCACACTATCACGCTTGAATTCCATCACGAATAACTTTTTTTTCTGGAAAATTCTCACCAAAATCCTTTTGTACGCTTGTAAACAATATAGTAAGCTGTCACTGGAATAATTTAAACAGCTGCCAGACAAGTGGCTTAGAAATAACAGCAGTCTGAAGTTTGTTGCAGTTTTTTCATTTGATCCTGTATATGGGTGCTATATCCAAATCTGAACCGATCTTGATAAAATTTGGCAAAGGTATTTTGAAGCTCTATAAGATATCTGGTACCAAATAGCATTGTTGTAGAATTGGATATTACGAATTTGAGGGACTCAAACACCATATCGGATGTACTTGCTTCTAGATTGAATTCGGATGGATGTGACAAAATACAGGTCATTTGGACTTATATTGACCAATTTGTGCACACTTAAGCCGAAATCGGTTGAAGTTATATGTGGGAGCAGTATCTAAATCAGGGCTGTATCTGATATCTGATACCATACATCATTCTTGTGGGCTGCATCTTACACTAACAGCTATATCTGAACCGATTTTCTTGCACTTCGGTGTACTTGCTTCTGCACTGAATTTGGTCGGATGTACCGAAATTCAGGATTTTTGGACTGATATTGTTCATTTCGTGCACTATTAACCCGAAATCGGTTGAAGTTATATGTGGGTGCTATACCCAAATCTGTACCGATCTTTATAAAATTTTGCAGATTTATTTCTGGGTTGTATCTGACATCTGGTACTAAATATCATTGTTGTGACGTACTTATTATGCATGTGAGGGACTTAAACATTAAATCGGATGTAACATACATATGGGAGCTACAGCTATATCTGAACCGATTTAAATTTGATGTACATGCTTCTAGCCTGAATTCGGTTGGATGTGCCAAAATGTAGGTCATTTGAACTTATGTTGGCCATTTGCTGAACTACTAACCCGAAATAGGTTGAAGATATATATGGGATCTATATCCAAATCTGAAGTGATCTTGATAAAATTTGGTAGAGGTATTTCTGAGCTGTATCTGATATCAGGTATCCAATATCATTATTGTGAAGTACTTATTATGCATGTGAGGGACTTAAACACCAAATCGTATGATACACATGTATGGGAACTATAGCTATATCTGAACCGTTTTTCACTAAATTTGATGTACTCGCTTCTAGACTGAATTCGGTTGGATGTGTCAAAATTCAGGTCATTTGAACTTATTTGAACTTATTTTGTGCACACTTAACCCGAAAGCGGTTGAAGATATATATGGGAGCTATATCTAAATCGGAACTGATCTTGATACAGTTTGGCAGAGGTATTTCTGGGCTGTATCCAATATCTGATACCAAACATCGATCTTGTGTGGCGCATCTTACGAATGTGGGGAAATTAAACACCAAATCGAATGAAACCTGTATATGGGAGTTATAGCTATATCTGAACCGATTTTCTCCGAATTCGATGTACTAGCTTCTAGACTAAATGCGTTCAGAAGTGCCAAAATTCAAGTCATTTGGACTGATTTGTCATTTGGTGCACTATTAACCCGAAATCGGTTGAAGATATATATCTTCAAATCTGAACCGATCTTGATAAAATTTGGCAGAGGTATTTCTGGGTTGTATCTGATATCTGGTGCCAAATAACTTTGTTGTGAAGTACTTATGAGGCATGTGAGGGACTTAAACACCAAATATGGGAGTTATACTTGCTTCTAGACTGATTTCTGGCGGATGTGCCAAGATTCAGGTCATTTGGACTTATATTGGTCATTTGGTGCTCAATTAACCCGAAATCGGTTGAAGATATATGGGAGATATATCTAAATCTAATCCGATTATCACCAATTTCGATAGGGTTCATCCTTGGGCCAAACAAATATTGTTTGGAAAATTTCATCTCAATCGGATAAAAAATGCGACCTGCATTTTTTCACAAGGATACATGGATAGACGGACAGGCGACTCAGACAATCCTCAAAATTAACTATGGGTCTATCTCGCTTCTTTCTCCCTGTTTCAAACAAATGCACAAAGACAGAACACCCTTATCAATGTGTTGTTGGGGGTATAAAAAGGCCTAACACGAACTCTTGGAACGAATCTATACTTTAAGGTGGAGTTTTTGCTGACGAAGTTACGGGCACAAATAAGAGATTTCGAATTACATCTGAAAAATTTGTAGTTCGCAGTAGAGCTTTAATTTGCCTGCTGAACACTTCTCATACTAATACAAGGTGCATACACACACACATTGTTGTGAGCGATTTATTTAGCCATCAATTAAATTTATGTATTGCCTACCAAAGATCAAGTTTTTTTGGAAGTTTACAAAATTTCACTAATTGGATTATCGCAGACATCCTTTAGACAAGATGAAACCAGATCACTTTGACAAATATATCCCATGACATGTAAACAATTTTCTACATCATTTTCCGTTATTATTATTTATGGCCAGCTCTCGCCAGACATTACGTAAACCGAATCCACGAATCAACAAACAAACGAAATGATTCATTTGAACAAAACGTCTGATTAGAGATTAGCAGGAAGTCTGGTGGTTGCTGCGGCGACGACTGTCAGTTTAACTTGATTTGCCATAGTTTTGCCAATTTTCACTGGCTCGCCGTGCGGGAAAATTTATAGCTGTGTAAAGCTGTCGATTGCACCCAGGAAAGCCTTCCAAACACTTGACGGCTATCTGCCACATTTGAGCATAATTTAAACGGGAGCAAACACGTAACTGGCAGTCGCAGTGTGCATGTTTGTCATAATTTTCTCGCTCCTGATCCATTGACCGTCATTACGCTGAATGGCTTTAACAACACGATTAAGCTATCATTAAGTTTTCTTGCGTTTTACAAAACGGCCGATCATGTAAGGCCAGTATTCGGTCACAGTGATCCAGTGGCGATCGGAACGGATGTTATACAATGATACGAGAAAAATCCACAAAAAGGAGGTGCAGCATGAAAATAATTAAAAAATATGTGTGTGATCGGGTAAGCCATAAGCGCCTGTGCCCACCGCTATCGCAATGATGTAATCACAAACAATGCCGCCAAACCGCTTACCACATTTTTATACCCTCCACCATGGTATGGAGGGTATATATTGAGTTTGTCATTCCGTTTGAAACATCTCGAAATATACATTTTAGAGCCCACAAAGAATATATATTCTTGATCAGCGTAAAATTCTTAGACGATTTAGCGATGTCCGACCGCCTGTCCGTTTATCCGTCTGCCCATCTGCCGGCGTGTGGAAATCAATCTAGCTTCCGAACGAAATCAAGCAGGTTAATAAAATTCTACTTAAATGTATATTATGTCTGCAGGACTATTGGAATTGAAAATGGGCCCTGTAGGTCCACGTTTTCGTATAGCCCCCATAATATGATACCTCCCTATTTTCGGTATTTTGATGATTTAAGCGACATCACCCTCCGTAAATGTCTCAAATTTGGTATTTAAAGTTCGTAATGGATATTACAGCCTATGACAGGAAATTATCTGTGCAGGTCCACGTCTTCGTATAGCCCCCATATAAGCTCCCTCCCGATATTCGCTATTTTGATGATTTCACCGACATTATTCGCCGGAATTGTTTTAAATTTTGCTATTTGAAGTTCGTAATGGATACTACAGTCTATGGGAGAAAATTGTCTATGCAGGTCCACGTTTTGGCATAGCCCAAATATAATGGTACCACCCTATATAGGCGGTATAGATGATTTTAGCTACATTGTTCACCGATATTTTTCAAGTTTTGCATTTGAAGGGCGTATAACAAAAGTTGCCAATGCAGGTCCATGTCGTCGTATAGACCCTAATATAATGGCTACATTCCGTATTTTTATGATTTTAACAGAATTTTTAATGGATTTTGTTTTTTTCGAAAATTGCCAACTTCGTTCCAAGTGGTGGAGGGTATTCAAAGTTCGGGCCTGTCTGAAAAAATGCTTTTTTACTTGTTTTTCGTCTCGTTTTGCCACGTTGGTGGTGGCAAGTTTAGTTATCAATTGATCTTATTGATGTTTTTGAAATGCCCCTTGTCCAATTTGTGTTTGTATGTGTCCCATATATATATGTATGTTTGTATGCCACCTATTTAATGTCGTATTCCATGTTTGGATTATTGCAATTCAAAGTTGGTGGGTAATTAAAATTATGGCAGCGCAACAAGAAAACAAAACGAGTTACATGTCCACAGACGTACATAACCAAAGACATGTTTGAGGAATATGTTTGCAGGAATATTCCATCCACTATTCGATGGCATGGATGGTGGACATATGAAAGCAGTAAAATTACATTTTTCAAAAAAAAATATAAAAAATGAAACTATAAATTCCGTCTGTCAAAGTCGGTATTTAATTTTAATTGGGTTATTTAAATGTTAATTAAAAACATAAAGTTGCAAATAAAGATGATTGGCAGGAAAACAATTTATATTATATTTTTAATAAATATATTAAAAAAATTAAATCATGTTTTCTAATTATGGTAATTGAAATTAAGCCCGTTCAGATATATATCGAAACAAATTCAATGAATATACATCTGTCCCAAAATTATACTGTGTGAAAAATTCCATTTTTTCAATAACTATAAGGAGAACACTGAATATTATGAAAATAGAACTCAAAATAGAAGACTCGCTTTCGATTGGGAAATATGGTCAAGACCTTCTAAATAACCTATACATATTGCTACCTACACATGGGGAGGCTTGTCCGAAATATGGACATACACTGACAATTTATTGCGGGAGGGCGTATTACGCCCTGAAATATAAACGCCAATGGGGCAAAGACACTCGAAATAATTAAATAAAAAATTAACTTTATATAATAGCCATAAAAAACTTGGACCTACCTTGAAAACACAGAAAAAACAATTGCAAACTAACTCTGCAGTTTATGGAAAGTTTACATCGCAAAGTGACCTAAATAGATGCGGCATCGGCCATCGGATGTTATATCGGCCCACACCATCACCATGGCCGACGCTTGAGTTCTGGTGGCCAACCGAGGGTGCACATTTCAGCTGACCTGTTTGCAAACTGCTGTATAACGAATGTTTTCTTATCGAAGAGAAGAAAAAATTCGGCAGTTCACCACATTCGGCCAAGCGAAGCAACTCTTTAGCACTTTTGAGTCTATTTTCTTTCTGTTGTGGTGTAAGTTCTTGCACTTTTTGGAATTTCAATGGCTTTACCCTGACCTCATTTTTCAATATTTGCCGAATGGAATATTGCTGGAGTGCTCTAACGATAGCCACTTGTGGTTCTCCTACCAAATATAAAGAAATCACACTATTATGAAAAAATCTAGTTTGTCCATTTCATCCCCTAAATATTTTGAAAACTGATTTAATATTTTGAAAAATTTCGTAAGGATCGAACAATAACAGCGACTTGTAGAATGATTTCAAGCTATTATTGCCAGATGGACACACGTTCGGACAAACACACATACCTAGACACATTCAGCTCGTACACGAGACGACCAATGTTTCGAGGAGGTATAAAATTTTGTCCCAATGAAACTAAAGTATATAAAATTAAATTGAAGATTTCGGTTTGTCCGTGGGTTAAAACTCCCGGCAAAAAATCCAATCTACATCAATTTTTTGGCAGAGACCTCCTGATTTCGGTATTTGAAAGATTTCGGCGCCAAAAAAAAGAAAAAAATCCGTTTAAAATTCTGTTAAAATCTTAAAAACACCGAATGTAGCTGTATATTAGGGTCTATACGACAACGGGGACCTGCATTGGTAACTTATGTCATAAGCCATTACCATATTCAAATGCGAAACTTAAAGAATATCTGTTTATAATGTAGCTAAAATCATCAAAATACCGAATATAGGGGGAACCGTTATATGGGGGCTATATGAAGGCGTGGACCTGCACAGACAATTTTCTGGCATGGGCTGAAGTATCTATTACGAACTTCACACGCGAAATTTGAAACAATACCGGTAAATAATGTCGCTAAAATCATCAAAATACCGAATATCGGGGGGAACGGTATATGGGGGCTATACGAAGACGTGGACCTACATGGCCCATTTTCTGTTTTATGCTGCAGTATCTATTACGAATTTCAAATACCAAATTTGGAACGATTCCGTTAAATAATGTCGCTAAAATCTTCAAAATACCGAATATCGGGGGGTGCCGTTATATCGGGGCTATATGAAGACGTGGACCTACATGTCTCATTTTTTGATTGAGAATGTAGTATCAATTACGAACTTCAAATACCAAATATGAAACGATTCTGGTAAAGAATGTCGTTAAAATCATCAAAATACCGAATATCGGGGGGTACCGTTATATGGGGGCTATACGAAGACGGGAACCTGTACTAATAATTTTTTGTCCTAGGCTGTAGGATCCATTACGAACTTCAAATGCCAACTTTGAAACAATTCCGATGAATAATGTCGCTAAAATCTTCAAAATACCGAATATTATATGGGGGATATATGATAACTTGGACCTACATGGCCCATTTACGAACTTAACCTGCCTACTGGCAAAATATACATGTGTGCAAAATTGTACCCTTCTATCTCATCTGTTCGAAAGATAACGTGATTACAACAGACAGACAGACGGACATGGCTAAATCGTCTTAGAATTTTACGCTGATCAAGAATATATATACTTTGTTGGGTCTGACATGAGTATTTCGAGGAGTTACAAACGGAATAGCAAAATTAATATACCCTCCATAGTATGGTGGAGGGTATGAAAATAAAAAGAAATAAAATCTTATATTCAGCGAAGGAGTCAAAACATAATAGTAGGATAAGAGATATAAATAAATTTGAATATGTAAATTTTAAATCGATTTAATTGCAAATTTCAATTAACACTCAGCTATTTCTATCAAAAATGTAATTTTCATCGATCTCAAAATGCGAACACACAACTTTAAAAAACATTATTCATTCCTGTGCCTCCCTATAAAAGGGTCTACATTGAAGCTGGAAGAACTCAGAAAAACATTCTTGGAAAGTTGTAAAAAAATCAGTTTTGCATGTTTTGGATTTTTTTTTTTTTTTTGGTTTTTGAATTTTTTCGGAACATTTATGTGAATAATTTTAGACATTTTTACTGAAATCCATAAACTCATATGAATATCCCTTTTAGATTTTTTCTTTCAATATAAATTCTTGCATTTTGATAATACCACTTGAAAATAAATTTGTTTGCTTTTTTCTTTGTAGGTGAGTACAGTTTGCGGTATACAATATGTTACAAATACCTCTGTAAGTAATAATTTGCAAAAATTTAATATTTTACAAATATTCCATATAGTAAGTACTACTATGCGTATAAGTAGTGACATAATGTATACGTCACCATAAAGTATACGTCCCTCCCATTGCATTGAATCGTTAGTTTATGTTAATTATTTTTCCAAGCTTTTTTTATGACGGCTCCACAAGAATAATTTTAAAACGGCATGCCTCAACATTAATTTTTTATAACCCATAAATAATATGTTTCCGCCGATATTGTAAACAAACCACACCATGCCGCACAAAAAAGAAGGTTAAAAAAGAGAATATACAAAAAACGATGACAACAACTTGACATTATCATAAAAGAACAAACTTTGTCACCCAAACCTCTCGCTTGCATCGAATCGTTTCCTATCGCAAAGAATATCATCTTTGTCTTCACAGTTATTGACCTCTCAATGTTGAAAATTTATTTGGTTATAAATATTATTTTTGTTCTTCATAAATCACATAAAAATCCATCAACCATAATAACAATACCGTCATATAAATCAAGCATAGCTTCGTTCGCATTTTATTACTGTTCGGCGCTGCTTTTTTGTGTGTTTCCTTTGGCGCAAAAAGTTTTTCGGTGATTCGACTGGCTGCCAGGATGGATGGCTGGCTGGCTGGGTAGATGGCGTCTGTCAGCCATAAGCAAGAGATAAAAATTGAGAGAGCGAGCAAGCGAAAAAAAAAAACAACATCAACAATCTTAAAGGCGCCACATCCGTATTTTACACTTCCGCTATAAACGCATATCCGGTAGACGTATAACACGTAGAGGAAGGAACCTAACGAACACTCACATATATACAAATATATACATATATCTACATTGTATATGTAGTAGATGTATATATGTATGTATATATGGTGATGTGATCTGCCATTCAGCCATAAAGATTGACATGTCCATTGATATTGGTGTGGATGGAAGAGTTCTTTCGGATTTTAAGGTCATTTAACAAATGAAAATGTTCTCTTTCAGCATCGCAAGAGGAGAACCCTTTCTTCGGTATATTGTCTTCCAGCAAAACTTTAGTTAAAGTCTCTATTAGTGCATTTACAGATATAGCCTTCGTCCCTGATATGGGTTTTACCATGTCATGTAGCCAGACTCGCTATATTCCAAATAAAAACCAAAAAGGGAAAGTCAAAAGTCGGGCGAACGGGATATATGATACCCTACTCCACTGTGCGTATTCAGTAGAGTTCTCGTAACAAAAACAAGTTTATAGTGCATGATATGAATTCGATAAGGATTACAGAGTTTCAGAAAATAGAAAAATTCGGTTGAATATAAAACAAGTTAAAAAGGAGTAAGTTATGCTGGACCGAACTTTACATATACTCCACCACTTGTAAGGAATTTGGAAATTTTCATAGAATCCGTTAAAAATTCTATTAAAATCTTAAAAATAGTGAGAGTTACCGTTATATGGGGGATATACGAAGACATGGACCTGCACAGACAATTTTCGGACTTAGGCTGTACTATTCATTACGAACTTCAAACCCCATATTTAAAACAATTCCGGTGAATAATGTCGCTAAAATCATCCAAATATCGAATATCAGGAGGTACCGTTATATGAGGGCTATACGAAGACGTGGACCTGCACAGACAATTTTCTGTCCTAGGCTGTACTATTTATTACGAGTTTCAAATACCAAATTTGAAACATTTCCGATGAATATTGTCGCAAAAATCATCAAAATACCGAAAAAAGAGGGGTACCTTTATATGGGGGCTATACCAAAACGTGCACCTACATGACCCATTTTCAATACAAAAAGTCCTGCAGCTAATTGGTGGAGAGTATTCAAATGTATCCAATTTGTGCTGATATTACATATGGAGAAAAACCTTAAAATCGAATGAATATGTATATAGAAGCTACAAATCTGAAGCGATCTTAATAAAATTTGGCAGAGGGATTTTCGTGCTTTATCCGCTGTCAGGTATCAAATAACCTACGCATGCGAAGAACACCAAATCGGATGAAACATGTATATGGGGGCTATAGCTGTATCTAAACCGATATAATTGCCTGATTTATGTGGGAGCTATAGCTATATCTGAACCGATTTTCTCCAAATTTGCAGTACATATTTCTAGGCTGAATTCAGCCAGAAGTGCCACATTTCATTTCATTTGGGCCGATATTAGCCATGTAGTTGACAAAAACCGGAAATCGGATAGAAGTATATATGGGAGCTATATCCAAATATGAACCTATCTTGATAAAATTGATGGGGGTATTTCTGGGCTGTACCTGATAGCTGCTACCAAATATCATTCTTGAGGAGTACATATTGCGAAAGTGAAGGACTTAAAACCCAAAATCGGATGAAACATATACATAGGGGATCTATAGGCATATCTAAACAGATTTTCACCACTATATGAAGTACTTGCTTCTAGGCTGAATTCCGTGGAAAGTGCCAAAATTCAGTCTATTTGGATTGATATTAGCCATTTGGTGTACAACAAACCTGAGATCGGATAAAATTATATATGGGAACTAAATATGATCCGATCTCGTTAAAATTTTACAGAGGTATTTCTGGGCTTTATCTGATATAAGGCACCAATTATAATTCTTGTAGAGTACATATCACGTATGTGAGGGACCAAATCGGATGAAAAATATATATGGGAGCTATAGCTATATCGG
Organism: Musca domestica; assembly: GCF_030504385.1. Classification (NCBI taxonomy): domain Eukaryota; kingdom Metazoa; phylum Arthropoda; class Insecta; order Diptera; family Muscidae; genus Musca; species Musca domestica. Next base: position 24,894 of record NW_026712322.1, on the reverse strand, counting down.
TCGGAAGTGACACAAGGAACCTCATTTTGTAACCATTTTTGGGTAGTGCGTGCTGAGTGCGATAGTGCTGAGTCCTGTTAGAATGTCCAAGGTCTGCGGCCAAAACGTTTGCGCGCCCAGGGCTTTAATACACCCTCCAGAATATTTTCGCGATAATATTCGGCATTTATTCTGATGCCACAGTCCATTAATAAGAGCGGAGAGCGACCATCGGCTGTTATGGCGTCCCACACCATCACCATAGGCAGCGCTTGTGTTCTGGTGCATATCCGAAGGTGCACATTTTCAGCTGACCTCTTTGGCAAGTAAACACGATCATTTTGTTTGTTTCCAAACTGTTGGACAACGAATGTTTTCTCATCGGAGAAACCCAAATTCGGCAGCTCAACACTTTCGACCAAGCGAAGCAACTCTTTAGCTCTTTTGAGTTTATTTTCTTTCTGTTGCGGTGCAAGTTCTTGTACTTTTTTGGAATTTCAATGGCGCGAGCTCTTTTTTCAATATTTGCCGAATGGAATATTGCGATATGTTCAGCTCACGACTCTTTTTTCGGCTACTGCGACGCGGGTTTCAGTCAAGTCGCTTCCTTACTTTTCGGACCATTACTGCTAATGTTGCTATTTTTCCGTCCACTTACTTGACGTCGGGCTACGTTACCAGTATCACGGTAACGAGCGATGGTACGAGACACAAAAGATCTATTCACATTTAAATGCTGGAGTGCTCTAACGATAGCCACTTGTGGTTTTCCAGCCAAATATAAAGAAATCACACTATCACGCTTGACTTCCATCACGAATAATTTTTTTTCTGGAAAGTTTTTACAAAAATGCTTTTGTACGCTGAGATGTCACTGGAATAATTTTAACAGCTGTCGGGCAAGTGGCTTAGAAATGACAGCAGTCTGAAGTTGGTTGCAGTTTTTTCATATCACCCTGTATGTGTGTTTCAGGGATCTACATAGAAATAGACATCGGGGAAGTAGGCATTTTCAAAATCTGTTAGGAACACTGGAAATCTAAGACTCAGCGGAAAAAATGGAGCCCTTCTTCTCCTCTAAAAATATTACATATGCCCTCTACTCATCCTAATATCACTGCCAAACAACCATCGATTACTCAGTGTCAATAATAACGAAAATCAACAACTTCTTCTTCTTCTTCTGACATTGAACACACGCCTCCACACATTTTCCACTTTTACCTTCATTTCAATGCGAAAGAGGAGATCGAGTAGTCTGATTTGTCAGTCAGTCTATATGAAAATCAGAATAGCCCGTTTTTTTGCTTTTGTCTTGTTTTTGCCAATTTCAGCCAACAATGCACATTGCACTGGGCCATCACTGTGAAAAATTGCCCTGATGGACGATGGACGACGGCCAACAATAACAAGTGCGACTAGCCGTGGCAGTGGCAGTAGTAGTAGCAGCATCAGTAGTCAGTTCGTCAGCGGGATACTGATGTTAAACATGATATTATTCATGTATTCATTTTGTATTTTCACACCATTCTACTGCTACTCCAACACTCCGTCACAGACACCCACACACATACACACACAATAATTCATTGTTTTCATACGCAGAGTCCGTTCTTTTTTTCGATTTATCCTTGCAACATATTTTTGCTGGTCGTTGAAACAACGCAAAAAACGAAATCACAGACAACAAAAATAAGGAAAAAATCATAAAATTGCAATTGAATGGATGCGAAAGCTAAAAACCAATTTCATAAAAAATTGCATTGTTTTGATATTCAGTCATCATTCTTTGCGGATTTATCATCAATAATCACGTGAAAGAGAAGCTAAACTATTTTGCGAGTGGTTAGAAATGTGAGATGGGGTCGATGAGAAATGCATTACAAAAAAAAAAAAAAAACAAAAAAAATAATAAAAAAATAAATAAAAAGTTTGGAAAAACTTTATTTAAAAAAGGATGCTAAGGAAGTTCCAAAGATTTTAAGTAGGGAATTTTCTCCAATGAAGACAGGCATTGAAGGGAGTATATTGTCAAACATTGGATTATAAAAGTACTGGTCGGTGAATAGTATCCGATGCAGTCCAAAACTCAGACAATACAATCTATGTTAATAAAATAGTAAGGACCTGACGCCCAGGCGAAACAGCTGAACCTAGAATCTTCAAATTTTTGGTGATGGTCACTCTTGGTCCAAAAGGGTTAGATAAGGTTGGGTGTCTAGTAATTCTTACTAGATCGGTACAAAAAGCATTAAAAGTTACTTAATATGATACCCCTTGTATTTGAGGAAGTAGCAAAGCTAGAACTCTTAAATTTGGAATGAGGGTCACCGATAGATGTACAAAAGGGTTTTTGGGTTTTCACACTATATGTGTACGAAATGTACTAAATTGCACTGCATTTGGTACCATTTGGTATCATGTGGACGGTTATAGCTACAAACTTGAAATTTGGTACGGGAATCAAGGTTGAGGAGTAGAGTCGATAGTAGGAGGTAGTTTTGTGTAGTGTGTACTCATGTATATAAAAAGTACTAAAAGGTACTAAATTTAGTATAATTTTAATTTGAAGGAACGGATGGGGCTGGAATCCTGATATTAACGTTATTGGCGGAATATAGGATTTTGATATGGAAGACGTCTTTGAAATTTGTACCGAAATGATCCAAAAGTTTTCAATGGTTTTAAATTTGGTACAATATCGTTTTGGGTGAACCGATTGAACTGGAATTCTGAAATAAAGAAATAAGATTACTACTCCACGTAGAACTAAGGAATGTAGGCAGTTTTTGGAAATTCGTACTTATGAGTACTAAATGGTACTAAATTTACTATAATTTAAATTTTTGGAGAACCGATAGAGTTAGAATCCTGAAATTTGAAAATAAGATTTCTATTGGACTAGATAGGTAGTTATGAAAATGTGTACTCAAGTATACTAAATGGTACTAAATTTTGATCAATTTGGATTTGGGTGAACCAATAAAGCTGGTACACTGGAAGTATATATACTGGAAATAAGATTACTGTCGGAGTGTAGTATAGGAATATGGAGGTAGTTTTGGAAATTGTACTTATGTGCACAAAAAGTACTGAATGGAACCAAATTTGGTATTGCGTGAATGCATACCGATTGAAATCTGAAATTAGGATCACTGTAGTGAGTAGGGTAGAAATTTGAAAAGTTGTGTGAAACTGTATGTGAAAGATTGAGATTAAAAAGTTCTAAATTATACTAAATAGGAAAATCGTTGGTATTTTGGGAAGGAGAATCTAAAATTTGGAGTTAGAGTCTTTGATGTTGTATAGGATAGAAAAACTAATGTTTTTTTAATTCGGATAATATTTTAATAGTTTTAAAAAATGTGAACGAAAAGTACTAGATAGTACTATATTTGGTGCAATTTGGTATTGGGTGAACAGATAGTGTTTGAAATTTAGTATTAGAGTCGCTTTTCATATGTAGCCGGCACATATTGAGGTGGTTGCGGAAATGTGTACTATAATTGTCCTGCATGGTACTGTATTTGGTATTGGGTGAAAATATAGAGATAAAATCCTGAAATTTGATATTGATGGTATCTGTATGGATTACCGATAGTATCTGCTTTTCATATTTGTCGGTGCTTTGGAAATATAGGACGTATATTTGTACGAAAATTACTAAATTTGGTATTGGGTGAAGAGATGATATTGAGGTCTCTGTTAAATGTGTACTCTTTTTGTACGACAAGTACTACATTTGGTATTGGATTAAGGAGAAGAGCTGAAATCCTAAAATTTAAAATATATGTCACTGTTGGTGTCTGCGGTTAAGATATGGAGATGGTTTTGGAAATGTGTACTATAATTGTTCGAAAGTACCGGATAGGGTATTGGGTGAAGGGATAGAGCTGGAATTCCGAAATTTGATAGTGAGGCCTCTCTTGGTATCTGCTATTGAGATATGGAGTGGGTTGAGTAGTACTAAACTGAGTATTGGGTAAAAGAATCATCAAAAATTTGAAATTGAGGTCTCTGTTGGTATCTGGGATTGATATTTGGAGCCGAGTTTGGAAATGGTACGAAAAGTCCTGAATGATGCTATATATGGTTTTGGGTGAAGAGAAGAAGATAAAATTCTGAAATTTAATATTTACACGGTGATATGAAAAAACTGAAGCCAACTTCAGACTGCTGTCATTCTACTGTCGTCCGACAGCTTTTAAAATTATTCCAGTGAGAGCTCATTATATTAGTTACAAGCGCACATTATGGTGAGAATTTTCCAGAAAAAAAGTCCTTCGTGATGGAATTCGCAAATATTCTATTCGGCAAATATTGAAAAATGAGCTCGGAACTTACAACGCAATAGAAAGAACATAGACTAAAAAGAGCTAAAGATTTGCTTCACTTGGCCGAAAGCGGTGAACTGCCGAATTTGGTTTTCTCTGATGAGAAAACATTCGTTGTCCAGCAGTTTGTAAACAAACAAAGTGTTTACTTGCCAAATAGGCCAGCAAAAAATTTACACCTTCGGTTGGCCACCAGAACTCAAGCGCCGACCATGGTGATGGCCGCCATAACAGCCGATGAAGAATAAATGCCGAATATTATCGCGAAAATATTCTAGAGGGCGCAGACCTGAAACGTTCCAACAGAACTCAGCACGCGCCACCCAAGAATGATTACAAAATGAGGTTCATCTCTTCATTTTCAGTGCACAATGGGCACCAAATTCTCCGGATACCAATCCGCTGGACTATTGTGTCTGGAGTATTTTGGGAAGCAAGGTTGGAACTAAAAAATACCAAAGTTTCGATCACCTCAAGCAAGCGCTTCGCTGGGAATGGGCCAAAATACCGCTGAGCAACATTCGGACAGCGTGTGACGGTTGCATTATCCGTTTGAAGGCCATAATTCGTGCCAATGGTGACCAATTCGAACAAATCTAAACTTATTCTAAAATTCGATACTATTTCCTACATTTTTGCAATTCAATTTAATTAAAAAAATAAATATTATGGCGTTTGACTTTGTTGCAGTATTTTTTTATTTCACCCTGTGTATATACATAAATGTACCAAAATGTAATCTTGAACATTTTGACCGCAGTATCTTTTTGAGCTTGAAAATTATTTCCAAGCTACCAGTTAAAATTTCAATATGGGATTAATTAGACGGCAACATTGTCACAAACTAAAATCCTTGTTATAAATGGACTTTTGTATTTAATTTTTGGAAATATTAATTCATAGAACAAACTTGCCAATGAAATTCCAAGAAATTTCAATTGTTTGTACTGAAAATATTAAGGCCTCCCTCCACACAAAACCTACTCTGCCACAACTTTTCATAACTTCGGTCATATCTAAATTTAATATTGTGCGAAAATATACACTGCCTGCACTCTGCATAAAATCAATTATTATTGCATATGTCCTTATTAGTTTCATTGTAATTTCTCGAACACACTCCTACACACACTCTGGCTTTTCGAAGCGGCATTTCCTTGTGTGCCTTTGGCACTAACCACAATGTCGCCATAAAATACACACAAACGGACACATACACACAGGCACTGACAAATTTAAAATTCATAACAATAGTACTCAATTAATGAATATATCAATATACTGCAATCAAAAAACCATTTAAATATTTGCATAAAAACACAAACACACACAGGGGCACACACACACCGCGAGATGAACACATGGTGCCAACACAACCCGCACAACACAGTGGATCAAATAAAACTTCCAGACCCTCAAAAATACACTGACACCTAAACACACACACCATGATGCAAATACAGCCGAAATGCATTCATGCATGGAGGAACATATGCAGGCTGGAATGCATACACGACTGCCTATAGTCAAAATGCCACCTGTCATCCACACCCCTACCGCCGTCAAATATATATGCGACAACCCTCTCTCTGAGGACGGACACATGCACATTCCGACTTACACACACTTCTGCAAATGCATTTTCTTTTTGGACATTTTATTTTGTCTTCATCTTCTCATTTTGCCACATCAATATCGCAACCCTCGACGGAATCAAATGTAAATACGCAGAAAAAAATCAACACGCCAAAGAAAAATGAAAAAAAACGAAACACCTTCTCCCTCGGGCCTATAAAAACGCTCTTGGCGTGAATTATAACAATAAACAGGGGAAGGCTGGCAGACAGGCAGGCATTCGGGAAGGAGAACAGTGGGATATAAAAATTCGAATTTTAAAACATCTCATAGAGAACCAAATGGCTTCCCATAGAAGATAAGTTCGTTTTCTTGACTTTTCATTGGGCCTAGAGAAGACCACTTGGTGTAACTATAGAAAAAGATGTTCTTCCCATAAAAGAGCAGAAGATGCTCTTCTCATAGGAGAGGAAGAAGATCTTCTCATAGAAGAGTAGAAGATGTACTCTTCTTATAGAAGAGTAGAAGATGCCCTTCTCACAGAAGAGCAGAAGATGTGCTCTTCTCAGAGCAGAGTAGAAGATGTGCTCTTCTCAGAGCAGAGTAGACGATGTGCTCTTCTCAGAGCAGAGTAGAAGATGTGCTCTTCTCAGAGCAGAGTAGAAGATGTGCTCTTCTCAGAGCAGAGTAGAAGATGTGCTCTTCTCAGAGAAGAGTAGAAGATGTGCTCTTCTCAGAGCAGAGTAGAAGATGTGCTCTTCTCAGAGCAGAGTAGAAGATGTGCTCTTCTCAGAGCAGAGTAGAAGATGTGCTCTTCTCAGAGAAGAGTAGAAGATGTGCTCTTCTCATAGAAGAACAGAAGATGTGCTCTTCTCATAGAAGAACAGAAGATGTGCTGCTCTTCTCATAGAAGAGCAGAAGATGTGCTCTTCTCGGAGAAGAGTAGAAGATGTGCTCTTCTCAGAGCAGAGTAGAAGATGTGCTCTTCTCAGAGAAGAGTAGAAGATGTGCTCTTCTCAGAGAAGAGTAGAAGATGTGCTCTTCTCAGAGAAGAGTAGAAGATGTGCTCTTCTCATAGAAGAACAGAAGATGTGCTCTTCTCATAGAAGAACAGAAGATTTGCTCTTCTCATAGAAGAACAGAAGATGTGCTCTTCTCATAGAAGAGCAGAAGATGTGCTGCTCTTCTCATAGAAGAGCAGAAGATGTGCTGCTCTTCTCATAGAAGAGCAGAAGATGTGCTGCTCTTCTCATAGAAGAGCAGAAGATGTGCTCATCTCATAGACGAGCAGAAGATGTGCTCTTCTCATAGAACAGCAGAAGATGTGCTCTTCTCACAGAAGGAAATGCTCTTCTCACAGAAGGAAATGCCCTTCTCACAAAAGAGAAAAAATGCGCCTTTCACAGAAGAGTAGAAGATGCCCTTCTCACAGAAGAGCAGAAGATGCCTTCGAAGATGGTCTTCGTATAGAAAACGATCTTCGTATGGAAGACGAGTAGCTGGTCTTCGTCCAGCAGACCGAATTAGTCTTCGTCTAGAAACCAATGTGGACCAACTGGTATTCGTATAAACGAAGACTAGGGCTTCTGATAGAAGGCCACTAGGGCTTCTCATAGAAGGCCACTAGGGCTTCTCATAGAAGGCCACTAGGGCTTCTCATAGAAGGCCACAAGGGCTTTTCATAGAAAGCTTCTCTTCTCATACCAAAGAAAAGTGATAACATATAAAGTTGGTCTTCTCTCGTAGAAGAGCAGGAGGTCTTCTTCTCTCATAGAAGAGCAGGTGGTATTCTTCTCGCACCGAAGGAAAAGTGATATTCTTCTCTCATCGGAGAACAGGTGATCTTTTCCTCTTATAGAAGACAAGGTTGTATTCTTCTCTAATAGAAGAGCAGACCATCTGTTTTTGGTCTTCGTATAGAAGACTTTAAATAGAAAGTATTTTTTATTGAAGAAAATATAATTTTTAATAGCCCACTGTGCAACATCGCCAACTGTTGTAAGCCACGACAACAACACCAACAAAAACTGCAACACCCAACACAATCTTGTACACAAGTAACAGGAACACAAAAAAAAATCTGTCTAACATGCTTTAAGAGGGCTTATTGTGTTCATTCGGCGTGGAAAATATCGCTCAAAACACCCGGGCAATAGTAGCGGCGGCAGCACGATTCAACAACAGCAGCAGCTGCAGTGCAACAAAACAACATCGAAAATCCTTTGCAATTGTTGGCAAATGAAAGTGTGTAGGCAGCATGAATGACTGAGCGATTGAATGAATGGAAGCATAACTGGCAGAATGACTCACTCACTCACTTACTCGCTCAGTCAGTAGTAGTCGTTGTAGTAGTCACCATAGGAATTGCTTTCAATCCAACACGTGAATAATTTCCCTCCACTGGGATGCAATGGCATAATGGAATTGTTTAAGCCAACTTTAAGAGGCTTAATTATTTCAAGGATATGTTACAGGAAATTCAAAGTGCGGTGAGCGGTGGCATAGCGTGGTGTTGGTAATAAAAGAAAAAAAAAACATGAACGGTAAATTACTGTAGGGATATTTATGGGAGGTCGCAAGGAATTCCTAACAAGAATTTTGGTGTGGAGTCTGAGTAAAACAAGTATAAAAAGTATTAGACGGTTCTGCCGACAAATGTATACATTCAGGCAATGTTCAATTACTTAAAAATATTTTGACTTTTGTTGTGATCATTTAAAATCTTGACGCTCTTTGGAGTGGGATCCCTAGGAATGGACTAATGCTGTCAATTTCGTATCGGAACTAAATAAATATGATATAAATATATCAATATTTATATCATATTTATTCAGGCTTGGACTATATTGGTTACTTCCTTCATCTTATATGAGATATGTGATAATTTATAGAAAATGTTAAAATGTGCGAGAGGTCCCAGATATAGTCGACCGAAGTATTCCATTTTCATACTGGTATGGGCAAAATTACAAGAAAATCGAATCCAATTTTATAAGAAATCATAAATTACGTACTCATCTCTGGTTTCTGGTGGAGAGCAATATTTATATACAGCAAGTTGCAAAGGATCGCTGAGTTATGGCAGATAAAATTTTAATAAGTTATGAGTTATATGAGGATTTTATCCTCGTTTTGGTTATTCAACATTTTGACCCTTGGTGGAGGAGGTACCAAAAGAAATGGTCCTATCTCTACCATCTTTATAACAAATATTTTTTGATATAAATATTGAGAGGTGTCAAGTCTGAATTGAATCGGATGTTAATTTCGCGTTTTATGAGTTTCATGGATATTCAAAATTTTGATCCTTTGTGGGGGGAATATCAGAAGGAGTTGACCGATATATGCCATCTTCATAACAGATCTTTTGTTAGTAGAAACAGTGGGATGTGTGAAATTTGAATGGAACCGGATGCTTTTTTCAGATTTTGTGATCGTTTTGGTTATTCAAAACTTTGACCCTTTGTGGGGGAGGTACCAAAAGAAATGGTCCGATCGCTCCCATCTTTATAACAGATTTTGTGTTGATAGAAATATTGAGATGTGATAGTCTGAATGGAATCGAATGTTAATTTCCCGTTTTATGAGCTTCATGAATATTCAAAATTTTGACCCTTGGTGGGGGAGGTACCAGAAGGAGTGGACCGATATATCTCATCATTACAGCAGATCTTGTGTTAGTAGAAATAATGAGATGTGTGAATTTTGAATAGAACCGGATGCTTATTTCAGATTTTGTGATCGTTTTGGTTATTCAAAACGTTGACCCTTTGTGGAGGAGGTACCAAAAGAAATGGTCCGATCTCTACTATCTTTATAACAAATAATTTTTTGATATAAATATTGAGAGGTGCCAAGTCTGAATGGAATCGGATGTTAATTCCGTGTTTTGTGAGCTTCATGGATATTCCAAAATTTTGACCCATTGTGGGGAGGTACCAGAAGGAGTGGACTGAGATTGCCCATCTAGATCTAAGTTCGATAATAACATTACGATGCACCAATTTTACCAAATCGAATACTCCCTTTGAGAGTTTTTGTGCCAGCCAGCGTTATATTGGAGATATAGAAAAGCGTGGATCTTTATAGACAATGTTCTGTCACCACACGTGGATCCTATCACAGAACATAAATATAGAATTTTATATAAGAAAATCCAAATCCTATAAGAAAACGTAAACCTATGTAGTCAATTGTTTGCTACAGTGGTTGATATGGGTTGCTAACATCAATCATCAAATTTGAAGCACTTTTGAAAAATGTGGTTTAAATCTTTAAAATATTAAATAACTTAGAGTACAGTTATATGTGGACTATGGGAAAACGTGGATCTATATAGAAAATGTTCTGCCACAGTATGTAGAATCTATTACCATTCATAAATACCAAATATGAAAATGTTTTATTAGAAAATGTTATTTAAATCGTCAAAATACCGAATATCGAGAGGTACCGTTGTATGGGGGTTATATGAAAACCTGGACCTACCTTGCTACTATTTCGTCCATGACATAATAAGCCAACAATAAGTACTTGTACCAAAATTCATCTACTTCTGCTCCATCTATTTTTTATATGAAACTCGCGACATAGTGCGTCGCTAAATCGACTCCAAATTCCCTGAAAGGGATTGGGTATAAAGAGTTATCTCGATGAGGCACGTTTTGGCCGAATCAATATATATATATATATATGATATATACCCTCTCCAGCCATATGGCTGAAGATATAACTTTTAATACCCTCCACGATTTGGAAATAACTTGAAAATTTTCAAAAAATTACAAAAAAAAAGTTATACCTTCATACGGAAGCTATACGAAGACGTGGATCTACATTTTTTGCCATTGGTTTAAGTACTCATTAAGATTTTCAAATACGAAATTTGAAAAAATTCCGGCAAATAATGTCGCTAAAATCATCAAAATGCCGAATAAAGGGACGTAGCGTTATATGGGGGCTATACGAAAAAGTGGACCTGCATACGAAATTTTCAAGCAGAGACTGTAGTACCTATTACAAACTTAGAATTCGAAATTTGAAACAATAATGTAGCTACCGTTAAAGAAGGACTATACGAAACAAGTAAGCAAAGGCTATGGTCGTGCGAGGCCGACCATGTCCCTACAACACTACCATATATTAGAAGCCCCCTTATATCCAGATCGATTTTTGAAGATTTCGCTTTTGAAATTATGTCACGGAGCACTGACCTGACCAGGGACATTTGCCCAATATTTAAGCAGTTCTGGTGTTAGTTGTTGTGGTCCATTTTCCATCCAAAATGCTTGAATCCTTCCCTGTCTTAAAATCTCTTCTCAAGCGTGTCGATTGGCTTCAATTGTGTGATCAGGAAATTGTTTTCTGTATTTGGTTCATTTGAACCCCTAAATATTTTGCGATCATCTCCAAAAGCAAGAGTTCCCTCTGTATCTCTAAATTAAGACTCATCTATATGATTTGCTTGTCTACGATATTTGGCTATATTCGTTAATTGCAGTCTGTATATAACAGCCCCAACCGGTGTTGTAATGTGAAAAATATTACAAAATATACACTTCAATATTTTAAATCAAATTGAAAAAATCGCATGCGATAAAAAAAAATGAAAAAAATAAAAATATGTCACAAAATATAAGAAAATCGATATTAACATCATTATTGACATCTTTTTATGCGATTTTTTTAGATTTATTTCTTTTATGCCAAGAGGGCATTCTGAATTGACAAAATTTGTCAAAAACGCTGCGGCCATTCTTGAGATATAAGCATTTTAGCTAACATCCCCTTCCTTTGTATATATACGTTGCATATATTTCGCTATATATATCCGATATATTTATTATTGGCATCGACGTAACAGGTCAGAATTGACCTGTTCGTCTATTTGCGATTTCGCCGGGATTAAAAATATTCGCGGTTTAATGGAAAATTTGAATTTTATTTAACACAAATGTAATGGTCTATTTCACCCACTAAATATTACCCGATAACAATCAAAATTGGAAGACTTCTAGCCACCCCTAAGCTCTAGCCCCATTCAAATTTCAGCTTCAATTGGTCCATAATTGCGACCTGTAGAGCAACTGCAAAATCATGAAATTTTTCAGTGTTTGGTCCATTTCAACCCCTAAATATTGTGGATCATCTCCAAAAACAATAGGGTTCTATTCTGATCACAACCCCACCTCCACTTTTAATTTCGTGAGGATCGGACCATAATTACGATCTGTAGAGTGATTACAAATTAACATGGACAGACGGACAGACGGACGGACTGATATACATAGCTAGATCGACTCAGCTCGGCGAGATAGGAAGATCCCATTCCTATGTGGGAAATCAATATTTCGTGGTGTTACATAATTTTTGGCCCAATCAAACTTATAATACCCCCAACATATAGTGTTGTAGGGTGTAAACATGGCCGATTTACGAACTTAACCTTCCTACTGACAGAATACACATGTGTGCAAAATTTTGGCCTTATATCTCAATTCCTTTGAAATATAGCGAAAGACAGACATACACATAGACAGACCGACATCGCTATGTCGTCTTAGAATTTTACGCTGATCCAGAATATATATACTTTGTAGGGTTTATCGTGAATTTTTCGCGGAGTTACAAATGGAAATTCCTTTAGAAATTGAATTTGCTAAACTATGGCCTTGAAAATATTTCGTGGTAAAATTATTGATTTTCAATCCTTTGTTTTTTCACTTATTGTTGTTGCAAAATGTTCAGGCTTTATCCCTGATGAGGATTGGTGGCTCTATCCGAAACCTAGGTATTCCCTGCCTTACCCCCTAGTAAACATTACCACCATTCTCCTCTAATAAATAAATGTTGTTTTTATAAAAACAGCAATAAAGGGATAAAGCCTGACCATTTGGCAACAACAAAATACTACGGTATCCGGCACAAACAAGCCAAAACTGTTCTATTTTGTATACTTTCTGGAAAAGTATCACATGTTGTCAATGTATTATTATTATTAATTATTATTATTATTATTATTAATTTTCCATATAATTCCTAAATTTACCAAATTTGAATTTCTGCTAATATATCAAGTATTCTGACTAAAATTCTAATAGCCACACATTGGCATTGAGATTTATGCTAAGGATGGGCATAGAAATATTTTAAATTTTGAATGGTTTGGGTGCACCTTTAACCAAAATTAAGATTTTAGTTCAGAATCCGAAATAGGCTAAAGTAAGAAAGTAAAATTTACTATCTCAAAAATTCCGAACAAGGATCAGAATTTTTTTTTCTTCATTTTGTAACATCTCCTACATAAAATCTTAAAAAATATACACCTTTCCCCTCCATATCATTTTACCCATAGTTATGAATAAACCGAAATCCGCCAGAATAACAAACTAATAAATTTTATACATTTTCCCTTAACCCAACGAAAATCCATAAAAAATTGTGGAAAACAGGAACAAAATAATATCCGTCAAACAAATCCGGTATTGTGTTCAGAGTTACTTGAATATCAATGCTGCAGATTTTGTTGCCCTTGTCCTTTCGCGTTGTTTTTATGTAAGTTCCTTTTTGTCGTTTTTTCCTTGCCCAAAAAGTTAGTTGGTTGTTTGTTTTATGCGAAGTGTTGTACAAAATCAATTTGCCATAGTTTTTGAAATATTATAGCATAATACAATAACAAAATCCTCATCGGCCCTCAATCGACGACATTCGGGTAATAAAAGTTTAAAAAACACACCACCATAAAAACATTCACTATTTTTTTGTTGCATACAAAAATATAACCCAGACATCCAGACGCTGTGATCACTCCTGCAATACCGCAATGATAATCGGCCAACATCATAACACGCAAAAAAGACGTCATGATTTCCTTTTGGTCCTTGGTTTTCTTCTTCTTTCGCAGCCCAGTCTATTTAGCTTTGCATTATTACCCGGTTAGCCTGTAGCCGTCTCTCTAGGAGTCCTAGACGAGAGAGAGAAAAAATATATTGTTCGCAGTTATTTTACAAGTATGAAAACACATAACCTCAATAAATCGATACAAAAGTTGAAAGAAAAACACATTTATCAATTTATGGCTGACCCAAGACAGACGACAATATAACACAGCTTCGACTGCACTGTGTGGCACAAGAAAAAATTGCAAGGGAAACCGAGAAGATTATGAAAGTGACCAAAATAGGGCGGGGAAAATACGTCAATTTTTACCTTTTGAACAAATTTATGATAAGATTCCTTGAAAAACATGAATTTCAGAGATGTAGTATCCTCGGCAATATTACCGGCGAAAATCCCGGAAATATTTTTTGTAAACTGAAACCGCCCTCAGTCGAGTGTATAAAGAAGTCTTTCACTCCCTATTCTTCAAAAGCATTCAAAAACTTCATAAAGCTTTGATCTTATCAGTTAAAAATTGTTGATGCATCTATCCTAGAAATAAAAACACGAATATTTACAAAAAATTAAATATGGACGGAACTTCCCGTCCTATTGTGGTTACCTCCTGATGTAAATATTCAAAACGCCGTGTTTCATATTTTTAGATCGACTTTCACACACACAGCAAGTTAAAAAGTATCAATCGGTTTCTGCCGACAGATGTATAACCTCAGCCGATGTTCGATTTTTATACCCTACACCCCAAGGTGGTCAGGATCCGTCCGTCCGTCCATCTGTCCATGTATTCTTGTGAACAAAATGCAGGTCACATTTATTATGCGATTGAGATGAAATTTTCCAAATAACATTTGTTTGGCCCAAGGACGAACCCTATTGAAATTGGAGATAAAAATTTAGATATAGCTCCCATATATATTTTCGTCCGATTTGCCTTTTATAGTGGACCAAACGTGTAATCTCAGCCCGGATAGTATGGAATTTTGCTATGAAAATAAGTATGCCAAATTTGATCGAAATCGGTTCAGATATAGCTATAGCTTCCATATATGTTGTTCGTCCGATTTGTTATTTTTGTCCTCCGCAGGCGTAATATGCACTCTGTAACAACAATATTTGGGAAATATATCAAATGCAGCTCAGAAATACCTTTGCTAAATTTTATCGAGATCGGTTCAGATTTGGATATAGCTCCCATATATAACTTCGTCCGATTTACAGTTTATTGTTCACCAAACGTCTAATATTTGCCCAAATGGGAAATTGGCACATACGGCCGAATTGAGTCTAGAAGGTAGTATGCCAAATTTGGTGAAGATCGGTTCAGATATAGCTATAGCTCCCATATATATTGTTCATCCAATTTGTTGTATTTGTTATCCACAGCCGTAATATGCACTCCGTAACAACAATATTCAGGGAAATATATCAAATACAGCTCAGAAATATATTTGCCAAAGTTTATCAGATTTGGATATAGCTCCCATATATATCTTTATCTGATTTCAAATTAATTTTGAACCAAATGGGCAATACAAGTCCGACTTTAACAGATTTGAAGTTTGAACTTTAAATTATAATTATAATCATAGTGTATATGATTGAATTCTCCCATAAAAACTTTTAATTGTTACGTACAGCTCTACTAAATTAGCAATGTGTTGTAGGGTATCAAAAAGTCGGCCTCGCCCGAATTTAGGACTTTCTTTACTGGTTTTTTTGTCAATGCATTTTATACCCTACACCACATAGAAGTAAGGAGAATTAAAGCGATATGGACCCATAGTTACATTTGAGGAACCTCATAGAATCACTTTCTGAGTCGATTTATGCATGTCAATCAGTCTGTCTGTCCATGTCTTCTTGTGAACAAAATTCAGGTCGAATTTATTATCCGATTGAGATGAAGCTTTCTAAACAATATTTGTTTGGCCCAAGAACGAATCCTATTGAAATTCGTGAGAATCGCTTTAAATTTAGATATAACTCTCATGAATATCTCCAACCGATATCGGGTTTATCGTATCCAGTATCAGTCCAAATGACCTGAAATTTGGCACATCCGACCGAATTCAGTCTAGAAGCAAATTCATCAAATTTGGTGAAAATCGGTTCAGATATAGCTATAGTTTCCATATATATGTTTCATCCGATTTTGTGTTTAAGTCCCTCACATTCGTAATGTGCACTCCACAAGAATGGTATTTGGTACCAGATATCTGGTACCAATAGCCCCTCTGCCAAATTTTATCAAGATTGGCTCAGATTATGATATAGCCTTTATCCGATTTCAGGTTTATTGTACACCAATTGGTTAATATCAGCCCAAATGGAGTGAATTGTGGAACTTCTGACCGAATTCAGCCTAGAAGCATGTTCTTCAAATTTGGTGAAAATCGGTTCAGATATAGTTATAGCTCTTATATATATGTTTCATACGATTTGGTGCTAAAGTCCCTCACATGCGTAATGTGTACTCCACAACAATAATCTTTGGTACTAGATATCAGACAAAAGTGTTTACAATTTTGTAAAGATGGGTTCAGATATTTATATAGCTTGTATATATATCTTCAACCGTTTTCTGTCAATGTGACAAAATGGCCAATATCAGTCCAAATGACAACAAGTATTTAGAGTTTCGAAAATCGGTTGAAATATAGCTGTAACTCCCATATATATGTTCCATCCGATTTGGTGCTAAAGTCCCTCACATGCGTAGAATGCACTCCTCTGTCAAATTTTATCGAGATCGGTTAAGATTTTTATATTCATCCGATTTTACTGTTATTGTCAACCATAAATGTTATATCAACCCAAATTGGATAGATTTTTTCATAATCAACGGAATTTTACCATTTGATGAAATTCGGTAGATATACCACTATTGCTCCAATAAATATTTTTTAATATAATCCTTTTCGAAGTCGTACAATGTACTACACAGAAATGTTATTTGGTACTAGAGGTACAGAAGCCTCCACCAATTTTGTTGAAAATCGATTCAGAGTTGGATATAGTTTCCAAATTGTGACTACTCTAAAATAATGAGACGCATTCAAATAAGGTTCATAGTTGGAATCTACTTCACATAAATACCCTATCTAAACTTTTTTTGTACGGAAGCTCTACTATATACGCATAGTGGTGTAGGATATCATAAATCGGGCCCGCTCCATTTTGGCCATTCCTTACTGGTTTTCTTTTGTGTTCAATTTTTAAATCCGCTTTTGTATTCAATTTCCTTATATCCGACAAAACTATATGTCAATTTTAAATATTCCAGCTCTGGTAATCCAAATTTAGTATATTTATGTACCATTTTAGTAAGATGTTCTAGAAACCTTAACGTACCACATTATATTAGCACTTGATAACACCACTGAACCTTTTAAAACTTTTACGAAATCTACCTTAACTTCTTCCCAGTAATAATAAATAATAATTTGTACCTTTTTAGTATCAACAAAAAAATGAACTTTTAGCTTTAATATTTCAGATTTTAGTTCCCAATAAACTTAAATATTTAATACCATTGTATAAATGTCCATGCAGTTTATCAACCCAGAATACTAAAAGTCGATCAACTACTAAATGTATTCCTTGGCTGTTAGTACATTTTTGGTATGATTCACTTTTTATCGGTACATTTATACGTTTAAGTATTTGGTGCTTCTCTCTAAAAATGTACATACACACAGAAGTTTATCACCTCAGGACACTAAGAGAGACCCCAATACAAAATTAAGATTTTTATACCCTCCACCATACTATGGAGGGTATATTAACTTCGTCATTCCGTTTGTAACTCCTCGAAATACTCATGTCAGACCCAACAAAGTATATATATTCTTGATCAGCGTAAAATTGTAAGTCGATTTAGCGATGTCCGTCTGTCTGTTGTAATCACGCTATCTTTCGAATGAATTGAGATAGATGGCTAAAATTTTGCACACATGTTTATTTTTCCAGTAGGCAGGTTAAGGTCGTGAATGGGCCATGCAGGTCCACGTTTTCATATATCCCCCATATAACGGTACCTCCCTATATTCGGTATTTTGATGATTTTAGCGACATTATTCACCGGAACTGTTTCAAATTTAGTATTTGAAGTTCCAAATGGATACTACACCCTAAGATAGAAAATTGTCTGTGCAAGTCCATGTCTTCATATAGCCCCCATATAACGGTACCTCCCGATATTCGGTATTTTGATGATATTAGCGACATCTTTCCCGGAAGTAATTTAAAATTTGGTATTTGAAGTTCAAAATGGATACTACACCCTAAGACAGAAAATTGTCTGTGCAGGTTCACGTCTTACCTCCCTATATTCGGTATTTTGATGATTTTAACGACATTATTCACCGAAATTGTTTCAAAATTGGTATTTGAAATTCGTAACGAATACTACAGTCTAAGATAGAAAATTGTCTGTGCAAGTCCTTGTCTTCGTATAGACCCCATATAACGGTACCACCCTATATTCGGTACTTGCAAGGGAGGGTATTAAAAGTTCGGCCCCGGCCGAACTTACTGCTTTTTAACTTGTTCTTCTTCTCTTCTTTCGATATTATACTTTGGTACCAATTTTAGTATTAATTTATACGATTTTGGAAGCTCAACTTTGTCTGGCATTTAGTGCTATTTAGTATATTTTTTTACAAATTCCCAAAAATCGACGACATATATGATTCCTCAAACATGAGGGGAACAGCATGCTTCATTTCTATATTCCAGCTCTAGAAGTTTAGAATTTACCGCCAAAGGTACCTTTTTAGTACAAATTTCCCAAAATATCTCCATGTCTGCTGTCCCGTATCTACAGTGTTCCATTTAGTACCAAAACTGCACTATTTGTGAATTCAAATTTCGCAAAACAATTTTTCATTGCCAGACAATAATAATATGAAATTTCAGAATTCAAGATCTAATAGCAGAGTATTTATTATAATTTCATATTCCTCACACTTGGGGTGGGCCACATGCGGAATTTCAAGAATCTAGTTCTCAAAGTTATGAGTTTAAATCCAAAGTAGTTTTAAGTTGCTTCTGAGCACTACATTCCAAAAAACACCACCCAATTTGTTGTCGTCTCTTGTCAATGGCGAAATATAAGGATTCTAATCTCAAAAGATGCCCGAAAACATAGTTGTTAGTACTTGTTAGTACCTTGTAGTATGAATTTCCGAAAATCCCGCTTTATCTAGGATCCCCATTCTCAAGGAAAAATCACTGTCATGGTAACCCATTACAAAGCTACGAAAAAATCCCCCAAATTCGTGGGAATGGTAACAGCAACTACAATGTCAAAAACACAACAACAACGACAAAAAAGTATCATCACTTCAACACATCCTTGCCGAGTTATTTTCCTTAACAAATGAAACCACTGAAAGCGTTACGTTTGTTTGGCAATTTCTTCCATTTAGCCGCATTGTAAGCATTTTGGCCGTTCAACAACAACGACAACAAAATTTCATTTTCATTTCACGTCTGAAGTTGTTGCTTTTGTCGTTGGCGTTACTCTTCATAAATCATAAATTCATGCTGCCATGCATCATTGTACAGGATTCCACTGGGGTTCCAGCTTTGCCGCAAGCCCTGAGCTTGGGCGTACCAAAAAAAAAAAAAAAAAAAAAAAAAAAAAAAAAAAAAAACAACAACTCTGGACCTTTAGATGATATTCCTTAAGTTCTCTGAAAAAAAGTTCTCGAAAAATATGGGATAAAAAGGAAACACAAAACTACAACAATTCCAAAAGCCATGGAGAAAGTAAAGAGTGAAAGAAGTAAATGTTCCTAGTAGTTGCAGTACCGCCGCTGGTACTGAACTCAGGCTTGTTTCATATTTCCAAATGAAACAAAAGCATTAGCAGG
Source organism: Musca domestica (assembly GCF_030504385.1). Classification (NCBI taxonomy): domain Eukaryota; kingdom Metazoa; phylum Arthropoda; class Insecta; order Diptera; family Muscidae; genus Musca; species Musca domestica. Next base: position 5,231 of record NW_026712322.1, on the reverse strand, counting down.
GTAAGCAACGACAACGCCAACACCTCAACCTTCAGCATCAACATCAGCAAAAACCCAGAAACTGTTCTGCCACCAGCAACAGCAGCATTGGCCATCAGTAAGCAACAAAACGAAGAAAAAAACAACAAAACAAGCAGTGATGGCAAAGGCAGTCCAGACAACTAGTCAGCCAGCCAGTCAGCCAATCCACCAGCATCCATCCAGCAGCAAGGGCATGTAGGGCGAAAATTGTGGCATAAAAAACGAGTTAGTTCACTTTTAATAGCAATTTGTATTCGAGTAAGTGTGAAATAGCTTTTAAACGATAAAAGAATGCGATGGCGTACCAGCCACACAGTGGCCGCAACAGAAAGACTCACACACACACCCGCACACACACATAAAAACGCAGAGGATCTGAAAAAAAAGATTGCTAAATTAGTAAATGACTTTTTGAATTATTCTTCAATGTTGCTGTCTCGGATTCTGTTGCCATCGCCACTGCACCAGTTATGTCTATTGTTGATGGCATTCATTCTCTGGCCAATATGTATGGCCATAATTTGGTTTAGCGTATAACAATAGCAGATTTTCAGTTAAACAATTGAGTTAGAAGCGCTTCAATAGAAATTTCAGGAATTATGTGATTGCTTATTTGTTTTTGGGGGAAAAATGGAAAGTTAGAGTGTCGGGTAAGATACTAAAGGGGAAGATTTGTAAAAGGGGTTTTAAGGAATGGAAGTAGGTTAAGCTCTGTTGGGCGAATAATGTCACCTTAATGGAATGAATTATAGGGTGAGGAGAAATTTTGGACAATGTTGTATAACTGATATCTGTATCTGTACTTCTGAGGAGCCAAAGATTAACAAGCAGTACAGGGTTACCCATATTCGACGGACCCATCTGGCAACGCCATAACTTTTGACAGAGATGTCACATAGCTTAACGACATACCGCGTTTAAAGCGTCAGTCCAAGCAGGTTTTTACCATAAACCAATACATGCCACGCGAGCGCTCTGAAATAGTTGAAATTTACATTCAACAGAAGAAGTCAATTGTGAAAACTCAACGTGCTTTTAAAACATTAAAAAATGTGAGAAGTGCGCCTTCTAAGAACACCATTTTCGACTGGTAATGCTCTTTCTAATCCGAAGAGGCCATATAAAAGTCGACCAAGGCGATCGGCCGAGAATATCGCTGCCGTACGAGCCAGTGTAGAGAGGCCCCAAGAACATCCCAAAAACGCCGTTCTCAGCAGTTGGGCATGGGTCGATCCACTTTACAACGGATTATTCGCATTGATTTGTATTTGTTCCCTGCGGACAAGCCTCGTCGATTGGAATGGGCCAAAGAATCATGGGTCCGTCGAATATGGGCAACCCTGTATCTATATGTAAAAAAGTGCATCTTGACATAGAAAGTCTGTAGAGGGTGTTAATTAATAGAGGTCAAGGAAACACCACAACAGTGAACACGGCACTCAGATATGGGGAACTGCAAGGTATGTCGTGGCAATTGTATTTAGGAGTGGAGATTGTTATCCTTAAAAAAATAAAACTTAAAAATCGCCGAGCCGAATTTATCAGGTGTACCCGTAACAAATGTAATATAAATAAATGTAGAGGAGTTTTAGCCATAGCTGGATCGACTTGGTCTAAACATAGCATTCTAGTCGGAAAATGAACGTATAATCCAAAATTCAACAGAATTTGACAATCGTAGCATGGTTGGTTTATCATATACTTCAAACAAGTGAGCAAAAGCTATAGTCGAGCAGGGCCGACCATGTGATACTCTGCAACATTATAATATATTGAAAAAGCCCCCATAGATCCATACCGATTTTGGTTGATTTTTTGAAATTATGCCATACAATTCTGCAAAAAATTTTACCTTTGGCATTTGTCCAATATGACATTTACAAATGGTGTGGTCAAATTTGTCGTTACGTTGTGATCTGCATAGTAAACAAAGTATATATATTCCTAATCAGCGTAAAATTCTAAGTCAATTTAGCGATGTCCGCCTGTCTGCCTGTCCGCTTCTTGTAATCCCGCTATCTTAGAATGAATTGAGATAGAAGGCTGAAATTTTGCATACATGTTTATTTTCCAGTAGGCAGGTTAGGTCCACGTTTTCATGTAGCCCCCATATAACGGTATCTCCCGATATTCGGTATTTTGATAATTTTAGCGACATTATTCGCCGGAATTGTTTCAAATCTAATATTTCAAGTTCGAAATGGATACTACAGCCTAAGGCAGAAAATTGTCTGTGCAGGCCCACGTCTACGTATAGCCCCCATATAACTGTACCTCTCTATATTCGGTATTTTGATGATTTTAGCGTCATTATTCACCGGAATTGTTTCATATTACGCATTTAGAGTTCGTAATGGGAACTACAGTCTGTGACAGATAATTGTCTATGCAGGTCCAGATCTTCGTTTAGGCCCCATATCAGTACCTCCTTATATACGGTATTTTGATGATTTTAGATCCATTATTCACCGTTTATTTCATGTTTCGAATTTGAATACGGTAACGGCTTATGACAAACAATGCCTATGTAGGTCCACGTCGTGTAGACCCCAATATAACATCTATATTCGCTGTTTTTAAGATTTTATTAGAATTTTTAAAGGTTGTTTTTTTTTTTTGTTTTGAAAATATCCAAATTCTTTCCAAATGGTGGAGGGTATTCAAATTTCGGCACGGCCGAACTTACTGACTTGTTACATTCTTTTTTTAATTTTATTGAATGAAAGCAAAAAATGTCGGAAATAGCATCAAATTTTAGAATAAGTTTAGATTTATTCGAATTGGTAACCTTTGGCACGAGTTATGTCCTTCAAGCGGTCAATAAAACCGATACACGCTGATCGAATGTTACTCTCTGCGATATTTTTGCCCATTCCCGGTGAAGCGCTTGTTTGTTTCCAAAATACTTCGGACTCAATAGCACAACGGATTGGTATTCGGAGATTTTGCTGGTCATTGTGCGCTGGAAATGAAGCGAGGAACCACATTTTGTAACCATTCTTGTGTGGCGCGTGCTGAGTGCGATGGTGCTGAGTCTTGTTGGGATGTCCAATGTGTGCGATCAAAATCTGTGCGTGCCCAAGACTTTAATACACCCTCAACCTATTCGGCATTAATAGGTCGATTAATAGGAGCAGAGAGCGACCATCAGCTATTATGGCGCTTGAGTTCTGGTGGTCAACAGAAGGTGCACATTTTCAGCTGACCTCTTTGGCAAGTAACTACGATCATTTTGTTTGTTTACCAACTGCTGGACAACGAATGTTTTCTCATCGGAGAAAACCAAATTCGGCAGTTCTCCACTTTCGGCCAAGCGAAAAACCTCTTAGCTCTTTTGAGTCTATTTCCTTTCTGTTGCGGTGAAAGTTCTTGCACTTTTTGGAATTTTAATGGCTTTTCCCCGAGCTCTTTTTTCAATATTTGCCGAATGGAATATTACGATATGTTCAGCTCTTGAGCCATTTTTCGGCCACTGCGACGCGGGTTTCGATCAAGACGCTTCATTACTTTTCGAACCATTTCTGCTGATGTTGCTGTTTTTTTTTCGTCCACTCTCTTAACGTCGGGCTACGCTACCAGTATCACGGTAACGAGCTATGGTACGAGACATAAAAGATTTATTCACATTTAAATGCTGGTGTGCCCTAACGATAGCCACTTGTGGTTTTCCAGCCAAATATAAAGAAATCATTCTTGAATTCTATCACGAATAACTTTCTTTCTTGAAAAGTCTCACCAAAATGCTTTGGAACGCTTGTAATCGATATAATGATCTGGCACTGGAATAATTTTAACAGCTGTCGGACATTAAATTGTGGCGGAAAGTTGGTTGCAGTTTTTTCATCTCACCCACGATTGACAAATCGAATCTGTAAGAAAGTCGGTCTCCACATAGAGAGTCGGTAGAGGGACGCTCAGTTGTTGAGGTCTAATTAAAAAGAGTACATAAAAAGTTGCTGGTGGGGCTATACTATACCTCAGTCAGAATAGATAAACTCCAAATTTCCTGAAAAAAATCGTCCAAGAAGAAATAGGGTCCTTATTTCGATATTGATTATTCTTTCTTGTTCTGTAAGATTCATTATATTCTGTGAAAAATTTGACATTATGTGGGGTGGTACCAGAAGGTTTAGACCGATATTGCCAATCTAAGAACTCGGTCTAAGTTTGGTAATAATATTACGACAGTCCTAGTTTGGGCCCTGTATGATATTCCCTTCGAGAGTTATCGTTCACACCAGCCAGACAGACAGATGTGCGGACATCTCTAGGTCGACTCCAAATGTTCTGAAACGGATTTGGTCCAAAGAGACCAAAGAGACTAAGGTCTAAAACCGTTTTTCTATAAGCACAATTTGGCATATCTAAAAATTGTCACCTATCACCAACTGATATCTATTAGTAGGTAGGACGTTCATTTGAGATCCATTTAGAGATTAAAAATTATGAAAGTTAAGGCGTTGCCTACCTGCTGGGGGCTTTAGAGAAACATGAAAGGTTCACTACAAACTATTCTAGACACAATACCAACTATTGTGCGAAGTTTCAAAGCTCTACGTAAAAATGTTGCCTCTATTGTTATTTCAACAGACAGACAGACTGATATACATTCTGAAGCCTTTAAAAGTTTTTCTGTTTATAGAAGACGTCAGAAAGGTCTGGTGTCTTTCGAAGAGCTCTTGAATGAAAGCATCCTTAAAATTATAAATTATTTTTATAAATCCTCTGTCGATGGATGATTCATAAAATCTATCAATAGAAGACTTCTGTGTGAAAAGAAAACGTCCAGAAGGTTTTTTTTTTTTTTGACAAAATAAGTCTTCCAAATGCCCACCCGACAAAATAAAGTCTCTAGAATGTCGTTTTACAACAGAAGGTCAATAAGAGACATCTGAAAGTTTCTCTGTCTACAGAAGACCCCAAGAATGCTTTTTTTAAAGAAAACAACTCTAGAAGTCCTCTGACAAAGGAGATTACTGAAAGGACTTCTCTTTATAGCAGACCTCTACAATGTTTCTTGAACTGGTCTTTGTCTGGAGCGTACTTCAAAACGCCCTTCTGCCATAAGAATACCTCGAGTATGTCTGGGGAATACCGAGATAGCCTTGAATATATAGGAAACTTGTATTTCGTCTTCAGTTCCAAAGGAAGGATGAATATCCATAGGAATTAGACATTTCTGAATATAGTATCTTATGTATCTTAAATTA